>NC_138726.1:21504765-21962129 GCF_965113295.1 Leuciscus leuciscus | reverse complement strand
TTATTTATTTATGATCACTCACTATTTTAGCACGCAAACAAATGATCAATAAACAATTAGGATAAAATATACTAAATGTCAAATAGTTTTACCACATTCTTCCTACTTCATCAATTATGTTTCCTTGTGGAAATTTAATTTGACCTTTTACATGACATAATAATGATTTATTTAATACATTTGAATGACTATTTAATAGGCATAGGCTACAGTATAGCAGCAAAGCAGCCATTTTACATATTGTGGCCTGCAGAGTTGCTTATTTTATTTCTTTACTTGTTTACTTGTAATATTATTCATAAATAATAATAAAAATGTAATCAAATAAATAAATTATTATTTAAATAAATGATTGTTGTTATAAAATATATAATAATAATGTATGCATAATTAATTAATAATCATTTGAGCAGCCACTATTTTTTACTTATACATTTATTTATTTATTTATTTCCCCCCTATAACAATTAATTAAGTTCATATGTTGGGGGGGGGGGGGGATCCTCTATCTTGGTTGCGTAGCAGGAGACATGAAAACTGTAGTAATAGCGCCCTCTGGTGGCGGTCATCAGTTCAACAACAGACGCGTCTCGTGTTCTAGAGAGTTCTAGTTGCATTGTGGGTATCTCACCGGCACCGTCCTCCTCCTCTACACCGCAAACATGATGGTGAGTGCGCATTCATGCCTGTTTTACTTTCAAATCCATCGTCATCTTAGCTATTTACTGTTCTCCTAGTGTTGGGATATAACCCCCCAGAGAGAATAAAGCATAAAGGACATGTCTGCGAGATTATTTTTATTTTAAATGGGATAATACACCTAAAGTTTTACATTGATGCTAGCTAGCTTGGTTGCTAACGATTCATTCTTCTGTGTGTGGATGACGGAGATCTCTAAACAGAGAATTTAGAGATGTGCATTACGATGCAACGTGCAAAAGATTACTTCTGTACGGCATATGTAACGTTATTCATTTACACATTTTTATTTCACAATAGTTTTGGTAGCTAAATAATGCTAAAGGCTTTAGTTTAGCATCCTTTCGGTAATGGAGAAAGAGGTAGTGAACTGGCAACCGGTTACACCCTTTAATGCTGTTCGTCTCTAAAGTCACTACGATAAATCTGTTACTTTATAAAACGCTTATTTCTGATTAAAAGCCATTATTTTTAGCACATAGTGAGAGATATTAGTACTTCTCTTGTGTGCATGACGACATGTTCAACTGCAATAACTAAGAAAAGAGCAGATATTACTGTTTCACACGTTGTAGTTTGTATATATGTACGCCCAGGCAGCGTTGTGTTCAACACACATAGTCAATTCCATTGTCTGTACAGGAGCTGTCAAAACTCTTCCATGGTTATGGAAAACCTTGACAAATCAGTGCATTTTCAAATTTTAATTTACAGTTTAAATGACTTGATTCATTGGGGTAAGTTATGTTCTTAATAAGGCGGTAATTTTGATATTGCATTGATAATGACCCTTCTTGAATGTCTTCTCTCAGCCCACTCCAGTCATCCTCCTGAAGGAGGGCACAGACTCCTCTCAGGGGGTCCCGCAGCTCGTCAGCAACATCAATGCCTGCCAGGTTGTGGCAGAGGCTGTTAGGACCACCCTCGGCCCCCGTGGCATGGACAAGCTTGTGGTGGATAACAGAGGTAAGTCTGCCCTTCCATAAACAGGTGTTGTTTTATTGGGAAGTATTGGTAATTGTTTTGGTTGATATATTAGAATGATGCTCTGCTTCATGCTGTGATTTGCATAATGTTATCTTGCAGGCAAAGCCACTATTTCTAATGATGGAGCCACAATTCTGAAACTTCTAGAAGTTGTACACCCCGCAGCCAAGACTCTGGTAGACATTGCCAGATCTCAGGATGCTGAGGTAAGATTCGCTCTTTGTGTGTATATTTAGGCTGCTTTGAAAGGAAATAGTTCTGGTTGTCGATGTTCATTGACTGACTTACTATTCTAAAATGCACAATATTGTAATCACTATGATGTGAAACACCTGTTCAACCAGCTGTTGACTCTCACTGCAAAGCAAATGTTTAGAAACTGTTCTGTTATTGGTTTAGTTCAGAAACTATTTTCTAGCGGAATGCTAGATAACATTTTTTTTAATTCTATTGTATTATATATTTTATTATTTTTTATTTCATAAAAACTGCAGTGCACTTGAGACAGTATTGTAAAAATGAACACGATCAAAGGGGTTAAAAGCAGTTCCACTGCATGTCAATTCAGTTTCTTAGGGGCGGTTTACACGACACTGTTTTCAACTAAAAACTTAAAACTTTAAAAAAATGTGGCTGCCTGCAAACGCAAAGTTTTGGAAACAGGTTTCAAAGTGCAAGTTTTTGAAAACGGTCTCTGTGTAAACAACAAAAACGTGAAATTCTGAAGATGATGACGTTATGAACATGCATATTACGTGTTCAATCTACAGCGTTTCATCGCCATCTAATGGCCTGTCTGCAGAATAAGTAGTTTTCGTGGATTCGTCTGATTGGGGGTCGTTTTGACAATAGTGTCGTCTGTACGCAGAAAACTCAAAGGAAAAACTTCTCTGTTTTAAGCATATTGTTGTCGTGTGAACGTACCCTTAATTAGAACTTGATATGGAGCAAGTTGTGCTCAAATTGCGTAATTATCTTATAACTAGTTAAATACATTAAAATGTATCCTCAACATTCTTTGTTTATTCAGGTTGGTGACGGCACCACCTCAGTGACTCTGCTTGCTGCTGAGTTTCTGAAGCAGTTGAAGCCATACGTGGAGGAAGGGCTTCACCCCCAGACCATCATCAGAGCTTTCCGCATCGCCACCCTGCTTGCCGTCAAAAAGATCAAAGAAATCGCTGTTACGGTCAAAAGGGATGACGAACAGTGAGTCCAGATCCGTGTGCTATTACATAGGCATGTGTTAGTATCACAGATGTGATCATTTGTCCTCTCTTGCCACCACAGGGAACAAAGGAGGTTGTTGGAGAAATGTGCTTCTACGGCTTTGAACTCAAAGCTGATCGCAGGACAGAAGGATTTCTTCTCCAAGATGGTGGTGGATGCAGTGATGATGCTGGACGATCTGCTGCCTTTGAAGATGATTGGAGTGAAGAAGGTGCAGGGTGGAGCTCTGGAGGTGAGAGGGAGATTTAAAGGAAATTTTGCATATTCATAAAGAAAATCTGCATATTCAAACAAGCTAATCAATGTCTTCAGGATTACAAATGCTACCGGCAGTTGAGTTTTTAAATGTTTATTATCAGGGTTGGAGCTGAACTGGACCGATGTTGCCCATCTGTAATCTAGTGTATCTTGTGGTTGCTTTTGTAATGATGCAAGGGTCAGCACAACTTGGGGCTGGAGTCTGGACACGTCTTTTCAACAGATTTTAGGACACTAGGCATCATACATTTTCTTACTTTGCAAATTGTTACAGAGAAAAAAGTGGTTCAAAGGATCACAAAACTCATGGTTCGGCTCATATTACAGTTTTCGAGACACGGAGCAGATAATTTTTCGGATCAGCAAGAAAAAAAAAGAATGGGGCTGTAGTAATAATAAGGAAAAATAAGAACAAATACACTAATGACGAGCATACATAAATATAAAACTATAGTATTTGGGTACAGGAATGTAATAATTAGGCCTAAATGTGAAATAACACTAGTGTTTACTGGATAAATGAAATGTAATTTATCTTTGTTAAAGATTGTTTTGTTTTTTGATTAACATTAATGACATCAGCAGGTGTTTGTAGGCTGATGTCACTTTAAGACATAATGCACTGATCCATTTTAATGATCCATTTCTTTCTCAACCGTTAACATTCACTCAAGACCACGGCTCGACAATAAGGACTGCCCGATGGCCTGGGGCCAGTGTGAAAGACACTCGGGCCAGTTGACAGAACTGTCACTTGCCCGATGCGCCATCTTCATGGAAGTTGATCATTTGCGTGTTTTTAAGCCTTGCCTATTTAAATATTCAAGCGCAAGTAGACGCAAAAGTACCCGCGCCTCCGTTTGTAGAATATATCAATATGTTTTTAATGAAAAATATGCAATGAGACAAAACTGTTTATATCAATATACCGTTTGATACGAGAATCTGAAAAATAGTGGCTGACGCAGTAAGCTTCTGCGGGGAAAGTGGATTATCCAGTTTGTCCTAAACATGAGACAAGCTTTATATTACGGGCTTTAAAATAACTAGTAAGAAATAACACGTATAGTTAAAGTGGCTTGCCCTGTCAGATGCTCTGATAGTGCTGACTGAAAGATAGATAGGCTAGCCTACTTGTGCTATTTAATGTGTTTAAGATTTAGTGCTTTCCTCGGTGCATAACTTTCATTTCACAAGTTTATTCTTCATTTGTAAATGTTAGAAACTCGTGCAAATATTTCCATTTTGCTGTCAGGAGTGAATCCCCGTTAAACTTCACAGATTTCCGTGAACGAGTGCCATAACAGACTGAAAAACTGAAAAACAGACGGAGAACTGGAGCGCAATATTTCAAATAAAAATAAATGTGAATTTAAAACCTACAAGTGTATTTTTATCATACCTGCAAACTTGTCGCTTTTCGGCGACAATCGCCGTTTTCTTGGTCAATTGGGTCATTTACGTGAATCACGTAGAACCGGAGAGTTTTTTTGGGGGGGGGGTATTGTTTCTCACAGTAAACTGCCATGCAGGCTAGAATTGCGAAACATTATTGGATAATTCTTATAATTTACATTTCTCTGGGCCAATCGGAATCTTAGCACTTTTTCTCTTGGCCAATCGGAATCTTAGCACTTGCGTCATAATCTTGAAGCACACACACCATGACACACACAGCATCAACAACAACAGCTGAGCTCGCCATTTGCCTGGCTACCGTGCGAGTCTAACGGAAACTCACGCATGAATTTTCCTGCATTGAACTTGTTTTAGCGCCCGCCAAAGTGAATTTTTGTCCCGCCAAAGTCTTATTTGATCGGTGAGTAGTGTAGATGAACGGCTGCGTTTGTGACAGGGCGCATGTTTAAACTAAAAGAACGACCAGAGAGAGAGAGAGCCGGTCGCGCGCGCGCACTCTCTGTGTAAACGACTTCACCGTCTCCAAACTAGGCGCTGTGTTGCTCTCTCTCCCTCGCACATATTAATCAAAATAAATCGACACGGTGGTAAAAGGTCGGAAGACCAGAGTTTTGTGTGGAGCATTCGGAGTTTTTTTTCCCCTGAATTATACTGCTGGGTGTGAATTGTGCTAAATAAGTTTCCTTATCTTCTCTGAAAAGCGTTCCGGACATTCAGCTGACATAAAACAACACTTTAATTAAACGAAATAAAACTATACAGTGATGAAATGTTTTCTATGTTGACAACTTGACACAAATCTTGGATGTCCATGTCCTAACTGCTGGGATAATCACACAACGCGCACGACACGTCCAATTCGCGAACTAAAAATGACTCCTTTGAACCGATTCATTTTAATGAATCGTTAAAACAACTGATCTTTCCAACAGTAAACTCAGGAGACGTCTGAATCGGTGTATAACTAATCAGTAACACTTTACAATAAGGTTCTATTTATTACATACATTATATAAAAAGTACAGTTTGCTAACTCAAGCTTAAACTTTAAAATAAATAAAACCACTTTTTTTTAAAAGCATTTAAAACATTTTTCCACACAGTGCTATCAAGAATCGATAAGAGAATCGTTAAAGAATTGGATCGATAATCAGAATCAGCAGTGGCATTATTATTGATAAAATCTTATCAAATCCCATCCCTATGTGAAGACAGTAAAATTATAATCAAACATTAAAGAACATACATGTTTTTTTATATATTTTTTTAAGAGTAAAAAGATGCTAACATAATGTCTTATTGTGTCACTGTCAGTCTTGTTACATCAGTGCAAAACTAGGGTATGCAGATTAATTATTATTATTATTATACATCATTCATCAGCATACATTGATTAATCCCATGGCATGTATAAAAAAAAAAAAGTTAGTCTTAGTCTTTTGAAATGTGGCTCTCTGTGTGTGTGTGCTTCGGGTATGTGCGGCTGTGCGCACAGATAACAGCGCATGAGTACCGAATTGAGTTCTCTCTTGCCTCTTTTTGCACTGGAATGGTTTAAAATTACTTGAGTATGTAAATTGGCAAAACAAAACACTTTGCAAATCATAAAACTTTCAATATGTGATAGTTAAACTTTGTAATTAATTACAAAAGGTAAATTGCAGCAAAAAGATCTTAAATTTACACCGTTTTTGTTTCTGCTGTCTATCAGGAATCTCAGCTTGTCGCTGGTGTTGCATTCAAGAAGACCTTCTCCTATGCTGGCTTTGAGATGCAGCCCAAGCGCTATGTGAACCCAAAGATCGCACTGCTCAACATTGAGCTGGAGTTGAAGGCAGAGAAGGACAATGCTGAGGTCCGCGTGAACTCTGTGGAGGTCAGTACTGCTCTTCACTGTCACAGGTTTTCTAATGTACTTGACAAGTATATTCCTTGTCATTTTTGAATAACGAAAGGACCATGACCATTTCCATGAGAAGCTCAGGTTCAAGAAAGATTGAAACAGTTACTGATGGGGCAGTTGTCATTTTAACGTGGAGCGATGTTTTGGCAGAAGTGGCAAAATCTGATTTCTGAAATCTGAAAAGTTATTTTACTGAAGTGACTCTTAACTAGCGCTAAAGTCCGCAAGCCAATATTTTCTGTAACAGAGATTCTTATTTCAGTAAACTGTCATGGCCCATGTTAACAAAGTTGAATACCCTCATGTTTATGTGGCTGTTTGCAGGAATATCAGGCCATTGTTGATGCCGAATGGAACATTCTGTATGATAAGCTGGAGAAGATCTACAAATCTGGCGCTAAAGTGGTGCTGTCCAAGCTGCCCATCGGAGATGTGGCCACACAATACTTTGCAGACAGAGATCTGTTCTGTGCAGGCCGTGTTGTGGAGGAAGATCTCAAGAGAACCATGATGGTATGATTGTGTATCAGTACATCTGTCATGATTTAAATCCAGTCTGTATTTATTTTGGGTAAACAGTCATTTCCAGGTTTCTTTTAGCATTGTAATAGAGCTGTATTTTTGTAGGCCAACCTGAAAGTTAGCATCACCCAATAGGATTTTTCCATTAGCTTTTGGATTATTTCAGAAATTAGCTCATGACCAACACAAGTTTGATTTTTGCACGTTTTGGTCATCGTGATAAAATTTACAAAATTAGCGCAACTTGTATGAATTTTAAAGAATAAATAGAATCGCCTGAAGTAAACAGCTGAACAGGCTATAAATGAACTACACCATGGTTGCAGGACCATCACCACTGTTAAGCTTTTAGTCTTAGATCTTATTTCTGGTATTTAACTAAAACCCCATTGATTAAGGATAATGGAACTGAAAGTGCTTAACTTTTTTCTGGGTTTTGGCCTCTAAAAATGTCATTCTTGCAGAACTCTGTAGTGTTATTTGAAAGTTATTGTGAGTAATTTAATGGCCGATATCTGTTCCCTTATTGCACATGCAATGATGTTTTGGTCCTGATGTGTTGGTGACCATGTAGTTGTTAAAGCAGTTGTATTGTGTCCTCCAGGCCTGTGGCGGCTCTATTCAGACCAGTGTTGGTGCCCTGACTGATGATGTGCTTGGACTGTGTGAGCTCTTTGAAGAAGTGCAGGTTGGAGGAGAAAGGTATGTTTTTTTCATACGTTAATACAAGATATAATTGTCCATAACACAAGAGATTTTAATTTGATAAATTATTTCACAAACATTTTCCATTCTAACGATATGTATTCCATTACAGATACAACGTCTTTAAAGGCTGCCCGAAAGCCAAGACCTGCACCTTCATCCTGAGGGGCGGCGCAGAGCAGTTCATGGAAGAGACGGAGCGCTCACTGCACGATGCTATCATGATTGTGCGCAGAGCGATCAAGGTGGAGAAAACTTTAGCATCTCTTGCTACAGATGATTAAAACTGCAGATTTGATCTCATCCTTGATTTCTTGGCTAGTAGTTCTTGTGGAGAAAGACTGCTGAAAACATTGTATTAAGATTACACTTCAAATTAGCATTAAAATCTGAAAAATTATGACAAATACTTATTACAATATATTGTATGTTCAAATATTCATACAACAAAATGTTCTGGTGCCCATGAAATTGTGCAAAGTGATAAAAAATGCTTGTAGGGAATCATGACATGCTGACATTTTAGAATGTTTTAAGAATTGCCAGCAGGGGGAGACAAATTTAAATATATATAATCAACAGGCTCCTATTTCCCCATAACAGAATGACTCAATTGTTGCTGGAGGTGGCGCTATTGAGATGGAGCTTTCGAAGTATCTGAGGGATTATTCTAGAACAATTCCTGGGAAGCAGCAGCTGCTGATCGGAGCCTATGCCAAAGCCCTGGAGATTATTCCCAGACAGCTGTGTGACAATGCAGGCTTTGATGCTACCAATATCCTAAATAAACTGAGGGCCAAGCATGCACAGGTAGCTACACTAGTCATGCTTGATCATGTTTAATTTGATGTAATGTTTAAATGTAATGTCAATGTTGTAATGTACATTTGCATAATCTCCCTCTCCTCTAGGGTGGCATGTGGTATGGAGTGGACATAAATAATGAAGACATAGCGGATAACTTCCAAGCGTGTGTATGGGAGCCCTCTGTTGTTCGTATCAATGCCCTGACCGCTGCCTCTGAGGCTGCGTGCCTCATCCTCTCAGTAGATGAGACCATCAAGAACCCTCGCTCCTCTGCTGACGGCCCGTCAGCATCTGCTGGCAGAGGAAGAGGTCGTGGTAGACCCCAACATGCCCACTAATCCACACCCATCCAGCAGTGTCTTGGGCAGAGCCTCTGGACTTTCAGAAGGTCAAAACAAATGCTGTCCACTTATAGGGCCTTGATTTGTTTCTTTGACCTGTTTTGTTGCTCCCTGGTCCCACTAAATCCATGCATTTCTGTGTTTACAAAGGCTAAAACAGAATAAAATGTCTTTTTTGGTAATTGTTCCAGATCGAAGGGGATTGAATCATCTGTTGGAGATTTGAATGTTGTTTTGCCACAGTCTGAGAACACACGCAAACCATACACACGCACTAAAAAAAGTGGTCAGTTTGTAGATCTGTATAAGCACTGATGTAATGCAGGCACCCTGCTGTGATACGTTCCTGTGTTGGTCATTCGGCGGAACTATTTATTGGTCCAATTAAAATCAGTACTTTTGCTCCTCAACATTTGTGTGAGGTTTTCTTCTTTCAGTCATGAGTGAGAAGTGACTATACATCAGATCAGGGAAACATTTGAAGAAAAATAACTTTATTTTCAGTCATTGTGATAAGTATACCAACAGTTTCAAAGTAAGTATCAAACTAAAGTCAAAGTTTTAGGACTTTATTCTGACATTGTTTTGTGTGATTTAACCCCTAGCTTGATTCCCTTATGTCGAACTGATGTTCAGCATAGTTGATGGTTTGAAATTTAACATCTTTGAAGTTTGTGGGGGAAAAATAGAATTATTTTGGTTTTCTTACCACCTGATAGATGAAAAGCCAACAACATTGCTTTTACATAAAAGATTAAAGAATGATATTTCAAATGTCATTGATAAATGTTATAATTTAAAGTTTATACCAGGCACAAATAAAAGAAAAAAAGAAACCTATAGACAGGCTTAAACGTTTAGACCTAAAATAATTTAAAGTCTTGAGAGGTAGTGTTTCATTAACTTTAGCCATTTTAATTGTGCTGGAAGAACAACCTAAATGTCTCTTAAAAGATTTTTCATGGAGCAAATAAGTAAAAGTACAGTTACAACCAGGCAGGAAATAAAATGTCTACAAATCGCATTTGAAAATGTTACTACCTGTTTTGTACCTAGGAAATCAGAAAACTACATTTCTCCGCCAACCGAACTCCTCAAAATTATTCCAAATGATTACTTCCTCTTCTTACCTCCAGGTGGTGCAATCATAATTTATAAACACGAGATCTGTCTAGATACAAGTTTAAAATGAATTTTTTTTAGCTATAGAATATAGAGTATATGTTTACAAAAATAAAAATTAAGTGGCTTTGATAAATCAATTTAAATAGGAAGTGTCTGCAAACTTAAAATAATGTCTGTTTCCTGCATGCGTGACATGCTGGTGAACACCAGAAGCAATACAATTGGAACTACTTCCTCTGTTTGACAGGAAATGCATTTAGAGAAATTATGCCAAAAATGGAAGCTTGTTTGATGATAACCAAATGCATTTCCCGTTATGCTTTACTCATTGAAGGTCTAATTAAAATAGTCTGTTGCTCTTGACATAATTGAGATTTTCATTACTCATAATTATCCGAAGCTTACAGTACACATACAGAGACCGTACTCATAGCTGGTGCTTTGCACGATAAAAACCAAATCCCAATAACATTCCAGTTCATCATTCAGCCCTTCAGTTTTTACATCTGCAATCCTTAAGGATCCAGATGTTGAAACTCAAAGCTGTTATTTGAGATAATTTTTTTATGAGATTAGCTGTGGTTAAATGTCCCTTGCATTCTACAAATTCCAGTTCTCTCCAGAAACAGCATAGTAGGATCAGTTGGACAGGAAGTCAATTGATGCCCGCACCAGTCGGCCGGTTGCCACATCAACAGCTGTGACTTTGATCTCAGTGTCTCCAAACTGCATGGTAGTGCGAATCTCTCTGCGTTCAAATGCGCATCCTTTATTGTTTTCACCAGCATTAGCTGCCACTGCCCCCGATTCAAGCAGGTCTAGCGTGATGGCACCACACTTCCTCACCCTGAGGTCAGTAATATAGGTTATTTCATCAGTGTCGCTGCAGTAGATGTTAATTATGATCTTCCTTTGTCCTATTCTTGCTGGAGTGTAGCTCCGCCTCACCACCTCACCCAAAGCCACCGATTGATCAACACTAACAAAGCGGTCCAGGATGTCAGTGCACCATTCTCGGCCATCTTTAATGAGTAGCTTGTCACGAGGGTGTCGACCTTCCACAAAGCGGTTCAAAACTCCAACACCGTAAGTTAAGGGGCAACGGCGTACACGGACAACAGTGGGGTCTAGTCCAAACAGGACTGCACCCTTCAGGATGGTCAAACCTACGTCATGTGGAATTATGATGCGGCAGTTCCGCCCTAGTGCATTCTGGGCTGCGCGTTGAAGCATGGGCGACTCTGCGAATCCTCCAACCAAGAAGAGAAAACGCACACCCTTTACTTCTTCCTTCTGCATCAGGTTCTCTGGTAGGGTGAGAGAAATCGATAAGATATCAGGGAATTAAATACCGATCCTTGGCTTAGTGTTTGTTTGAGAGACGTCTCTTACCAATATGTTTTATGATTTTGTTGATGGTCGGTTGAAAAAGCTCATTCATGGCCTCTGCAGAGAATCTAAGCATCCCTTGAGATGACCACTTTATAAAATTCATACTGACAGAAACATAACACAAAGTTAAAACATAAATACTCACACTTTCAATGGCATAATTTAGCAAATAAAGTTCTCAATGAGTCAGACTTACTTGCTCTTGCGCAGGGCAGTCTCCACACTCTGCCCCCGGTGTCGTTTGTAGAAGTCAATGAAAGAGAAGGGCAGTAAGATGTTTAATGAGTTGGCCCGGCCAGGGGCCGCTGTGCGCTTACGGGCTTCAAATGCAATGGTGAGGTCTACCCAAGCTGCTGGACGTTTTGCTTTAAAACTCTCAATGAAGTCAGCCCCAAAGATCTGGCACAACATGGCCTCAAAGGCAAGATCCACTCCAACTGCTCCATAAGGACCCCCTGAAAGAGAAACATGTATATGTACCATTTAGGTTTAGGTTACATGCCACTTGATTTGCATGTTCACCACATTTTTCTTTAGGTCCTAAACTAAATCTTTGGAATAACCGTGATCAAGACGACCTTCAGCATCGGATCTTTTTCAGGGTTGGAGTGAAATGACAGGGCATGGCTGAAGTGAACAATCAAGTTTGACCAGCTTTGATTCCATTCCATCATTAGTGCTAAACATTTTGGCTAGAAGGATGTGCTCCTGGATTTGTTGGTTTTGGAAAACATTCAAGTAATTTCCCTTGATAAGAATATAGTTTGAACCCCAACTCCAGAGCACTAAGCCTAACCCTTCTCGTTCCCTTAAACCAGGGGTGTCCAACCCTGATCTTGGATGATCACTTTGAATGCAGGGATTAGCTCAAACACACCAGCCTGGAAGTTTCTATAGATCCTGAAGACATTGATTATCTTGACAAAGTTTCATAGGTAAGAGGGGTGTTTAATGCTTAAAGGGGATGTCTGAGCTGGACGTATGACAGAGTTTTTCTGTGCACAATTCACTCCTTCAGGGTTACGGAAGCCATCGGCATCACTGCTCGGCTGTTTTCAGAAAGAATCGGTGCAGCGTATCTGTCTTTTATAAATCTGATACAACTAAAGACTCTTCAGAGATATAAAGGATGCAATACTACTCTACTCAAGATTAACATGAGACTGGCAGAAACTGCTTGTGTTATGTCCCCTTTAATTTATAAAGTTAAGAGCAGACTGGGAACGCACACATATATAAAGCATATTAACAACTTCATTATAAATGTACATTTATTTGTATTATTTTAACATAAATAATGAGACATTCATGCTGTCACTGCCTAGCATTGTCGTGTTAACATTCCATGTGAAGCTAATGAGGAAATTACGTAGTCTTTCAATGCTCCCTTTGCCAAGTGCATTCATAACGGCTTCATTACGACACACAAGTGCCCTGCTCCCTTCAAAGTCCCCGCTACAAGGGCTTTCCCTTTCGGAGTGAGTTGGGCATAGGGATGTTCACTTCTGATTTGCCCTTGCAGGATTGGACCCCTCCTCCCCATCCTACCCTGCTTACGAGCACCCTTGATGTGTCTGTTTGCCAAGCCCACACTCATAGAAAACACTACCATACATTCGGCACTATATCCCCTAAGTGTGGACTCGGAGGAGGACAACATGGGTTTAAGGTGCCATTTGAGACAGGGCCGTTGATCCAGGAACATGTCCTAAAATCATGTACAACAACAGTTATTAAAATAAAAGTTGGTCAATCATGACTGTTCACTTCAGCAATGCCCTTTCATTTCACTCTAATATTGAAGATCTTTCAGCTGAAGATGGAGTTGGTTTTGGTCCTCAACTAACCTGAGGCTTTGTAAAGCTCCTTTAGTGTGCCCTGTGGCTGCTCAATCTGATGCACCGTCAGATCCACCGTCCCACCACCACAGTCTGCCACAATGTACCGATCACCTTTGAGAATACACATGGTTATTTAATCATGACCTTAGTCAGTCTTGTTACCTGCTTAATAATTGTTACAGGATTTTTGTCAACAATAACACCTTGTTCTTACACAGTTTCATGAAAAATGGCCTCCTCTTTGTGAATCTATAGGCATATAGTGCACATAGTGCATCTATAGTGCACTCTTGAGACTATGAAAAAGGAGATCTGTATTTTTAGTAGTGTGTGAGTTAGATGGCAATAAACTCTCTCTCTCTCTCTCTCTCTCTCTCTCTCTCTCTCTCTCTCTCTCTCTCTCTCTCTCTCTCTCTCTCTCTCTCTCTCTCTCTCTCTCTCTCTCTCTCTCTCTCCAGGAAACATCTGGAGCTGAAGATCTTATTATTTTGACCCTGCACCTTGTCATTGTGCCAGTCATGCAGAGAGAGCTGCATGCACACACACTGCAACCATGCGCACAGTCTGTGCAGCCAGTAATAACATACCAATGATTGCTCCATAATGAGGGTCTCTTACACATATGCACATCAATTAGAGTCATATAAACAATATTATATGCACATAAGGAACAAGAAAGTGTGGCTAGGGGAAATCATGTTTTAAGATAGGAAGGTTCCATCTTATGTGAAAACTGAAAGAAGAAAAAAAAGTAGTGCATTACAATACTCTGGAAATGATTTCCCTGGAAAGTTTTGTTATGATCTATTTGTGGTTACTTGTATTATGATCAAAGAATCACAAAAAAAAGATATTCATGTCTTTATTAAAGCATCTTCATGTTTAATTTGTTACAGTGTCAGCACAGGCACAGCAACAGGCAACAGGATGTCAGTTTCCAATATAATTTGTGCGTCTGAGGACAAAATTACTATTTAATATATTTATTTATTGCCGCCATTGCCATTTCATTTATTGCAGCCATTATAACTAAAAGAATAGAAGTCTATTGTATGTCCTCAGTTTTATAGCTAAATAAATGTGTGTGTGTCTCCATCTCTTACCTGTCTGCATCTCAGACCACAATTCTCCAGTACCACTCTCCACCAGAAAAGTTCGGCTATGTCTGGATCTGCGGAGCTGCTCACGGGCTGAAAGAAACATTGACTTCCTTTAGTCAATGAATCACTCACACATGGGCAGCATTAATCAAAGTCTTATCACATTAGAATCAATACAACTCACGGAGAGAACAAAAAAGAGAGGGAGAGATTGCCAGAATACCTGGATCAATAATATGGCAGCCTGCTAAACAGACCTTGGTTTAATGAATCTAAAGCATTTGTTTGTAAAATATGCCTTTGAGATGTGAGCACAATTTACTTCAAGTCTTGCTCTTATATACCTAATAAAACAAGCTTGTTTCATGGCTGCAGCTTTATAGTGGGTGATTTTAGTGAATATTGACCTGCTAAACTAAGAATTATCTGCTTCACTTTCGGGTTTACTAAGGCTACTGATTGGCATATTTCCTGAGGAACTCTTTTTAATGGAATGCATTACTTCAAACATTTTCTTTTCAGGTAAAGTGTGTGAACACTAGAGAATACAGACATGCTGCTGAACATTCCCACAGCTTACAGCAAACACACAGAGAAGAGAAACTTAACTACACTTTGGGGACAATCTGGAACCCATTACAATATGAAAAAGAGGAAAAAGTAAAAAAATTAACTGATTTGAACTTGAATTACTCTAAAAGCTATGTGGTTTCGGAAGAACAGAGACAATGATTAATAATGTGTCTGTTGTCTTAAGAAGATGAGAGGACAGACAATGATGGACTAAATTTATTTGGACTAGTTTCTACCCCACACTTTTGAACGGAAGAAACTCTTTTAAAACCGACTTCTCACACTCGCTAGTTTCAGTATACATACATGCATCACAGGAGAAATTCTGTCACAATTGTCAAGTCATGAACATTCATATTATAGTTTTAAGGTATAAATACTTATAAGATTGGAAGTTTCTGTATGTGACGAGTAAAACAACAAAATCAATGCATAAAACGCATTGAAACTAATTTCAAAAGCAGCAAAAATTTGACATGCCAAAGGGTTTTCAGGAAAGTTTGCCATCTTCATAAAGCAAAAAAAACACACAAAAAACACAGGCCTGTTAGTGTAAATAAAATAAAAATCCCTTGGAACATAAAAGTGGCAAAGCTTTGTGTTCCTTGATTTATGTGTGTACATGAACATTGTCCAATTGTAAAACATGTTTTGGGAGATTACATTTTGGAACATAACATGCTCAAATCCCTTTGAATAAGCAAGCAAGCAAAAATGCAAGAAAGAATGAAAGAAAAAATGAATTATCCAGGGAAACTAGTGTAAGCAGTCTAGAAGAGGGTGAGCTCATGGTTCACACCACCTTGTTTCAATTATAATGTGAAATGTGTGTGTATAAGTGTAAGTATATTTTGTTTGAGTGTAAAAACAGGAATGAATGATAGTGTCTACGGTGCTTTATTTTCGGTTGTATATAAATGTGAAAAGAGTGTTTGTAAAAGAACCCAATTTTTTATTTTTTCAAGCAGTGGTAACAAAAACATTGTCAATCTTTCAAAGAGGTTTTTTTTTTTTCAGCTCTGTACCTCAAGGGACACTCTAACCTACGGGTAAATGTCATCTCATTCTTGCTGTCTTAACCCAAACCATATGCTCTCATAGTCACTAAGACCCACTTGGTTCTGGATCAATCTGACCCTGATCTAACTGTCCTCAATGCATACACCCGCAAATAACCACACAAAACAAAAACAGCACTCTATTTTCAAGGGATGAAAGACAGTCCTGTATTCCCCATGCTTGCATGGTTCCCATTTAATGTTTATAGAGAAATGTGATACACTCAAAGCAAGAGGTTTGGACTCCTTCCCAGGATCAATCTGAGAGCAAGTGATATTGTATAATGCTAATTGGTTTAGAAGAAGAAAAAAAAAAACATTCTTACCCTGCCTAAAACTGGAATCGAAAGGGCGGGAGCCATCTATATCTAAACCATTGGTTACTGGTCGTTGGCTGAGGTCAATGACCTGGTGTAGACGGAGCTTCCTGCAGTAGATGGATGCAGCCTCTGGTTCAAGAGCTATGAGGAGCTGTTCAGGAGAATCTGCAGTCACCAAACCTGCCTACAATAAGATCAACAACATGAGCCTTAATTAGTAGATTGAGTTAATATTGAGAAATATACACTTAGCAGCAGTTTTTAGGCAACACACAGAGTGGTGTTTAGTTCCTGAGTGAATCAGCATTTTGAACAAATCAGTTAAGTGAATATTTCAATGACTCACTTGTAGACAGCCACTTGTTTCAATCCTGAATGAATCAGTGTTTTAAATGAACTGGTTGAGTGAACAATTCAGTGGCTCACTCAAACAGACAGTGATTTGTTTAGTTCCTGAATGAATCAGTTTTTGAACAAATCAGTAGAGTGAATGGTTCAATGACTCTTGAATAGACAGTTATTTGTTTTGTTCCTGAATTAATTAACATTTTGAATGAATTGACACTTGTTTCCACCTACTGGCATAAGTAATGATGTAACCTGCAAAAAAAGTGACTGGAGAATCCTTTGTCTGGAGCAGGGCCGGCCCGTGGCATAGGCGACATAGGCGGTTGCCTAGGCTGCAAAATGACAGGGGGCGAAGCAACCTCAAGCAAGAGCAAGAGCACCCTCATTTGATACTGTAATAATATCATATTGGCGAAATTGATTTGACAAAGGCTCCAGTGCGAATTTGTGTTTGTGCTTTGGAGAGCGTCAAAGGGTTTCTATTTACGTGTTTTTGCTGTGTTGAGCAATGAAGCCAATCACAGACATGTCTGTTGATCTCTTAAATGCAATGACCAATCAGAGGTGTTTAAGTTAGTCAGAATCCAGTGCTGACTCCGAGCCACGCTCGTAAATCCTCTCATTATAACAAATGGAGTGTAGACACAATGTAAATAACAGATTAGTTGTGCAGTGTAGAGAGCTTAATTGATTATAATAGAACTTTGTGACATCCCAATGAACTGAGATGAGTGGTAGCTTTTTAGTGATTTTAAATGGAGCTTTGCACGTGTTTCTGCCAATTAATATCCTAGTACTTAAGATTGCATTATGTTTACGATATCAATGTTGTCATCGATAAAAAAAAAAACATAATAGTTGACAACGTTATGTTGGACTAATTTAAACACTTTTTAATTTAAACACGCAGGCCGTCATGACGTGAATATAATACACCAGCAAAATCAGTTAATTATGCATGAAAGCGCAATTACCATAGATATTAGTTTATACATTAGCAAAACTGGGGAGAGTTGACTTTTGGGGGGCACTATCTAAAATCTTGCCACGGGTACCAACAGAGTCTGGGCCAGACTTGGGCTGAAGAAATTCAAACTGATACAAACTGAAAAGTACCAGTGCTGTTGAACTGTAGGTGCATTGAGTTCTTTTGACTTGGGACAGTCAAACACCATAGCAATGCCCTAGCAACCACCCAGAACACTCTAGCCAACGGTAATTTAGTAATCAATTTAGTAAGAACTCATAGAACACCTTAACAACTCCATGGCAACACCCTGGCACCCATTCACTACACCCTAGCTAGCATCAGTGAACACATTTTATGAGCATGCACTGCTAAAATTATTTTCAGAAAATGTTCACAACATCAAATGTTACTACAAAATAAAAACACCATGTTTACTGTACAATGAGCACTGGTATCATGGTAACCAAAATAAACGGAAATAATGTTTCAGTATATTGTAAAAGTATCAGTACACTACCCCAGTTGGTCATGGAGTTATGATAGGAGGTAGTGGGCTGCCTCGTTCCCCCTATCTTGCTTGACTGGGACAGGCGTGGTTTCCTGTGTTTGTGTGCTGGCCTCTTGCATTGTTTAACCTCTGTGACATTGCAAAGAGGAAATTAACCTCGACCTGCCTTACCTCTAGAAAGGTAGTGAGGGAGAAAGATCCAGGGCTACTAGAACAAGTACAGTTCTGACATGGGCCTGTTTAATATGTAGAGTTGTTGGCTGGTTTAAATATAACTGCGGGGGGATTTCAGTGGTCTTCGAGTCTGAGCAGCTGGTAGTGATCGAATCAACAGTCTTTGTTCTTTAACGGCGATCTCTGCACTGTTGATTGTTGGATGTAAAAAGAATCTCTGTGATTGATTTCTTAGTGTTTTGCTCATAGGGAAATGTACAAGTCTGCAATACTGAACATTTCACACAGGCAAACACACACACTTATTTAATGGATATCAGGTTATAGTCCCCTCTTGGCACACTATTTCTCTCCACTCATACAAAAGTCTTTCAACATTCCCATTTACTGTATGTGTGCACTGTGCAGTGACTATTGCATTCCTTTTCATATACGCACATTTCCTGAACTGCACTTGGGGGCTGAAGGACATCACATTCAATGTGGGAGTGTGCATTTGTGTATGTGTGCATGAGAGAAGAAAGAGAGAAAAAGAAAGAAAAAGAGAAAGAGAGAAAAAAGGAAGAGGAAGTAAGAGAAAGTGTGTGTATTTGAATGGTCACACTTTAGTTAATGGTCCAATTCTCACTATTAACTAACTATTAACTACAGCTTATGCCTAAATAAACTCCTAATTACTGCTTATTAATAGTTAGTAAGGCAGTTGTTTCCCAAAGTTTAGGTATTGGATATGGATGTAGAATATGGTCATGCAGAATAAGGCATTAAATGTGCTTTATAAGTACTATTATACAGCCAATATCCTAGTAATATGCATGCTAATAAGCAACTAGTTAAAAGTGAGAATTGGACGCAAAACTAAAGTGTTACTATTTGATTATGTGTAATTTTTCATATATGTAGTGGAAACTGATCTTAGATCACTTATGCTACATTACCAAATAGGCAGCTTCTCGCATGAACTGCTTGGCTGGCTGCCGCCACACCGCAGGCACAGTGATGACCCATCGTACTTCATTACTTTCCAGCACAGAGGAGGACTGGTCCTTCACCTCCTGAAAAGCACACACACACACACACACACACACACACACACACACACACACACACACACACACACACACACACACACACACACACACACACACACACACACACACACACACACACACACACACACGCATTACTACTTTTCCATCTCTTATCTAAACTACATTCCACAGATAACATTTTCATACTTATATTAGTTATTGATATCCCTTATTTCCGTTCCGCTCTAAAATGATGTGCCGGACTCAAAACACTCAGGATGCATGGCCGGAGGTTTGGTAGAAATCTCCATGTTAGTGTTTTCCCACAAGCCTTCAGGGGCTCCAGGAAACAGGAGGAAGAAGGTTTGGGTCCAGCCAAAACTGACAACAGATTGGCCCAGAACCTCCACCTCCCCTGACCCCCACTGTTCACAGAGACTAGATGTGTTCTTGTTTGAATAAAGGAAAAGTACGTCCTGAAAGATTTGGACCAAAGCCACCGCACACTACTGCTCTACATTACACTGGGGGTTCATGTTCAGTCTGGCCCTAGATGGAGATTTATATTGTACAACTAAAATAGGCAACAAATGCCTAAATAAGTGAAAGAATAACCAAGCCAATAGCAGCACTGGAAAAATGTGTTTCACAGATAAAAAAATTCAAATTATTAGTAAGTCAAATACAAAAAAAGTAAAGTACAAAGAATTTATTTTTATTTTTTTAATCAAATGAAATTTAAAAATGATATATTTCAGAAATTCGATAATTAATATTCATCCATTCTCTAAACCACTTGTCCTATGTAGGGTCATGGGTATGCTAGAGTTTATACCAGCATGTTGGACCAAAGGCTAAATTTAATATAATTTCGGTAACACTTTAGAATAAATCCATAATAGGTAACTATGCAGGAAGTAATGCAGGATAAATGAGTAGTACTACATTACCTAATAAGGAACTATCTCAGTCCTAAATGTGATATTATTAACTGATTAGAAAAGCTTGTTTCCTTATAAGTAACTGAAGTGTTAATCAATAATTACTGAATGAGATTAGCCTAATTTATAACTATCAACAAACTAACTATGACAAATTATAAAGAATTACCAATTAATTGTGAATTACTCTGTAGGAAATATTAGTGAACTGGACCATTATTCCCCAAAAATTTTTTCCATTTATGTATAAATAATGGTCCAGATTAGTAGCTCTTAAAGGGTGACTATGTAACACTTGAGTACTTAGTGATGCATTTTATAACATTATTCGGAATAAAACAGACAACCGATTACGTCTCAGACACGTTAATGTTGTGATTAGTAATTCATTGGTAATTCTTTATAATTTGTCATAGTTATTTGGTAGTTATTAATGACTCTAATATCATTCTGTAATTACTGATTTCCAGATAAGGAACTATCTTACTCCTAAATTTAATATACTAACTGATTAGTTAAGCTTGTTTCCTTATTAGTTAACAGTAGTAGCTCATTTTGTCGCTGGAGCAGTACGTGTGTGTGTGTGTGTGTGTGTGTGTGTGTGTGTGTGTGTGTGTGTGTGTGTGTGTGTGTGTGTGTTCACCTTTAAAGCATGTTCTCTGAAGAACCTCAAGGCATGAGAAAACACCTCAATGGCCCGAACTCTTCTTCCACTTACTGACTCCAGCTCAGTCTCCATAGATAGATCCTATAGAAAAGCAAGAAAGTCTGCTGCAGAAATGCTCACAGAAGTGTCATAAATAATCCACTCCCCTTATGCTTTGCTTCAGACAGATAATAGATCTGGCTTCTTCATTTTAGACAGTGTTGTGAGACCTTATCCACAATGCTTGATGCCCCTAAGCTGAGCACTTACCATACCTGAATAAATTCTACTATAAAAAAACACAGTCAATAAAAAGTAGATTATGTGTTTACACTGGTGCTGTGGATTTTCATTTTGAATTTGTCAAAGTAGAGCCAATGCCCGGCCTCCTCTGGGTCAAGGTCATGGTAGCTGTCTCGAGCTGCAAAGCCAAAACTGTGGAACCGGAGGTCAGGGGTCAACAGCAGACAGGTTGGACTCTTCTGATTGGCTACACCAGGGTCGCCACCCTCCCACCGCCTGTTAGAAAAACAGGGAGAAATGTAGGGTCAGATATGGGCAGGGGAGTTATAAGAACTTATAATAACTTCAGGATACAGATATCATAAATACCTCATCATGTGAATGGTCTCAGGATCTTCTGTGAAACTGAAGGCATAGCCACTGGAGGTGGTGCCAAAATCTATAGCGACCACCACAGAAAATGGACGAGCCACACACGGTCTCAATTCTGTCCTCTACAGAGAGAAAGAAAGAAAAAAACAAGGTAGACAGAAAGAAAATAAATCTATTGCCTTAATATTTTCAGAGGGGTGACTTTACAAAAAACATTCTCCCTGGTACGGAGAGTAACTGACTCCACCTTCTCCCTCGCTCCTCTTATCTCTAGATCATTTCCCTGACCTGAGTGTTACATTGACTAAACACATCAGAAGGGAGTGTATCATGGATCACTTTCAGCTTATGTTTATGCCAGTATTTTTTTTTCGTCCATTTAAAGGTGATTTAAGTATGTGTTTTAAAACGCGAGACGCAGGACAGTGGAACGAATAAAAGCAAGGTCCGTTTGATTTTTAAAGTTGATCTTCTTGTGTTTTTAGACATGAACACAATGCTCCAAAACATCAAAAACTATGGATAGCATACATGCACACATTCTGTAAGACCACAAGTGTATTAAGTGTGCCATTTGGGACAGGGCCATTGGCCATGAGTTTGAGGCAAGACTATGTGTTTGTCCAACCAACAGCAGACAGAGACCTTGAATCTATTTTTGCAATTCGATTTTGTGAAGTTGGTGCCTTCTAGACTGAGAAAACCCAGAAAATGTATTTTTGGCTCATGTGGACTAAAGACAACAACTCCCAGAATGCACTTGCTTCGCTGCCCTACGAGGCCACTCCCAAGCCACGCCTACCGGTTTCAGAGGGCAGTATCGGAAGAAATGATACAACTAGGCTACTGTTACATGTTATGTGTTCTGAGTTCTGGTTTTGAGTCTGTTTCTGTGTTATCAGTTTTCTGTGATCTGTTTTCCCCTGTCTGCTGTTGGATTTTGGTTTAGTCCTGGTTTTCCCGGTCAGTTTAATGAGTTCATTTGTATCACCTGTTCTGCCCTCGTTAGTTTCGTCAGCTGTGTCTTGTTTTCCTGATCTGTTCTCCCGTGTATTTAGCTCTGAGTTTTGCCTTGTTCTGTGTCGGTCAATGTTTATTGTTATGGTTATTTTTGTCTGAGCACACGCTCCCTTTTTGATTGTATCTGCTCTATTGAGAATTAAAACCTCGTAATTCCTCATCCTCGAGTCCATCTCCTTCTTCATCCACCCTGAGAGCCGTGACAGATTGACCGACCAAAAAGAAGGAAGAGATGTGCTGGGATCAGCTTGTGAAGATGGTGAGAGAAGGTTGTGATCTGCTGGAGTTTATGGAGAAGTTTTGTGACTTGGCTGCTAACAGTGATTGGGGTGATGAAACCATTATAACAAATTTTATGATCGGAGTTGGATGCATTGATCCTCGACCACTTCCCGATTTCACAGGGCTGGACTGGAGAGAAGCAGTTGCCATCAGCCGGGAGAGTTTTATTTTCACAGATTCATTTAGCCCAGCCAAACCAACTCATATGGTCAGCCCAGACAAACCCACGGTACCACTCCCCACTAAGCCCTGGATCCATTCTGGACCTCTGTTTGAGATCACATGGCCCAGAGCTCGTAAGCTGGTGTCGAACAGCGCAGACCTGGCTTTGAAGATGTTCGACCCAGCCTTCATGTCAGTCAGAAAAGCCATTGAATACGCCAGTCCAGTCGAGCCTGCACTACACGCCGGTCCAGTCGAGCCTGCACTTCACGCTGGTCCAGTCGAGTCTGCACTTCACGCCGGTCCAGCCAAGCCCGCACTTCACGCCAGTCCAGCTGAGCCCGCACGTCACGTCAGAGCTGCCGAGACCAAAGCAGTATGCGCCGTGCCCGCCGCCGAGCTAGAGACTGAGAACATCACGCCTGCAGAGAGGTTCTTTTCGCTGGTTCCGCCTGGGTTGGATCTCTCTTCGCCGATGGTTCCGCCCAGCTCAGAGCCCTCTTCGCCGATGGTTCCGCCCAGCTCAGAGCCCTCCTCACAGCTGGTTCCGTCCAGCTCAGAGCCCTCCTCACAGCTGGTTCCGTCCAGCTCAGAGCCCTCTTCGCCGCTGGTTCCGTCCAGCTCAGAGCCCTCTTCGCCGCTGGTCCCGTCCAGCTCAGAGCCCTCTTCGCCGATGGTTCCGCCCAGCTCAGAGCCCTCCTCACAGCTGGTTCCGTCCAGCTCAGAGCCCTCCTCACAGCTGGTTCCGTCCAGCTCAGAGCCCTCTTCGCCGCTGGTTCCGTCCAGCTCAGAGCCCTCTTCGCCGCTGGTCCCGTCCAGCTCAGAGCCCTCTTCGCCGCTGGTCCCGTCCAGCTCAGAGCCCTCTTCGCCGCTGGTCCCGTCCAGCTCAGAGCCCTCTTCGCCGCTGGTCCCGTCCAGCTCAGAGCCCTCTTCGCCGCTGGTTCCGTCCAGCTCAGAGTCTTCCTCGTCGCTGGATCTGCCCAGCATCAAGCCCTCATCGCTGGATCTGCCCAGCATCAAGCCCTCATCGCTGGATCTGCCCAGCATCAAGCCCTCATCGCTGGATCTGCCCAGAATCAAGCCCTCATCGCTGGATCTGCCCAGCATCAAGCCCTCATCGCTGGATCTGCCCAGCACCGAGCCCTCATCGCTGCCCAGCACCGAGCCCTCATCGCTGCCCTGCACCGAGTCCTCATCTCTGTCCAGCAGCGAGCCCTTTCTGAGACCCGGGACTTTCCACAAGTATTTTTTGGGGGGGGGGGCTACAGGCCTGCGTCCTGGCCACTTGAGGGGCCACGGCCACCCGAAGGGTCTTCACCGCCGTGGCCACCCGAAGGAGCTTCACCGCCGTGGCCACCCGAAGGAGCTTCACCGCCGTGGCCACCCGAAGGGGTTTCTCCGCCGTGGCCACCCGAAGGGGTTTCTCCGCCGTGGCCACCCGAAGGGGTTTCTCCGCCGTGGCCACCCGAAGGGGTTTCTCCGCCGTGGCCACCCGAAGGGGTTTCTCCGCCGTGGCCACCCGAAGGGGTTTCTCCGCCGTGGCCACCCGAAGGGGTTTCTCCGCCGTGGCCACCCGAAGGGGTTTCTCCGCCATGGCCACCCGAAGGGGTTTCTCCGCCATGGCCACCCGAAGGGGTTTCTCCGCCATGGTCAACCGAAGGGTCTTCTCCGCCTTGGCCACGCCCGCTACCTGCTCCGCCCTGGAGGCTTCCTGCCTTGTCTCCCCCGTCAGCCTCCAGGGCGCCCACCCTCCCACCCCTTTGGTCTTTCTACGGTGCGAGGACGCGCCTACCGGGAGGGGGGAGTAATGTTACATGTTATGTGTTCTGAGTTCTGGTTTTGAGTCTGTTTCTGTGTTATCAGTTTTCTGTGATCTGTTTTCCCCTGTCTGCTGTTGGATTTTGGTTTAGTCCTGGTTTTCCCGGTCAGTTTAATGAGTTCATTTGTATCACCTGTTCTGCCCTCGTTAGTTTCGTCAGCTGTGTCTTGTTTTCCTGATCTGTTCTCCCGTGTATTTAGCTCTGAGTTTTGCCTTGTTCTGTGTCGGTCAATGTTTATTGTTATGGTTATTTTTGTCTGAGCACACGCTCCCTTTTTGATTGTATCTGCTCTATTGAGAATTAAAACCTCGTAATTCCTCATCCTCGAGTCCATCTCCTTCATCCACCCTGAGAGCCGTGACAGCTACTAGTTGACTCAAAACTGAAAAGACGCCGTTTTATCGTGAGATCCCACCCCCTATGGGTGGCTGAAAACATGCGGAACGAGCTCCTACTACTGGCTGTAGTCTCTAGCCTCTGGCCAAAAAAGCCTCCGATGATGCAAAATTTTTTAAAAATCGTCATCAGAGGTTTTTTTCCAGACACAAAATACAGAAATCTCTCGTCTCAGGGGGACATGATGGAGGGAAGCACGGTTATTCGAAAGTAATACCGGGTTTCTACTGATACAAAGCATAATGCTAATCGGTGAAGTATCCCTTTAAGTGAAAAAAGTCGGCTTTCGAAGGAAACGTTTTTGTGTGACCACAGATTGCAGTGCACTTTAACTGGAGGATAAACTAATGATAGTGCTGTTTTCAACCAACTGACTGAGTGCTAAGTAAAGAAGCATAATTGCATATTTCTGGTGGGACCACATCCTCTTTTAACATAACTGTAGTTTGAAGCATCTGATTTTGGCATTTAATCCAGGTTTATCATATAAAGTGCTAAAGAGAGAGGATCTGTCATGATCTTACCGGAGAGGGAGAGGGAGTTAGAGGAGTGATACTGCACTCATTTCTGGAAGGAGATGGAGAACCAGATGGAGATGTAGAGGCTGATCTGTTTTCACCTGAAAAAGAAGGAGACAAGATAAAAAGATTGATTGATAAAGGGAGAAATCCTAGAAATATTTAAATGAGTTGCTCATGCATTGAACTGGAAAAACTAGAACAGGACTCCCTGTATGTAAAAACACCAGAGTGGCTGAGCAATTAAGAGAATTCAGGAATTTCTGGAAAATTCCATATTGGTTTTAAGCCCAACTGGCATGTGTTTAGCGACATCAGAATTTCCAATGGATGGTTTTGTTGGAAAAAATTCTATGGGTCATTTTAGATTTCATATCACCTTATATGCTGAATGGCCTTATACCTTTATAAAAGAAATACATATAACCTAAATTTCAGAAGTATTTAAAGTTGCAATGAAACAGAAGTGACAGTCCAGTCCAGAACTTAAATTCAATTACTGGGTAATAACTAGGTACTAACCCTGAATCTACCCCTAAACCATAACCTAAATCCATGTAGTTACCTTACATTTCAAGGACTTTATAGGTAAGTACACTGTAAAGTACTGTAAAATAAAGTGCAACTGATCTTTTCCTCTGTATTATGATGTACATCGAAGTGAAACGGCTTATTGAAAAAAGAAAAAAGTAGGGCAGGGACTTGATTCTATATTAGCGATTGATTGGATTTTAAGATGTGCTGGAGGCAGATCTGAATCCCAGCTTCTAGTCGATTGTGGACTTATGCCACAAGATCGAGTTGACATTTTGATTAAAAATGACAATGAAACATATACAGGGACGAATAATTTACAATTAGTTCATTATCATGCATTTAGAAAATAGATGATAGACTTTCAAACCTGGACAATTCAATTCAAATTCATTTGAAAGCTGTTTTCTATCCTTATCTAACACAGGAGTTATATGTGCATTCTGCATTCTCTTCAACAGTGTCATCATGTGCACTCAGCATTAACACTTTGATTTGTGGTGTCTCATATCTGTGGCAACACTGGCAGCAAGGAATTTCAGGAGCAGAATTCCAAACATTCCATAATTCCTAACACGGTCAAAAGTGTGCGTACATTTTCCAGGTCAAAATGAACTCCATGGCAAGTGCTATCAACATGGATTGACCTCTTCCAGCAAGGTCACTCTAATATGTTTTCAAACGAGCACACACTCAAACATGGGTGTAATTCACTCAAGAGTATGACAGGAATGTTATCGACATGTACAGATATTCTCAAGAGTACAGAGTGTAAATAAGAGAGGGTCACACCCCGGTCCAGTATTGTTGATGGCATAGACAGGAATTACAGCATAATTCCCGTGGAAATGTGTGGATGATCACAGGTTTCAATTCAGCTTTACATTTTGGACTCCAAATCTGCTGTATATAAATTCTGGTTGTGTACTGCAAAAGTACTTGTTCAACTATTATAACCTAGGTTCCCCTATAATATTACACAGATATGATTATTTAAAAAAAAAAATTATCCAAGTCTTAATTTTAAGTATAATTTCCCACAGAATAATTTTAATGAAATGTTACCTGGCACTTGTAGACTGTTGGTACTGAGCTGCAGGACGTCTGTCATTGTAGAGGTCACAGGGCTTTTACAGCATAACAGGGAAAGAATAACTCTGAAATGTGAAAAGAGTTTAATTGTTAATATTTGACCATTTTTCTTTCATGATGTAAAATGGTATATAGACTCAAGATAAATTTACATTTGAAATTACATTCAATTAAAAATTCCATTGCAGAAACTTATGAAAATAATGAAAATGATTATTAAGATATGTACATGAATTCAAGATTTTAGGAAAATATGTTATTTAATTTTACTTCATGAATATCCCAGATTACATTTTAGGGGGTCAGTATAAATATTTTTTAAAAGAATCATAAGAAATCAACATGAATACATCTTAGATTGTATTTCTTAGAATGTGGCACATGTTTTAAACACATATTTTCATAGACATTCCTATGAACTATAAATTTATATTTTTTGTCTCTCTCTTTCTGAAACCTATTAGGACATCCCAGCTGCAGCAACAAAAGCATGACATGATGTGTTAGTGGGTGTGTATTAATCATGCTGTTTCCCAAAGCTCTTGTTGGGCTCTGTTTTCAGACTAAATGATCTGAAACGGGAGAGAAACACAGAAATGTGTTAAGCAAATGTTAAATGCTAGTCTGATATCAAACAAGTACTAAATTCTGTGTTTAGTTTACAATACAATGGATTTACAGTAATTTCTTGTATCTGATGAACACAGAGGGAAAAATGAATGGTGCTTTCTGAAATTCAACCTCATGTTCCCCTACCCCCAAAGTTTTCCCCTTTCCCCCTATTTTCCCCATGCCTCTTGCCTTAATCTTTTCTTTGGACTCGTTCCCTTTTTCTTTTTCTTCCACTGTTAGTTTCAGACCCTCTCAATGTGTGTGTGTGTGTGTGTGTGTGTGTGTGTGTGTGTGTGTGTGTGTGTGTGTGTGTGTGTGTGTGTGTGTGTGTGTGTGTGTGTGTGTGTGTGTGTGTGTGTGTGTGTGTGTGTGTGTGTGTGTGTATGCGCACGTGTGTGTGTGTGTGTGTGTGTGTGTGTGTGTGTGTGTGTGTGTGTGTGGGTGTACATGCTTGTGTGTGTGCATGCATGTGTGCTCAGGAGAGAAAAAGGTTTTTGGAAAAGGAGAAAAGGTGGAGAGGGAGAGATGAGGGCCTCCCACAATACATGTTTAGTAAATGGATCTGACTGGAATATACTCTCCAGATGCTCAAATCTGAGATGTAGCCTACCAAATTTGGCGTAGAACACTTTATATAGATCAAACTTGCAAACCTTTCCACAACAAAGAACATTTTTCAGAAATGTTCTTTAGCAGAAAACGTAAAACATAAAGACATTTGTAAATCTAAAAAGTAAAAACTTTGAAATTTTAAGAGCCCATTGAACTTGATTGCCTTTGAATATGATTTATCACTGCCTCTCCATATGGTTTCAGACACACTTCATACAGATTACAAATGATATCACAGAGGCTTTCTGGCACTGAGGCTGAGTCATTTGAACAAAGAAATGTTTCTTTATGGTTATTTTTTTCTATCTGTTTTGCACAGGTTGTTGTTTGAGCCTATGCACAATTTACAGCATTCACTTATAAAGTTGTGCACTTCAGCAATATAAGAAAACTGTGTATCCCTTATTTATAGTATATAATAATATGTCATTTGATTTAATGTTTTTGTATGTCTAGTCTTCATATTCAATGTTTTTACCATCAACTGAGACATTTCAGTTGTTTAACTTGTGAATAGTCCCTCTTTATATTTCACCATCCATAAGCAGCTTGGCATATTGTCGACTGCCACTGACAATAATTTCAGCGTGTACTTTAGTTTGTTAAAACCACAGACACACATCTTGTTTCCTCCGAGAGTTTTCTAGGAAAATCTTCCTATTAATTTCCATCCAAGAGCTACTTGTGACACAGCGACACTTTGCAGAAGCTGAGGTCAAGCATGATGAATTACCGACCCCTTTCCTACTACATTACAATTATAGTCATTTTGGAGGATATGCAAAGTCGTATTTCAATGTCTGATAGGTAACAGCATGTCCACTAGAGTCCCATTTGTCTTTTTATGTTATACTAGAGCATCATTAAGTCACCCATCTCTCTTGAAAACACCTGACAATCCCACTCCTGTCAGGCATCACAGCATACAAAAAAGACAAAGCACTGCACCTGATGCTGGTCCCATGAAACATTTCACTCTTTAGCATGTTTGTACTCACCCTTTTGTTTAGAATGTTCTAGTGTCCCCTGCCTGGGGTTGTTTAGTCCCTGATCAAAGTTCAAAATCCTAAAAGGAATTGGATGTTTCAGTAGCGGAGTCTATGTAATGATGCTGTTTCCCAACAGAAGTTTCAGCCAAATGTCTGAAAGAAGAAAAGCACTGAATGTTTGATCTAAAGTTTTAAAAGTTTTAAAAGTGATCAGATCCAAAGAATATTCCACTGACTTCTGATATTTCTCTGTTTCTGTATCCCAGCAGTCAATCCGTCATCTGCAATGGAATGTCAGGGAGGAATGGTTTAGAGAGCCACACACACACACATGTACAGGGGCTGGATATGAAGGTTTCTCTAGTGAAGGGGGAAAGGGAGGGGATCTGACTTCATACTGACACAGATTCAATCACTGTGTACCGGTGTGTTTGTTGGAGTGGAAGAGAGAGAGAGAGAGAGAGAGAGAGAGAGAGAGGGTGGAGAGTATTTGGAGTGGTAGCGTGCTCTGATTAAGTCATCCGATCCCCCCTCCCAATGTTTCCCCTCTTTTCCTTCTGCCCACCCCCTGCATCCAACTCTTTCTTTCCTCTCAGCTTCTCTTCCAGCTCGATCTTTTTTCTTGTCTTTCCTGTCTTCTCTTCACTCTGTTTCCTTTCTCTTTCTAACAAAACCCTAAACTAGAACAAACAGTTTAAAACTATACATGCATAGAAACAAATGCATTTTAGCTCATCGATGTTGCCTTAGTTTGACCTGCTTATTGTAAATGTTCATGAATTCTCATGCGAGGTCACATTTTAACAAACGCACCTCTGCACAAACAGAACTACAGTTTTGTCGAGGCCATGATTCTGGTGTGCATGGGTGGTTTCTGTGGTGTCTCTATGTAGTTGCTTAGGTGTTATGAGAGGTTTAGCCTGATGCTATGTGGTGGTTGTGGTGGTTAGGGTGTTCTAGGCATAGATATACATATTACATATACATCATATAGTATGAATGTAATCCAGACATACTACATCTGCCATGTTGTCATTATCATGTGACCTACCAGCATCAGTTCCATCACTTTACTGTCATTCATAAATTCACAAAATCACTTTACTGTCATTCTCCTTATGGGGAAGTAAAGTATCCATCGTATACAAACTTCAGAATAGTAGGTCATCCGGGTACTTTTTGCCTATACTTTTATCTATACTGTTAGTAATGTGAATTTGGACATACTTTTGTTACATACTGTTTTTTGCCTACTAAATAGTAGGGAAGTATGCGATTTCCGATGCAGCCTTAGTTCTATTTCTTATTCTTTTCAGTTTATTGGTGGTTGGTAGACCAGCTTTTGGTGCATTACCGCCACCAACTAAACTGGAGTGTGAAGAATTGATGGGACTCAAAAAACTTTTTGTCTCTTTTAAAAACCTCAAGAAGATTACATATTGCATCGGAATTCTCCCACGTTTTTTAGACAGAAGACTTTCTGTTGACTGTTTTATTTTCCATTTCCTGCAGCTTAATTTTTATATGCCAAGCAAGCAGTGTATAAGGATGTGTTTTTTCTTAGTTCATCAGTTGATTTGCCGTCATGTGGCTCACCTGTGTCTTGTTAATTACCTTGTTTAGTCCCTTGTGTTTCTTGGTGTATATATATATAGCCCTCATTTTCAGTTGTTGTTTGTCAGATCTCATCTCATTTTATGTATTGTTCTATTTCTAGCCTGAAGAAGTGTAATTTTGAGTTTATTTTGATTAAAGAAAACTGCTTGCAAATAGATCCGTCTCTTTTCTGCCTTTTTGCAACCCCTTGCTGACTGACCAAAACAAATGGATCTAACAGCAGTTCAGATCCTCTTCCTCTAACAGGGGGATATGTCCCTTGAGGAGCACACACAGAGGTTTCTTGATTTGGTCCCCTTGATGTCCTGTATCGGCCTGTGCTATTCACTTCTTCTGCCCTGTCTCCATAGACTCCCTTCAGCCCTTTGACTCATCATTTGCTGGCTCCACCTAGCAGCTTGGATACACCTTGGGTTTCCTGTTCGCCAGCTCTGTTCTGATGTGTCTCCACCACAAGCCTCCAAGCCCACCACTCTACCTCGACCCGTCGACCAGTAAGCTCTACCTGGGACCTTGTCCTTATGGCTCCACCTGGCTTCCTTGTCCCTCATGCTCTGCCCTGGTAAGTTGTCACTCTGCCTTCACCACGAACTTCTGGGCTTTTGTCTGCATCTCGGCCCCCCACGCCTTCAGTTCCATTGGGCTCCTTTCCTCTGACCCCACTTAGTCCTCAGCTGCAGCAGCTCCACCTCTGTTCTCTGGCACCCTGGGTCCACCTCTGTTTTCTGGGACCCTGGCTCCACCTCTATACTCTGGCACCCTGGCTCCACCTCAGTTCTCTGGCACCCTGGCACCACCTTTGTTCTCTGGCACCCTGGCTCCACCTCTATTCTCTGGCACCCTGGCTCCACCTCTGTTCTCTGGCACCCTGGCTTCAACTTTGTTCTCTGGGACCCTGGCTCCACCTCTATTCTCTGGCACCCTGGCACCACCTCTGTTCTCTGGCACCCTGGCTCCACCTCTGTTCTCTGGCTCCCTGGCTTCACCTCTGTTCTCTGGCACCCTGGCTTCACCTTTGTTCTCTGGCACCCTGGCTCCACCTCTGTTCTCTGGCACCCTGGCTCCACCTCTGTTCTCTGGCACCCTGGCTCCACCTCTATTCTCTGGCACCCTGGCACCACCTCTGTTCTCTGGCACCCTGGCTCCACCTCTGTTCTCTGGCACCCTGGCTTCACCTCTGTTCTCTGGCACCCTGGCTTCACCTTTGTTCTCTGGCACCCTGGCTCCACCTCTGTTCTCTGGCACCCTGGCTCCACCTCTGTTCTCTGGCACCCTGGCTCCACCTCTGTTCTCTGGCACCCTGGCTCCACCTCTGTTCTCTGGCACCCTGGCTTCACCTTTGTTCTCTGGGACCCTGGCTCCACCTCTATTCTCTGGCACCCTGGCACCACCTCTGATCTCTGGCACCCTGGCTTCACCTCTGTTCTCTGGCACCCTGGCTTCACCTTTGTTCTCTGGCACCCTGGCTCCACTTCTGTTCTCTGGCACCACCTTTGTTCTCTGGCACCCTGGCTCCACCTCTGTTCTCTGCCACCTTGGCTCCACCTCTGTTCTCTGGCACCCTGGCTTCACCTTTGTTCTCTGGGACCCTGGCTCCACCTCTATTCTTTGGCACCCTGGCACCACCTTTGTTCTCTGGGACCCTGGCTCCACCTCTATTCTCTGGCACCCTGGCACCACCTCTGATCTCTGGCACCCTGGCTCCACCTCTGTTCTCTGGCACCCTGGCTTCACCTCTGTTCTCTGGCACCCTGGCTTCACCTTTGTTCTCTGGCACCCTGGCTCCACCTCTGTTCTCTGGCACCACCTTTGTTCTCTGGCACCCTGGCTCCACCTCTGTTCTCTGGCACATTGGCTCCACCTCTGTTCTCTGGCACCCTGGCTTCACCTTTGTTCTCTGGGACCCTGGCTCCACCTCTATTCTCTGGCACCCTGGCACCACCTCTGTTCTCTGGCACCCTGGCTCCACCTCTGTCCTCTGGCACCCTGGCTTCACCTCTGTTCTCTGGCACCCTGGCTTCACCTTTGTTCTCTGGCACCCTCTGTTCAAGAGATGTTCTCTGGCACCCTGGCTCTACCTCTGTTCTCTGGCTCCACCTCGGCCACTCATCCCCACAGCCTCGCCTTGGTCTCCAAGATCTTTAGTGTCACCCAGTCTCTTTGGCTCTTCTTGTCTCTCTCTTTTTCTTCTTTGGTCTCTCCTAGTTTCCTAGTTCATTTTCAAGCATATCATTGTCGTAAACTACTCTAAGTTCATCAGTTACTATGGTTTTTGATTTGCCCTCAGTGCCTCATCTGTATCTTGTTATTTGCCTTGTTAAGTCAAATAGGTGTGTGTGTGGGTGGGTGTGTTTGTGTATATATATATAGTCTATATATAGTCCTCATTTCTGTTGTTGATTTTAGCATTTTCAATTACTAAAATTGAAATAGAAATGAATTAAATATAAATGTGTTCCTGCATGTAGTTCTTCCTTATACAGTCATTTCTCAAACATACAACACTTTAAGCAAAATATACAATGTCTGCTGACAACAGTAAAATTTGTAAATTTTTGTGGCACTCAGGTGGTAGTTGAAATGTCTCTGGGTTGTTCAAATGCCCTCACAAATACTCTTCCTTCTATCCATTTCTCTTGAACAAGAAAACTTTTCATGGATCCGTACATTTCCAGTTTTCTCATATTTAATTTGAGTTTAGAACACATTGCTAATAGCATTTACCTCCCTGAGCCACCAGGGCGAATCTCACAAAGGTCATTAGAAAGGCTACCAAAAAAAGGAAGTCCCTCTACTTTTTTAGCCTTTGTTTACTGACAGAGACCCTCACATCTTCTCTGTTCCATATTTGACTGTTTATTCATGGCGTAACCATTCACAACTATCAGCCGACTCACTCCAGCATGTTCTGGCCAGTCTGTGAATAAACACTCCAGACCACACATTGCTTTCTTGGTCAGACAGGAAGCAACCAAGTGAGTTAAGAGGAAGTGAACAACCCCCGACTAAGTTACTCGTGCTGCACACTGAACCAGGAAGTGCTTTGGCTCTGATCATGAACACACCCTAAAGCTTCCTCTTTTACACACCACCCTTCCGCTTTCAGAAGGGCTGCCCATTAGCGTCAGCCTCTCTTTAGCAATCAGAATGGCAAATAGGCATTTTGTAACTTATTGCACCTGTTCTCCTTTTAAATTAATTGATAGATATGCTCCCTATCGGTTCTGCCTCTCATCTAAATGATTTTATTTATTACCAAACATGTCATATTATCTACATGTAAAAAATCCATACATGTGCAAGTGCTAAGTGCACATGAATGTATGCCTTCCAGCCTTGCCTTTTCCTGTGACTGTTGTCTGTACTTGAGGAAAAGGTGGGTCCACTCCTCTGACCTCAGTCATACACACACACACAGACACAGACACACACATTGCTATTTTCAATGAGACTCCCACTTTAACTCTATTGTAATGCTAGAATTACTAGGGGACTACAGCCACACCATCAACATCTACACACCCCTGGCCCATATAAGAACAAACTGGAGGACCTGGGGAACCCAGTGTTAGGGTGGTTTTCATAAATAATGATCCTGTGATACTGTCAGGAAAGAAGTAGTATAATTGGATCAAGTCCCTGAGAGAAGCAGCATTTGGTGTAGGCCTATACTCTTTTATGGACTGGTGAGAGTTTTAGACAACAACAACAAAATAAGTTTATTTGTGCGATGAGAAACTGTAAGGACTCTTTGTTCAAAATAAAAACCTCACTAATTGACTACAATGTGTAGTCTTCTTGCAACAAATCAGCATTGAGGAGTAATGCTTTATGATTCAACAAGAGGAGCATTTCAAGCTTCTCCCTTATAGGCAGAAACAAATGACACATAGGGATGAACTTTAATTCAAGCAGGTCAAACAATGTCAGTACTGATATAATAGTGAAAACTCACTGAAGATGTTGAAGATAATTGTATCATAATCAAATTATGTTTAAGTTGTCACCAAGTCTAATACAAACCAAACCAAACCAAACATAAAATGCACTTGTACTAAGCATGTAACAGAGTCCAGTAAAGACTGCTCATGAGGAGTCTTAGGGGCTGTTTACATGACCCCGTTTTGAACTAAAAACAAAAACTTTATGCGTTTTGGGCGTTCATTTACACGACAACGCAGTTTTGGGGGCTTAAAAAATCTAACTTTTGGAAACGTGTTTCAGAACACGTTTACACGACAAAGATGTACTAAAAACATTTTTCTTTGCGTTTTTAGCGTACAGGCGACAAAGCTGTCAAAACAATCCCCGTTCACAAGGATCCGTGAAACCGACTAAAAATGCTGTGTTATGCATATCAAGGCCAGTGGTTGGCAATGTCACTTTGTAAAGAAACACCATGCACCTATAGACTGAACACGCAATACGCATACAAATGACACCACCGTTTTCACAAATGCACGTTTTTTGTAGTTTACGCAGAGACGATAACAGTATCTTATACAAAAACTTGCTCTTTTAGGGGGTGTTTACACGACACCGTTTAAAAATGGAACTAAAAACGGAAAACCGTTCATGCGTTTTGGGCATTTATTTAGGCCCACATGACAATGGCGTTTGGGGGGCCTGAAAATGCTTTTTGAATACGATACCGTTATCGTCTCCGTGTAAACTGAAAAATGAGAATTTGTGAAAACATCACGCGCATGTATACAAGTATTCTTAATTGTAATGTAGGCCTACTTGTAATGTAAACAAACCCTTAGTATAGCTGAGGCATATGCCCAGCCCGCCAGAATTATGCGTTTTTAAATATCTGAACAAAAGATCCTGTGTGTTAAAACTAATGCTTTATGTTAGAAGAAAAAAAGCTACAACATCTTAAACAATGCTAAGATGGTTTGCTGGTCACAGAAGAATTTAGGGCACTTTTCAGCAAGTCAGGCTGGGAGACCTGCTGACCAGCCACCCAAAATCAGTCAAGTAGCCAGTTTGACCAGGACTGTGAGAAATGTTTAAACCACCTTAGAGCAAAACAGCTTAGGCAATTTTAAGATGCTTTCCCCTCACAGAAGGGATCTTTATACTGTTGTGTGGGAAGGATAGGGATTATTGTAAACGGCTTTATTACGCCACCTGCTGGACATCTCAAAAGAACTTGTACACTTGAAAACTATGAAATATTGGTCATATTGTATACCTTGCCTACAGTTTACACACACACACACACACACACACACACACACACACACACACACACACACACACACACACACACACACACACACACACACACACACACACACACACACACACACACACACTTTGGATATTTGTATTTTATGAGGACTCTTCATAGACATAATTATTTTTATACAGTACAGACTTTAGCCTATAGTATATATACTATCCCTTATCCCTTACCATATAACTTAACCCTTAGGCCTACAGAAAGTATTCTGCGTTTTTACATTTTTTTACATTAAAAAAACACATCAGACAACGATAAACAATTATAACAAATATTACAGGAAAAATGAACACTTTACGAAAGACGTGACGTTACGGAAAGTTAATAGCCTAAATAAATTCCACTGGATCAGCCAAGCAGTAAAATGATCTTAAAGATAAATGCACGATCGTTGTTGATGGTTACAAAAAGTCGACTGCGTGTCTGCAATTTGCAAACAAAGTTACTTATAAAATGCATAGCTATAAAATAGAACACAATTCAAAACATCTCCAATCAACTGAAATGTGAGTGTGATCAGCTGTGGTCACGTGACTAGCACATTTGGTGATTTACGCAGCAGCACATAGAGAACATCAAGAAGACAAAGCGACACGGTTCCTCTGTCAGCACTTTTCCAGTGTGTCCTCTCATTTTCACAAGTCAATCTCCGATCAGAGACTGGCCCGCGTCCTGACTATCTTTCTGTCTACAGAAATATTTCCTCTGGTGTGTTTGATGTAGTAGTTGCCATCGGAGGAATTTAAAGTAAGTAGCGAATAACAGACAGTCATTAAACATTACATCAGATAGAAATATGGGGCAGCATGAACCATATTATAAAGAATTGTTGTGTTATATTACTCGGTTTTATGGGAATTTGAATATATGACTATCCTATACTGACAGGGAACTGCCATATCTTCCTTGTTAAGATCATATCATATTTTGAAAAACAAATTAACCTGTAGATCTTTTTTGCATGCATGCATGCACGCACAAACATTGTTTTCCTGCACCAACTCGTTTCTTTTTAAACAATCAAATATGTTACTATATTCCAGAAAATAGTCGTGCTCTTTTTTAAATAGACTGGAAAATGATCAAACGCTCAGTTGAATAAAATGATAGAGTATTCATGTGTATTTTATTTTTGTGTTTCTGAGAGAAACAGGGAGGATGCATGTTAAGTTAAATTAATCTTCTTTTGATTAAAATCTTTTCAATTCTCTATGTTCACAAAACGATTATTTCATGATTCACATTAAGCCGACAACTGGAGAGTTATTGTTTAAGATTTGATATGACAGTTTGATCAACAAAGAGTTGGTCTAGTAAACAACCTATTATTTTATTAAATCGTGCAAAACATTTAGCCTAATGAATGTTGAGCATTGGTGTAATTGTGACTCTATCTTTTTAGATGCAAAAAAAAACAAAACAAAAAAACAACTAGGAAATTAAATTACAAAAACTCTTATTAAAAAACCGAAAAACTGCCTACTGGAACATCTTATCCTACGCTGCATGGCATGTCAGAAGTCACGTTATGACGTTATTACGTAATGACGTACAATAAAAGCTGAACTGTCTTTTTAAAACTAGTTATTTGAAATAATCCACTCGAAAGAACCGATTCACTTATTCTGGTTTAGGCTACTCTGTCATTACTTTGGCATGCTCATGCCTTACTGTTTTTGCGCAATTTGATCACATTCATTCACACATTCTTCTGAAAAGCAGTTTTACAGAAAAAAGTTTGTAAACAATCAGCGGTGTTTGTTTGTTTGTTTGTTTAATAATAATATTTATTTTTGCTATGTTCAACATTTGTGTATAAATATGGCAAATTATCAAACGATCAGATAAAATAACCGCATTTTTATTCAAGTTGTTGTGTTTGAGAGAGACACAAACACAGAGGGAGGCGGGTTGATGCATGTTTGTTTAAGCAGGAACCACATGACCGTCTTGCTCGTAATGTGTTGTGTTTCTCTAATGGCAGTCAGCCATCTCATCTCAGCTCACCTACCTTGCAAATTAAGAATTAATCATTCAGTACAGTGTTAACTCAAGATTTCCAAGAGATCTGACGGACATTACAAGCGTCAGCGATGCCAGGTACGATATTTGCACGGTTTTCGTAGCTTTCTGTAGCTTACACTGTGTTGCTCTCGGTGTGTGTGTGTGTGTGTGTATTTGCGCGTCTCGACCTGACTTCACAGCGTCTATCTGTTTCTGTCATTGACTGGACACTGTCTTAATGTCTAAAAAGCAGTTCCGACAGCAAATATGGCCGTGCAAACTGATTATTGTTTGATTGTACGTCATTTTGGAGTGCTTTACTTGTACACGTTTAAAACACTGCGTTATTTGCAACTCGTATTTGTTACGAAGTTCTTCTAGATAAACGGATAACTCGCACGTCATTCCACGGGGTGTTGAGGCCCACCTTGCCTGTCACTGCATTTCTCAACACGACCGTCAGTTTATGCTAGTTTACTCCCATTGCTGCTATGAGCCATAAAATGCCATGGAGGTAGGCTATATTAGCGCGGTGGAGAGCTTATTTGTCCTCTAAATACGTTATTCTGCCTTTCTCGGTGTAATACTGTAACAGTGGATTACATAATTGGCTTTGAGAGTGTTTATAAAGCTCGTGCAGGGAACGGTGTAACGGATAATCAGTTTGTGTGGTTGTGTTTTTTTTCCAAAGATTTAATGAGTTTGTTTACTATTTTCTGTTTATTCGCCTGTGGCCAAACATCAGAGTGCTTGCTAGTTTGGGTTGTAGAAGTAAAGGTTATCTGTGTGTTCAGGCTGTTGTTTAGAGATTTCTGACACTGGTGTCTGTATAAACACACATGCAGAGGCGTGTTGTTGCATAAGCTCCAAGTTTTCTGCAGTCTGTCACACATGCTACACATCACTTTGTGTTTGAATAAAATGTAACTTGTATAACTACTGCTATTATTAGCTTCTTAAATCGACCCAGTTGTCCTGACTTAGCTGCTTGTCTTGTAGGGGCGAAAGAGGAATCTGTGACTGTGATTAATGGATGCTTTGACAAGTGAGCTGATAAACATAGTCTCTGATCTCGACCAATGAGTTATTTTGTTGACCTTATATCGCTGTATATTGTATTGGGACCATAAAAAGCCATAAAACAGTCTGTAGTAGGATGTTGTAGACTAGTTTTGTAAACTTATGTTTACGACAATGGACTATGATACATAGATGCTTGTGATTTGGCCTTGTCCTATATTTTAAAATGAGGGCAGACAGATTCAAAAGAGAGTACAGGTTTTTTAACATTAGATTTGTAGCTTAACTGACTGAGTGTTAAGAAAAAGGGGTCTAGTTTGTCAATATTATAAATGCTGTCTGTGTCTGTATGACATTTGCTGGCCTAATTAACATCTGTGTGTGTGTACGCGTGTATGAATATATGGCACTGTGAGGAAGATGCTACCTATACATTTGGGAGTTTTTTTTTTTGTTTTCTTGTCACTAGCTATGTTCACATTGTCAGTGTTTGGGATTGACAACTGCATTTACTTACAAGTGTGAGTCTCAAAACAAACTGTTTACACAGCTGCTTACAATAGCTGCTCGAGTACTGTCTGTATTTAAAGGGGTCATCAGATGCCCATTTTCCACAAGTTGGTATGATTCTTTAGGGTGTTCATGTAAAGTTTGTAATATACTTTGGTTAAAATTCCTCAATGGTTATGTAAAACAACACCCCTTTTACCTCCTCAAAAACAGCTTTGTTCTCAGTGACCTGTTTCGTTGCATGTCTTTTTAAATTATAATGAGCAACTGCTCACCCCATCCCTCTCTTCCATGGGGGGGGGTCGAATGGCTGAGGGCAGAAATATGCTAATACGGGACAGTCTGTCAGTGGTCGTGGGCGGAGCATGAGAAATGAAATCAGTGAGGCGATGTCCATAAAAATGAAAAGTCTTATTACGTTTGACTAGGGCTGGGTATCGTTAAAATTTTTTCGATACCAATACCGATACCGATACCTTGATTTCGATACCGGTTCCTGAACGATACTTTTTTCGATACCAATTTTATGAAATCCATTTTAACAATATTACATAACACATTACCTCAGAAAAATGTTGGTTTTATTTTTTCAGTTTGACTCATGCTCCTTAGCCAGTGCACAAAGGAAGACATTTTTTTATAAAGAGCTAATGCTCATCAAAACTGAATTTGTTTGATCAAAATTACAGTAGAACTTGTAACATTGTGAAATAGTATTACAATTTAAAATCTTATTTGAATATATTTCAGAATGTAATTTATTCCTGTGACGTCAAAGCTGAATTTTCAAAATCTTCAGTGTCACATGATCCTTCAGAAATATGAAAACAGTTTGCTGCTTAATATTTTGGAAACGCGAATAATTTTTTTAATGATTCTATGATGAATACAAATTTCAAAAGAACAGCATTTATTTGAAACAGAAATCTTTTGTAACATTACACATGTTTTAAGGTAATTTTTGATCACTTTAATGCATCCTTACTGCAAAAAAATTCTGACTAACCAACACATTTTTTGAACGGCAGTGTACATTCAGTAGGTTATTATTGCAATATAAACACAGTCAGAGTGATCAACAAGGTATCTCTTCATTTACCAGTCGAAGACGCAGCAACTTTCTGCTGTTATGTTTACTCCGTGCACTGTCAAAGGCTTCGTCATATTTGTCGTGGTACCGGTCTTTGCAGCAATTATTTTACCGCAAATACTGCATCGGGCGCTGTTGGCATCGAGCCTGGAGAAATGTAGCCACACTTTTGATCGACTTTTCCACATCTTTAGGGTATTGTGTGTGTGCTCGCGTCTCATATGAGTATGTGCGCGGAGAGTTTGTGTGTGTGTGCTCGCGTCTCATTGAGTATGTGCGCGAGTTTGTGTGTGTGTGTGCTCGCGTCTCATATGAGTATGTGCGTGGACAGTTTGTGCGCGCACGCGTCTCATATGAGTATGTGCGTGGACAGTTTGTGCGCGCACGCGTCTCATATGAGTATGTGCGCGGGGAGTTCCGCGCGTCTCGTGTGTGTAGAGTTTGCGTGTATGTGCGTGAGCGACTTGTGTCGTTGTGCATTTCATATGCATTTGTTTGAGAACTGACGTTGACGAGTTAACCCCTTAGGTATCGAAATCTGGTACCGAAAAACAAGTCATTTTTCGATACTCGATAGTATCGAGGCAATTCGGTCGGTACCTAAAAAGTATCGAACTCGGTACCCAGCCCTACGTTTGACATAAATGTTCAGTTGAGGTGTGAGTTCATCTGTCAAATCTTCATTAACAGACAACAGCTTTTTTTTCTTTTTTTTATACCACAAAACTAACAGAAGCAAGATCCAGAAGAGAGTGACTTGATCTAAAACCTTTAGCCTAAATGAAACGGCTCATATGGCTCCAAAATCACACATAAAAACCCGCTACACTCTGTACACGCTCATGTTCACTGTATGACATAAAAGACAGCTAGTTCACATGGCACAGGGTTTGCATAATATGCAGTTGTGAGTCCTGAAAATGTACAGGTGCGAGTTCAGGAGAATGCAGTTTTCAGTTCAGTAAATAACCAAGCTGTGTAAATGCAACCATATTAATAAGGATTCAAATACTGGGCTGACAACCATATTCTGCTGCTTTGTGAGCTGTCTCTGCTGGCTTAGTCACACTCACTAGGGGTTTGCAAAGGTGCTTTTGGAGGAATGGTTCGTTTCCACAATGTAGCATCCTAACACAGATTGGACATCATAATGGTTTGATTTTGAATGCTGTGCATATATCTATCTATATTATCCTCCTAAATAGCACTGCTATAATTGCTATAAACTATAATTTTTTATTATGACATTATTATTATTAACTTGTGGAAGTTGTGGGGTTAATCCAAGTTTTGGGAAATTAAAATGATATTTGCTTTAGAAAAAAAGTTTAAGTCATTGGAGTACTCAGCATATCATAAAATATTTAAAATTGCAATAATATTGTATTGTGAGGCCTCTGGTTATTCCCACCCCTAATATGTATGTAATGCATTGAAACAGTTTGTTCGTACAAACATGTTTACTTGTGTGTAAAAACATGTAATATTGAATTAATACAGTTAAAAACCCAAACCAACACATTCTTACCTGTGAAAGGTTATCCCATTTCTTTGGGAATTTAAATCTCGGTGGTTTCACAACTAGCAGAAGCTTTGCAATGTTGCGGCGTCATTGATTCTGACGCGCTGACCGTTGCAAGATGGTGTGCGCTGACTTGTCTCGAGCAGTCGAATGTGGAATTTGCGTATATATAGGCCTATCTATGGAGCAGACGTGGCTGTCTTGAAGAGGCGACAGATTGAGGCTGCAAAATTTTTATGGATTAACCCAAAAAGTGTATTATAACATAAGATGGGCTCAGCATTGCAGATGAATGTTTTGTCAGAACCCTTGTATCAGTGAAGTCGTACTCCGTTTGCTATCAGGTGTGTGTTTAAAGCCCCCAGTCCTTCATCTTAGTAGCTCATCCTCTCATGTCATCGCTCACAGATGAGCTTATTTCCTCCAGTGATGTCACTGCTATTATTAAGCCTTAAGTCTCTGATCTCTCATACACCAACAGACAGCCACAAATGTTCTGTTAGTGGTTCCGCTACCTTCCTACGAACTGAATACTGCACAGTACGACATATTGCCTACTGTCTATTCTTAAATATAGGCATTGTGACAATAAATCAAACAACAGTATTCTACATCGTACACCTCACTATACATTAGTCACATGACTTAATGAATGCTTAATTCAGCAAGACACAACCACTTTTCAATCAAATGATGAGTCAAAAGAAAGAAATGTTAAAAAAAATCATGGCCTTTTTTTTATTAATACACTGCCTATGGAGGCAGCATTCAGCTTCAGGTTTCAGTCAATGCTTGTAAGCAGGTGAAACCTTTTTTTTTTTTTTTTTTTTTGCTGTGCTGTAACAGGTTAGACAGGGGTGTCTAATCCTGCTCCTGCCCCATTGTCCTGCAGAGTTTATCTCCAACTCGCCTCAGAACACCTGCCTGGAAGTTTCTATGCCTAGTAAGAACTTGATGGCACTCGCTGGTTCAGGCGTGTTTAATTGAACTTGGAACTAGAGTTACAAAATTCCAGGAACTTTCAAGGCTGGAAACTTTCCACGGGTAATTAATGCGAATAACCTGTGAATTTGCAGAATTGCAGGTTAGCCTACAGTATAACAGGGAACTTAAATGTAGTTGACAAAATCTTCCAGATTTAATGCAATTTCAGTTGAATTTCCACCCTGCACATTCCTCAATCACGGGCCACACCTCCTGCATGCACTGTGCATTCCTCCATAACATGCACATTTGATCAAAATACAGAAAAAACAGTATTGTGAAATATTCTTACAATTTAAAATATTGGTTTTCTATTTTAATATACTTTAAAATATAATTTATTTCTGTTATGCAAAGCTGAATATTTCTTCAGCCATTACTTCAGCCTTCAGTGTCACATGATCCTTCAGAAATCATTCTAATATGCTGATTTATTAATATTGGAAACGGTTATGCTGCTTAAGATTTTTTTTATAACCTGTGATACTTTTTCAGGATGATGGGTCACACCCATCCATTTAGCCATTTGTACCATTTAGGGTACAATTCTCACTATTAATTAACTATTAAATACGACTTTTGCCTCAATAAACTCCTAATTAGTGCTTATTAATAGTTTTATTAATAGCTTATTAAACATTTCTTGCTTCTAACAAAAGACAGAACAATGCCTAAAAGCTGTTGTGTGACAGGGTGTACAGCAAACAAGCTAAAAAACCCAGAACTAAGTTTTTATAAGCTACCGAACCATAAAAGCCAGAGCTTTAAGGAGACAAAAGTGGATACAGGCAATAAGATGTGAAGCATCAGCTGGAAGAATGGGTACATTTAATCAAATAGTTCATATTTAGTAGTAAATATCAAAGTGGACAAATAACAATTGGCCCAAGTTACAGCTTGCTAACACACATTGCTAAAATGATGGGACAAGTTAGCTATTAGAGGGCTAATATTAGCAAGCTAAATGATAAAAAAAAAAAAAAAAATTCCTTTTCCTTTACTCCTCCCTTATCGGGCTGATGCTACTCTGAACAATGCCTGAACTTCGTATTTTGAGCACTTCTTGCGTTGTTTTTGCCTCTTCACGATGACTCGCTTAGTTTAGTCCTAATTTGTAAGTCGCTTTGGACAAAAGCGTCTGCTAAATGTAAATGTAATCTACTACACCCCTGCTTCCCTCTAACTTTCATAAAGCTGAGGCTATGTGCTTTGACTATTATTGCATAAGATGAAGCCATCTAAGCTATTGATCTTTGTTAGGTAGGTGAAATGATGCTGTTAACTGGTGATTCAATAAAAGAGTTGTAGATTTCAGGGTATTTCACGTTGGGCCATTCAGTTTGATCATTTCTCCAACAAAAGGAAGGTAAGGAAAAGGGGCACTGACATAGACCAATACAATTTAGTTTCTCAATATATATTCTCCTCTCAGGTTCACATAGTGTGGTGAAATAATCCTTTGACATGATTAAAAATAATGAATGTTTTTTTTATTTTTTGCATATCCTGTCACCGATTACGTTCCCCATCAGTGTAGTTCTCAGAGTAACAACATGTTGCGCTCTGTCTCAATTGCCTGTATCCACTTTTGTGTCCTTTAACGCTCTTTTTTTTTATTTATTTTTTTTTTTTTTTAGTCGACAGCTTATAAAAACTTTTTTTAGCTTGTTTGCTGTACACCCTGTCACACCTACACACAGCTTAGACATTGTTTTGTTTTTTGTTATAAGTCAGAAATGACAAGGAGGCAGCTTCAGGGAATACAAAGTCAATGGAGAGGGTTGGATTGTTGTATGTTTATATGTGAGCCCACTTATCTAAACCAGGTTTGAGATATGGTTGTGTCATCTAAACCTACTCTGAAACTCAGAGTTTGTTCAGCTAGCTTCATGCCCACACCTTTTAAAGGCTGTGTGAAATAAAGGCGTTGTTAAGATTCTTCAGCCATTTTATTATGTATCAGGTTCATTGTTCCCTCTAGTGTTTACAGCAGGCATTACAGCTGACGCCTGCAGCTGAGAAGAAACGTGCATATGTTTTGAGTTACTTAGGTGTTTCTGTTTGTGCAGATTTTTTAATGCATTGTTCAGGGTTTAAGATGTGCAAGAATGCATAGTTTATTGCCAAAAAAATCAGAAAAAGAAACGCAACCAAATCGAAAAACTATCAGGATGTATTTGGGAATCTACATTACATATATTATTAGTGTGTGCTGTTTATTAATTTAGTTATTTTGATGTATAATTTTGTTTATGATCTTAACAGGCCAACATGGTGAGTGTTCAGCCATATTGCATCATTATGGAATGTGATCCTGTCCATGTGTGGTTGTTTAAGTATTATGACAAGCCTTATGCAATCGTGTTTAGCATTATACTAGCCTATAAACAGCTACTCGCCTCATGCCTCCTTTCAGCAGCCCGGCACTTGCCCTACTCTTACTTTTAATTTAACAAATTATTGTAAAATATTTCTCTAATTCTTCATTGCTAAATTTGCTATTCAAACGTTTAGATGGATTAAAAAATACTTTTTATCCTGGAAGGACTGAATAAAAGGAATAAAAGTGACCGTACAGACTACAACAAAATTCAAATAAAGGCTGTTCTTTTTAACTTTTTATTGATAAAAAAACTGAAACAAATCGTTTCACGTTTTCCACGAAAAATATTTAGCAGCACAAATATATAGAATATAAATGTTTTTTTGAGCACCAAATCAGCATTTTTGAATTATTTCATAGTGGAATGATGTGACACTGAAGCTGGGAGTAATGGCTGCTGAAAATTCAGCTTTGAATTTGAACATCACAGAGTCATTTTAAATAAATGTATTTTAAAATATTTTAAGATATAAATGTTATATCAAATTGTAATATTTCACAATAGTTTATATATATATATATATATATATATTTTTTTTTTACTGTATTTTTGATCAAATTAATTCAAGCCTTGAGCTTAAGATACTTTAAAAAATATCTTACTGAACCCAAACCGTTGAATGGTAGTTTGTGTATTATTTAATAATACTGAATATGTATTTGGAATGCATGATATATATGTGTCGTCCACTTTGTCTGTCTATTCTTTTTGTGGTCAGTTCAAATAGTTTGCTCTCTTAGTACACACCAGATTTTGATGTTTGAACTTATTTGCAGAATGTTACATTCCAGGTGGCAGTTTCAGTTTGCTTTCTTGAAACAAAAAAAGAAGTATACATTTAAAATAGCTGCTCATCTTGTTTGACAAAACAAAATATTATATATATTATTTATAATGTTATTGCTATCAAAATAAGACATGATTTTGGTGTTGGTGCATCCATAATATGTATGTTTATCTTTTTCAGAGCCAGCGGAAATGAACGGGCCTGACGTAGCAAAGATGTCGGGCAGTGGGGTTTCAGGAAGTGAGGGAAAGGATCCAGTAGCCAATGGGCATGCGGAGAATGAGTCCAACCCTTTTGCAGAGTACATGTGGATGGAGAACGAGGAGGAATACGATCGGCAGGTCTGTACACTTACAGCCCGTTAAAAACACACAAACAGTATGACTGAGGTGTGTGTTAGCATTCAGTTCAGTTCAATTCAAAGTTTTACATTTTTAGGAGCATTTGGAATTCTGTGGCTCTTTAAATGCCAAATTTAAATTGTAAGGCTTTACACATTATTATTATTATATTTGTTTAAATCAGCTTGGAAGTGAACTTTTACTTTATTGTCAATTTGTTTATATCTCAGGTAGAGGAGGAATTGCTTGAGCAAGAGTTTTTAGAGCGCTGTTTCCAAGAGATGTTGGATGAGGAGGATCAGGATTGGTTCATTCCTGAGAGAGACCTCCCATCAGTCGGACAGATTCAGCAACAGCTCAACGGGCTTTCTGTCAGCGACGGCAACGCAGAGGAAATCTTGGTAAGCTCACAGACATTCAGTGTATAAAATAGTCAAATAATCTTAGAAGTATAGGCTAGTACACCCAAAATGGTCATTTACTCACCCTCACGTCATTTCTTGTTCTATGAAACACAAAGATATTTTGAAGACTGTTTCGACTCTGTTTATCCAATGTAAGTCATAGAGTGCAACAGTGGAGTTCCTGAAGTAAAAGGCCATTCATTTGATGAACTGATTTTGAATAAGTTATATACCAACCTACTGTAAGCCACAAGGTTGTTATAATGATGGTAAATGGCTTTAAGGCCATTGCATTTTTTAAATGATTATATTTAACAGTGGAATTCCTGGTAAAAATAAATACATACATTATGGATGATTCTGCAAAGAAATCTCCATTAATCAAAGAATCACAAGCAGCAATTCATGCCCACTCCTATGAAGCACTTCAAATGATAATGTAGTCAGTCTTCCGAGTCCTTGTGCTGGATTTTTGTCAATGCATAATTTGCTATAAGCTTGATAAATTAAATGATCTCTCTCTCTGTGTGTGTATACCAGTCAAAAGTTTAGACACATTAAGGTTTTTAATGTTTTTGAAAGTAGTCTCTTTATCTCACCAAGGCTGCATTGATTTGTAAAAAAAAAAAAACAAAAAAAAAAAACAGTAATACTGTGAAATATTATTACAATTTAAATTGACTGGTGTCTGTTGTAATATATTATACAGTGTAATTTATTCATGTGATGCAAAGCTGAATTTTCAGAAGCCATTACTCCAGTCTTCAGTGTCACATGATCCTTCAGAAATCACTCTAAGATCATTTCATATTATTATCAATGTTGAAAACAGTTTTGTGTGTGTGCTTCATTGGATTGTAGTCCTTCCCTCATTAAAGCCATAAAGTACAGTCTTGTATCTTTTGTGTTGCTTCAAGTCAAAGTTTGTAATTTTGTGATTCACCAAGTAGCTGGCTGGTTTGGTTCATTGTTTATAACAAAGACTTTTTTTTTTTTAAATGATCCCTATGGGAGAAATGAATGGGAAAAATATTTCCGATACCAAGCCGCTGAAAAAAGTGGTCTGGAACTGTTGCACTCTATTGGAGTCCAAAACAACACTGGAAACCAATGACTTTCATTGAATGGACAAAAAATATATTTTACATTCCACAGTAAATAATAATTAAAAATAAAACACTAATTTGTCATATATATTGTAATTGATTATTCTCTTTGTCCCCAGCGGAAGAGCATCTTAAACCCTGAAGCCAAGGAGTTTGTGCCTGGGGTGAAATACTAAGGATCATCGTTCCTGCTCTCTCATGCAAACATCGGATCATATACTCAAAGACTGTTGTGCCCATGTTTTTGGATGGTCACATAAATGCACTCTTCTACACATTTTCGAAGGGGCAGGAATACAAATTTATTTTTTGGGGGGGTTGGGAGATGATTGTCTATAAGCTTTATATTTCTGTTATGTATAAACCAAGGGTATTAAGTTGAAACACGACCTCTAGGAGGTGCTGTAACTAGCTAATATCATACTCATTACCAGGCTGTTTTATGTTGTTCTACCCTTGCCGAAAGGGCCGTTCTTGTCATTGTTTCACAGTTTGTGCCTGATCGGGTCTTTGCTTTTCCTCCCCTGTTTTTTTTTGTTTTTTAATTGATATTTTGTCGCTGGAAGTTTTGATGCATCTGTTCAGATTCCTGAGTTTTAAGGGGTGTGGTCGTAAATGACTGGGGGTGTGGCTGGTGGTGGACGGAGCCCTTGATTGGATGCTGAGGAAAGGATGTTGGGGAGTTCACATGAATTCAACTTTTGATTTTGAATCGTTACACGCAGGACTGAATTTCATTTAAAAAATGGAAGGAAAAAAGGCAAATAAAGAAGAAAAGTTCGTACTCAGTTGGATCATTTCTTGTGTCTGGTTGTATCTTAAATCTACCAGTAAAATGTGTACTGAAACTTGGTATTAATTCTCACATTTAATGTAACATTACCATTAAATGCTATACGTTTAACATATGCATGACTTGATTAACATATGTGAATGGAAACTGATCTAATCTAATCAAGACTTCAGTAATCAGCAAGTCATGTAACATCATCCATTTATTAATTTCCAGATGGCTTGGAAACATCTAGTTTCTCATCAGCATAACTGTTTTTATTTTAACAGCTTTATGGAATGGATAATACATTCTAAGGTTCATGAAAGTGATTTATTTTTATTTGTATGCAGTACATCTAACTAGTAGGCCTAGAACCAGCATGGCATTCATCACAAATTCAAGTCTCATACTACTGAAATCCCTTTAACCCTACTTTATTTCTTTGATTTTATTCTTGTTTGGGTGAACTTCAAACTTTAAAATCCTGGGAATTATAAGACAGCAATTTACAGCTATAATGAATGGTATTGAGAAATTATTGTTAGCAGCATTATATATTACAACATCTACACTTTGAACAAGTGTCAAGATGCATCTACCATCAGTTTTATTGTACTGATGTATTACTTTTTTGGCATAGCAAAAAGAAATCTGATAAAACAATGTATGGAAATGCTGATGTAGTTGACCATGAAGGTCTGACATGATTTTAATTGGAAGTTATAAATGAACAATTTGATCAACAGAGAAGTGGTTCTCATAAATATCAGTTCAGGCCTAGTAACAGCACATCACTACATACTTGTGAGTGACCATGACCACTTGTGTGGCCTTGTACTGATAATAGTGCATTTGGCTTCAAAACTCTAAATATATTGTAATAATTTATAGTCAAATGATTCAAGAATGGTTTAAAATGGTGAACAATAGTTTTCATTCTTTCAGACAAACAAGATCCCTAACCATGAGATCGCCCTATTGCCAGGCACCTTCATCAGCATAGATGTCTGCAAACTTGACGGGATCTCGGTGTGTGCAGTGAAGACGATATTGTTGGACAATAGCTGAACGAGGGCAAAAGGACACAGAAGACAGTGTGAAGATCATGTATTTAAATCATATTGAAAAGCTGTCAAGCTCAGGTTGTGTGTCCATGTACTGTCTGTGTGCTATTACTCTGGTTTTCACTGCATTACCAAAGACATTAACATTTATTACTCTGTATATATTATGTCTAAATCCAGTTTATTGTTGTAGTAGTAATCGACCTCGAATATTTTTTTATATTTTTGAAAGTTCGCAAGAGACTGAAGGCAGGATTTACAAAGGCTACACAGCAAAATGCAAACGTCTGATCAGCACCAAAAATAGAAAGGCCAGATTAGTTTGCAAAAAAGAAAAAGAACATTTTGTTTCGATTGTCCTTAAAAAAGCTCAATCTTTTGTCTTATCAATGCAAAGTACTGTGTACCATCATGCCAATCACTGTAAGACCAGATTCTAATCTAATACAAAATATTGACAAAAAATATGATACTGAAATAACACTGTTGCTGATACATTATGTTCCCATGATCTTACAGCACTTGTTCCTTTTCACAACCACTCATGAATGCTGAATGGGTTACTGATGCGTAAATCATGGATGTTTTGATCCGGTTTTCAACATTCATTGCTTAAGTTCTTAGAAGACCAGATTGCCTAAAATACCGCACGTCTCCAAATAAGTCTCGTGACGATCAGCACGATCTTAGTGTTGGTACATCCTGTAACAAGGACAAATAGAGGCGGGTCTTTTACATCTGTATGGTCACACACAGGATGTGGTGATAAGGAAGAGAAGAGGAGGGGATGTTTGAGGTTAGGAACTAATGCTGACAGTCATTTGTCTCTGAACATATCTTAATCGGGTACTCCAGCAGCTGTGGGTAAAGCTCCAGAACCAAGACTAAACTATTTTGGTTGTGCAATCATTTTTGCAATCATCAGTGGAGGAAGGTCTTAGACTATTCCCTAGTGTTGGGTCCGAGTCCACCCTGTCATGTCCAAGTCCTTAACCACTTGAGTTTGAGTGAGAGACATTTAATAATGTCTTGTTATTTTCATTATATGTAATTTTTTCCAAAATATCAGAGTCAGTGTCAAGTTTGAATACAAATCCACCCGAGTGCGTCCGAGTTCATTCATAATTGCACTTGAGTCCATGTCCGAGTCCAAGAACCTCAACTCTACTATTCCTTGCAAATAATATATTTTTTTTTTACTTCAGCCAAGAAACACGTCCTTGCTACACTAAATATTTAGAGTTTATATTTAAATAAAAATTATTAAGTTTTATTTTCAAATGATCTATAGCAAAACTAAAGTTTTTAATGACAATAAAAAATTGCTTTTGCAAATGTTTATTAACAAAATTAATCCATGGTAATCTTACTTTATTTTAATTTTTTACCAAAATGTTACCAAAGATTATAGTGTTAGAAATGTTCAGAAATGTATATATGTGCATTTAACAGGATGCATTCAAAATGTTAGTTGATTGATAAGATATGGGTGATTTAGAAACAGCACCACCAAGAGGAAAGTCTGGAAACATTTCTATATCAGTTTGATATATCAAAAACAGGAAGTTCTCATTTCAGATCATCAACATAAGACTGTAGTGGCATCTGTACTCTCAGGTCTGTCTGTTCCCGATCACTGATTGAAGGTGTGGCTGAAAAACACATTGGCGTTGGCAGAGTAGTCCAGCGGGAGGGTGGCTCCTGCTTTCTGTGCCCCCATTTTTGCGCCACCCAGAGCGGACGACTGACGTAAAGTGAGCAGGCTGTACTTACGGAAGTGACTGAAACCTTGAGCCTGAGCCTGTGAGAGGACCTGAGTGAAACCTGCAGCACAAAAACGCCACATCCACAACACAATGTTTAGTTCTTGTGAAATAGGGCTGGGCGATTAAACTCATTTTATTTAGATTTACGATTTTGGCTTCCAACGTTTATGAAAATGGGATAATCAAGATCATTGTGCTGCATTCTCTTTTTGGTTTAAACTTTGTCTTGTGTTATAATATCAGCACAGCCTTTCCCTAGCTTCCGCACATCCGTAAATGTGTAGTAGTTTGCAGTAGGTATTGGAAGTGCACTGCAACATAATTGCTTTTGATTTATTTGTATTCATTGTTTTTATATTATTTATATTTATATGAGATATATATATATATATATATATATATATATATATATATATATGATTACATTTATTACTTTTTTCGTTTTTTTTATTTAAATTATATTCAAAGTATGCATGATGTTTCCATGAAGTCAATTAGTAAATGTTACATAATCCTGATCTCAATATTGACAAAAATAAATGTGATTATGATTTTTTGCCGTAATCATACAGCCCTAATGTGACTGTGGTCTTAACAAGTCTGTCTTTTATCGTCCTGGGTAATGCACAAGTTTTAAAACAGTAATTTAGCAGCAAACAGTTGTGCTAGTTACAAGAAATGCAAGCTTGTGTGGGTCACATTTCTTCTCAGACTGATTTTATTTAAAATGTTGTTGGGGAAAGTTGCTTTTAAAAGTGATGCATTACAATTTTGTGTTATTAAAAAGTATAATTCTGTTAGTTTACTTTTTAAGGAAAATACTGTTGCATTTTTTGCGTTACTTTTATGTTTACTTTTGCATTACTTTTTCTCAGTCTAGGGTCCGTTCTTCGTACATGGATTACTCAATTATCTGGATTTCATTGTTGACGATTTGACAAGATTGTCAAATCCAGGATTGTTAGGTTCTTCCAAGTTCATCCCTTTGCATTTTTTCCCATTATTATAAAAAAAAAAAGTAATATTTTAAATAACATTTTCAAACGGTATACATTTCAAAGTCATCCATCCTTTCAACTGTACATTAAAATGTTTTGATTCCTCATCAAACCTTGAAGCACTGTAAAATGTTTGGAGCTTTCTCCACTATTTATACAGGCAAAACACCTTCAATGTTCAATATAATATAAAAAATCATACTGGTTAAAGGAATGTTTCGGAGTAATTTCAACCTAGGGTCCTTTGCACCATGACCCCCCCCAGAAGCCTTTTTTCCCGTGGTCGAACATTATTAAAGTTAGAGCTTATTTAGGGATATCACCCGAATGGCTTAGTGCAGGCGCTAACGGATCCAAGGATGTATCTTGTAAATTACCCCACTAATAATGCTCAGAATGGTACAAAACTTCTACAGTAGTACAAATAGGTTCTGTATTCATGAAACGAGGCATTGGAAAGTTTGTAAGTACATCAGGAGTTTATTTAAATAACACTTGCCTGATGGCTTATGCTACCGTGCAACTTAGCTTATACAACTTAGTGTTACCTAATAATTGTTGCAAACTGGTACTACCAACAAAATATTAGTGCATTCCTGGAACTGGGCGTCGTTACACTACATCCTTATGCATCGCTTTCTGCCAGGACTTTTACGTGCTTTTCCCAAACCACTGAAGTGACCTCGACGTCCGGGGTAGCAATAGCATAAGCCATCAGACAAGTGTTATTTAAATAAACTCCTGATGTACTTACAAACTTTCCAATGCCTTGTTTTATGAGTACAGAACCTATTTGTACTACTGTATAGGTTTGGTACCATTACGGGCATTATTAGTGGGGTAATTTACGAGATACAATCTAGGTTCCATTAGCGCCTGCACTAAGCTATTCGGCTGATATCTCTAAATAAGCTCTAACTTTAATAATGTTCGACCAAGGGAAAAAAGGCTTCTGGGGGGGGTGTTTGGCTCGAGGTCATGGTGCAAAGGACCCTAGGTTGATTTTACTCTGAACCATCCCTTTAAAGGCCATAAAAAAGAAATTACAAGCCACAATTTCTGTATCACTACATAATTTCTACATGACTATTTTGAACATTCTCAGATGTGAGATTAATTATGTGTCTGCAGGGAAAGTGAAAAGCTCTATGAATACGTTACGCACCTGATTTCATCAGTTCCCAGCTGCACCACACAGACCCGACACACAGAACAGGCAAGCCAAGCTCACCAGAAAACAGATCCTGAATGAGAGACCACAGTGACAAATGATAAGATAAATCAACTGAGTGAGAATGGCTGTATTACCGTGGGTGTTTTTTATTTTTATTTTTACCTGGTGTACTTTGGGCAGGACAGCTACAATGTGTTGCGCGAGGGCTTTTCCAGATTCCCTGAACACGTGTTGGCACAAAGCATCACCAGCCCTGCCACCTGATGCACACACAAACACAAAGAGTCATAACGTGTGGCGTAATGCACACACAACCTCAATGCATACAGTAACATACCTTCAGCTAGTTTCCTACAGAACCCTGCGAAGTGTGACTTCTGAAAGTTTCTGTACAAATGAGGAAGCATTCCCATCAAATCCGACACCTGGAGATGAACATGACAAGGAAACACCATCATTTCTATTCAAGTATCAATTTAAGCAGAAGATGAAATTAAATGAACTACAAGTCCAAACCTGGAAATATTCTTCCATGGCCTTCTTAACATAGGTGATATCATGAGGGGATGTGACAAGGTTATCTCTGGCATCAAACACCGTTTTAACAGCCAAGTGAGAAATCCAGTATGCTACAGGAAGATAAGGACAGAGAAAAAGAAAATGCGTATGCATTTTAACAATAACATTTGGTAATAACATCCATCTCGGATGATCAGATCAGAAAGGGCCGACACAGATTGACGTTTGGACCTGGTAAGTTTGACATCGGACAGAATTAAGTCTTTATGAAGTCATGTGAATGTACATAAAATGTCTGGTGTCAGTTTTATTTTAATGTTTTTAGAGAAATTAATACTTTTTACTCAGCAAGGACACATTAATTTTATTAAAAGTTATATATATATATAAATGCTGAACTATCTATTCATCAAAGAATCCTGGAAAAAATGTATGATGGTTTCCACAAAAATATTAAGCAGCACAATTGTTTTCAACATTCTTGAGCACCAGATCAGCATATTAGAATGATTTCTGAAGGATCATGTGACACTGTAGACTGGAGTAATTGCTGCTGAAAATTCAGCTTTGCCATCACAGGAGTAAATAAGATTTAAATTATTACAGTTTTTCAGCGTTGGGGAGAAGCTAACTACAAGTAGCGATGCTACTAACCTAACTACATTTTTCAGTAGCTTGATAGTAGCTCAGTTGCTTTTAAAACAGTGTAGCTTTTCCAGTAGCTAACTACTTTTTACGCCAAGTATCAGTATAGCGTGACCAAAAGCTACATTAAGTTGTATAAATTAAATTGTAACATGCAATGTATTGAAGCAGAACAGCGTCATCTTCTTTTTAGATGACAAACTAAAATTCTGCATTATAGCCATCTATTGTTATATCATGCATCTTGTAGCTTTACAGTTCACTGAGAAGAGATCATCTGATGATTATTTAAAGGATATACAGAAGTGGGTTGATATTTCACATGAATCAGCTAGTAAAGGTTACACTTTTGTATGTAATTTCTGCAAACCAAAGATTAAAACACTGCCTGTGTTAAAGACTTCAAGCACATACAGATGAATAATGATTTCTTTAAATGGATTTATTATGCCGCTTTATTGCACTCTATATAAAATGTCTATTTCTGACTTGATTCCAATAATGGCCCGCCAGTTTTGTAATGAACCTAAAAGATCACTAACATTGTGTTTTGCGCCATTGCTTTGGCAAAGCATCTGTCAATCGAACAGAAAACAAAATCACAATAAAGCTTAGTGCGCTTATCACACGGCAAAGGCTGTGATCTAATTAAATAGGTTTCAGAGTGAAGCACAATGTGTTGAACTTTTGAACAGTAGTGTATACGGATTACTTTTTCCTAGTTTGACAAATGATCAAGTCTTACCAAGCTGGCAAACCCTTGTTTTAGTACAACGATTACCCATTACGTGAGTAGGTAATGCTTAGCTATTGCACAGGACGAATTTGTGTCTCTGAGCTTATTTACACTACTATCCTAAAAGGTGTGCACATTTACATTATGTGGACTGCAGGGCTCCCAAACTTCCATGGACAGCTATCTGATCAGTAAAAAGCATGAAGCAACCTGGTGTGTTTCTTCTAAATTTGGTTTAAGTGATCAGATGACAACACGTTTCAGGGACACACTGAATCCAAGCTGTCCACGTACGATAAGTTCATTGAGGTGGAAGTTAAAATCAGATTCATTTGTAAGATAAGATAACATCTTTTTAAGATAAGACTGGATGTTTGTGTGATATCAGTGCTGTAATGTAAATCAGTTTCTCTTTCCACATGGTTACCTGAGCCCTCGTCTCCCATCATGTGACCCCAGCCCCCACAGCCAACCTGTGTGCCATCTGGATTCACCAGCTTGCAATTCGAACCAGTGCCTGATATCACTACAATTCCTCCTATGACAAAAAGACAGAGAGAAAGGATTAGGAATGGGTGACGGTTGTGTCCTGAGATTCTCTACTCCTTCTGGTTGCAAATACACTGCATATAATACCATAGTCACTGGCAGTTGCCATAGCACCAATGGCATCAGTGGTAATGAAATAACTTTGACTCAGATTAGGGTATCTCTCCCTCATGTCGTCAATCAGCTTCTGGATAGCAGCCTTCTGCTCTCCTCCACTCAAAGACATGCCCTGTCAACACACAATGTAGAAAACGTCAAAGTGACCCGATGAAGTGGAATGCGTTGAGGATGACTGGCCGATGCATCACCTCACCAGTGAACAAACTGGTGTGTCCGGGTCCAGCCCTGCCTTGATTTTAGCCCTCTGGACCATGTCGTGGATACCACTGATACATTTATCAACACCAACCAACTATAAAAGAACAGAAAATGAGGTAGACAGACTCAAGTACACAATAGGTGACAGTCCATATTGAAGGATGTTCTCCCATCTCACCCAGTGGTTGGTACATGGTCCATCTGTCTCAGCTAGGATATGTCCCTCAGCAGAGACCAGCACTGCTTTAGAGTGTGTCCCACCACTGTCAAGAAAAGTCTCTCATTCATCATTACTCTGAAGCTACTGTCACTTTCGCTTATTCATTCCCAAACGACTGGCAGGAAGAACACGCTTAGAGCACAGTGTTGCTTTTTAATACAAGCGTTTGTATGTTAAAATGTCATTAAAATGGATTATATTCCTTTTCATAATCATGTTTTTTATTATTATTATAAACTTACCCCTCCACTCCTCCGTACACTGCGCTCATCTCGCCCGCTTCCTCTTTAGTCACATGACCGCTCACAGTCACAGTCAGCTCAGCTGCTTCAAACGACTTTCAGTGAATAACACACGGACTTTGACAGATAGCTATTTTTTTATGACCTAAATCAACATAAAATCTCGATTCACACCCATTTTTATCATCTGTCTATATTTAAGTGAAGATAAGATCATATGATTCGTTTCCCCGCATATTTTAGTTTTAGATTTTCTCCAGAATTATTTCAGTAAATGTTTGTTTGTAGTAAAACAATCATAAACATATTTAAACAATGAACATAAATTAAAAATATATATGAATATAAATATTTATATTTAAAAAAAACATCCATGCATCACACACTCTTACCAATAGATGGCAGCATTATTGAATGAATGTTCCAAAGCCTCACATGACAAACGGATGTAATATGAATTATTTTTCTTTTATCCACATTTTTATTATTATTATTATTTACATTATTGACTTACAAATGCATTCTTCAAAATGTTGATGTATACAAGAAAACAGCAAAATAATAAACAGAATATAATGAAACATTTTTGGTAGGCTAATTCAAATATTGCAAATGACATTTTAGGAGTGTTGAGCAGTGATTGTGTTATTCCCCACTGCATTTGTGATTCACTCTTTGCTGACCCACATGTCTCACTGACTAATGGAGAGAAAATACAATTTCATCATGAATGTGCACTTACTACCACAAGTTGATGACATGCACTTGTGTATTACAGTAATCTTTGAATCACACTACCAAATTTAGTATAGATGCTGAATGCTGATCCACAGGTTATAGATTTTTAGGCTTTTAATGTTTGCCATGAAAGCTGTCAAATATGCATCTATACCGTAACTTTAAATTCATAAAAATACCATTGCTGCAAAATTATGGTATAAGGTGCAAACTACTGATTTGTTTGTAAATTTTAACTCATTATTGCTTTTTCATCCCATTAAACCTGCTTCCATAACTTGAATGCTGACATGAACCAAGACAATTTTCACCAATATTTAATTTATAACAGAAAACCAAATGTTAAATGTTTGCAACAAATCAGTTGATCTACAATATGAAAACGCATGAGCAAGAGGCAGCCCAATGAAGGACATGGATCAAATGCTTAGACCAAACAGTGCATTACCCTCTAGAAAAATAAAAAGACTAATCATGTAAGTCAATGTGACACCCAGGATTTGACAATAATAGAAGCATAATTATTTCAGTGCTAAATGAATGCTGTTAACGGTTGAGAAATCAAATCAATGGATAATAAATTAGCAGTAACAGCACCTCAGCATAATAACTGACAGCCATAAATTAGCAACAGCACCTTAATGTTGTCAGTGAAATATCACAAGACGGTTGCTGCACCTGTCTTATGATTTTTCACAGAAAACATTATAACAGGTATTATAACATATACATTATAATTGCAAGTGAAAAGAGTTCGTTTCAGGCGTCATGCTTTGCCTATGTTTGGGTTGAGGAGTAGGTGGGAGGAAAGGCCGTGGGCGCGCGCGCGCTTCCTCTGTAGAGAGAGAGAGAGAGAGAGAGAGAGAGAGAGAGAGAGAGAGCGGCAGAGCAGCGTCTCAAAACTCAGGACCAGTAGCATGAAAACACTCTGTTATAACGTTTCGCTTTTCCCCTCCAAACATTCATTTAACAGTTAGATTAATCTTAATGATTTCCCGTCGAAACGCCTGTGAAGCAAAAGTTTGACAAGCGGAAGTTCGCGCGGTAGGAAATCGGAAAAAAGTCTAAAGATTGAGAAATATTTATCCTTTATCTTGCTGTGCAGCGGTAGAGTATTTTAAAAATGGACACTCACGTTAAGGAGGGACAACTGTTCGTCCAGCATCAGAAGTTTGGAAAGGTAAGAGCTTGTCTCATATAGTGTTTGATTTTTCAGGCAATGACATATGACGATGTCTGACATGATAAACAGGAGTATCTTACAAAACACCAGTTTAAACACATGTGCCAACTTCTCAGATATGCCATCTTTGTATTCTTGTTTGAAAAACGTTCTATACATTATAATACACACATTATATGCATTCTATAAATTATAACCATAAAGTAAAATGAATAAATAAATAGAAATTTGCACCTTAAATACACTTTAGTGTGCACAACTTATTTTTTAAAGGCAAAGTTGTAAAACATTTATCAAGTTTTTTTTTTTTTTTTTTTTTTAACAAATGTAACACATTTTTGAGTCATTAATATCAAGATAGGCTATATTGTTTTAATGTTTTTTTTTTTGGAAATCAAAATATGACATTGAGGGGGACAAATAATTCCTGCATGATTTTGTGCAACACTGACTTTTTTTTTCTAATATTTTGAAACAAAATTGCATAACTGCTTTTTGTTTAAAGAAATAATAATGAAAAAGTTTGCGTAACAATACAATTTTGTGATTGCAGAGAGACTTTAAGTCTGAAATATAGAGAAATATGACTATAAAAATGAAATGCATGTATTTTTAAGTAACTTTATTGGTCTGGATGAAAAAAAGAGAGCATCAAGTCACCCCTAAACCAACGTTTTAACATTTACAAATTCACATTTATCCAATCATATAGAGAGTGACAGTTGAAAGAGGACCTACAACATCAACCAAAATGTTTTAAATGTCAACTTAATTTTTTTTTCTAAATGAACATTAAAGACAACTTAAATAGTTTATTTAAGAGTAAGAAGGAATGGCTTTTATCTCTATTCCTCTTCTGCGTCATGAGATAGTCACATGAATGAGTACATCAGATCCTGTGCTACAACATCTCTTTAACTTTAAACTGTCTTCATGCATATTCTGTGTTTTTAGGTCAGTAACTACATAAACATAGATTCCTTTTCTTTTCCATTAATGATATCTAGCCACCAAACAAGAGTAGGTTATAGCCTACATACACGCGGCCAGCTGTCTCAAAATAATTTCCACTCTCTTGTCTGTCCACGTGCAGTGGAAAATGCTACATCACAGACACATGACCACAAAAGGTTCTGTTTGTTTTCTCTCTTAGTGAATATGTTAGGCATGTATTTTGGTCATTCTTTAGACATTGATATGAGTCACAAGTCTTCAGTCAGACCTGTGTTGGATCAAAAACATCTTGCTGGAGCAATGGCTTGTCATTAATTCATTATTCACTTCCTCTGTGTGACACTTCTTTGTGATATGGAAGTAGGCAAATTATGAGAACACAGTACAGCTTTATGTCTTTAGCCTCAGGCAACAGCAGAAATTCAAATTGAGGATACAACTTTAATGCTGCCATTCATTCATGCAGGTTTTTCAACTAAATAGCAAAATGCAGAGTATCTTGTCAACAATAACACTAGATTTCCATGACTAAAAATAATTTTGTGTGCTTGGTGACGCCTCTTTAGCGGCTGAGAGGCTGATGATAAACTCATAGTGTGATGGCTGAATCACAGGATTGTGCTGCTGTGAGAGTTGCATTGTGCTGAAAATTTATATTCTGCACAAGCATGCGATGCGACTGAACACATGGTAGCACTTTTGGAGAACCGAAAACCTAATTCCCTTCATTGATGTAAGGTTTTTGTTTGGTAATGAAGGTTTGGATAGTTTTGCTAGAAGCTGGAATCAACACGTGACTGTGGGCTTGCGAATCACACTGTCAACAAGATTTGGAAACACAAGGACAAGAAAAAATTATATGAAAATGTTGTATGAAAGTGCATGTACCGTGTTTGACAACTCTGTGGAAGGTGTGCAAAGTAAAACATGAGACAAATCAAGTCAAGTCACCTACTTTACCGCTTTATACAATACAGATTGTTTCAAAGCAGCTTTACAGTGATAACAGGAAAATTATTCAATGATGCAAACAGAGTTCATTATGACTATCTTAAAGAAAAATGTCATTGTTCAGCCGAAGTTAGTTCAGAGTTGATTCAGTTCTGTTGTAAAAGATAAAGAATAAATTATTAATTGAGTTAATATCATCTATAAAGCAGTTCTGCAGAAAAAGAGTTGTCGTCCAGCTCAGTTCTCATACAATAGTGTCAGTGCAGTCAAATCAATAATATTGTTAAGACCAAACAAATCTATTTCTATTTTATCTTTTTATTTTCCTTACCCTGTTATTAGAGAGCTGTTTTTATTGCATGCCCAATGTTAGCATGAGCACGAGCACAGGCATGATTTATCATGTTCTCTATTTTCTGAACTTGAGTTTTATCCATAGAATAGAATAGAATAGAATAGAATAGAATAGAATAGAATGAGGCATTTATATAGCGCTTTCATATGTACTACTGTACACCCAAAGCGCTTTACAATCATATCAGGGGATCATAGTAGTCAGGTTTCAATATTTCACACACTACATTTGTAAGACCGGCATAAAGGTTTTTATTTTCATATTTGAGGTCAATAACATTGCCAAATACGGCATGTAACAACCACAAAACCTGTTTTAAAAACTGCTATCCTTATATGGATGTAGATCTCTTTAACAACTTAATAGTGTCTCTTTGTCACTCTAACTAACACATTTCTGTTTGACATTTTCAAACTGTTTGTTTCAGACAGAGAGACTAAGCATCATTTAAATATGTGTGCTACTGAACAAAGCACATGCATATTAACTGAGCACCGAGGCGGCTTATGATTGATGTTGCTAAACAACTTACTTCTTCAACATTCGAACACTGCATTGTTTCATATACACCCCAGTCAAGGTGTAAAATCACCACAAAAAAAAACTGACCACTTGTATTACACAAAGTAGAACTAAACCCTTTCAACTGCAATTGTATATGAACAAATTTCATATCACATTTGATCTGGAATGACACATATATTGTGACAGGCCAAACAGTTTACAATCCTTTAGACTTGTTTGTGTATGGAGGAGTGATATCTTTTGCCTGGCCCACATTGGCCTTTGCTCTTACTTTTACTACAGCTCAAGGAACTTTAGAGCCAAACCAAATGCATACTGTACAATAAATGGAAAACACTAATGAATACATCGATACACATTTCTGATCCAACAGTCGATCTGTATGCTCTTCTGGGCTTTGTTCTTTGCAAATTGTCTTGCATGCATGCATTATATAGTCAGCTTCAGAATGAAGAGCGGCACTGTGTTCATTTCCACACATGCAGATCAAAATACTTATATACAGTGCTTTCAGAACAACTAAGGTCACAGTAAATGCACAAACTCTAAGTTTACAGAATTTCACCAAACTTCTGCCAAAATAAAAGCTTGAGTATTTGTCATGTTAAAAGCTTGAGGGTTGGAATTTAAGACATAAATATTTATATTGTATGTAAGCTCTCTGTTGACTGTCACTATTAACCTCTTACACACTGACGACATTTTTAATGATTTCATGTGATTTCAAGTGGAATACTTAAAAGTAATGGCTTATAACTCTAAAAAAAAAAAAAAAAAAAATGTATCAAGTGGACTCATTTGATAGAAAACCTTTCAAAATTTGAAGGAAACTTGCTTTCTTCACAGCTCACTGTGCATGTCAGAGAGAGAGAGAGAGAGAGAGAGAGAGAGAGAGATGCAGAAGTGCTGATTTACTCACACTGTTTGTGAAATTACAGTCTGGAAGAAAGATTTCAAATTATTACTATTTTCTGCATTAAAAGTACAGAGCTTATGCAAAATTATGCACAATACTTGCAATCATGAGCCGAAATTCAGGCCCTGAAAAGATCAATACTTGCCGCCCAGGGATTGATACAATATCCCCACGTAACATATTGCAATACTACGCTGTATAGATTTTTCGGGGGAAAAGTTTGGAAACCCCTGGTGTGATAGCAATATGTCAGTCCTTTAGCTTTTTTTCTTTTTTTTATACTCAAATACACAAAGTGGAAAATTTGTTTTACCACTGTCTTGTTCTCTCTTTTTAACTCTGGTCTGCTACTTTTATTGGTATGTGGGAAGGCAATTGCTCACACTTTGTGCAGTGAATAAAGAGTTATTTTTTCTCTCGCCATCTCTAAGCAAGTCACTGACTGAGCATCAGTCATTCTGTTTTAAAAGAGCTTTGTTAATTATTTTAGAGTTAAAATATAATTCTTGAACTGTACTTTACCTTTATATTAGTATGTGGACCATGATGGGAGCAAAATATTAATCAAATCCAAATGTTTTGAAATGTTCATTTCCAATTTCATGAATGGAAATGCATAGGGAAACCATCTCTCAGACAGCGTGCACATATAGCGAAATGAGTTCTATTTCGTTGCTTATTGCGCTTCAGCGGTATAAAATCACTTGTTTTTAAATCGCAATGTTAAACAACGCATGCAAACGATAAGCTTTCGTGTCCAGCACAGCAACGCCACGTGAACATAACCGCGATAGACACAGTATACTGCGTTCACACCATGTCGTAATTACCGTAGTCTCAAGCTCACTCTATTCGGAGCTGTTCACGTCCTCGGACTGGGAATTATGCGTTTCTATCACGTAGTAAAAGTGGGAGTTCTCAAAAAATTACCATCTTAAAAGCTGTAATTACGAGCTCTACGAGGACGTGAACGCTTTTTACCAGTTGAAATCTCGCAATTATGGTAATTTCGACATGGTGTGAATATGCACCTATAGTCCAAAACCTTTACCGGTTGATACATTTCTACCCGTTAATCGTGTCTATCGGTATATCGCCCACCCCTGTGTCAGAATATATTTTAGGTAACAGGTGAATATTTTCTGAAGGAGTCATTCATTTTGATGCGCAGTGTTGGGGATCAAGTTAATGTTTAATTTATGAAAATATATATACAAGTTTGAACTTTAAAGTTACTTTATCATTCCCATCTTACTGTGACATTAGCAACATATTAACAAGATGGAATCACTGTGTGCAGTGTCTGTATCTATTTCTATCAGCATATCTGTTAACTTTTACTCTTTTAAATGTTTATGCTTTGCAAGCAACAGGCTGTTACCAACAGGAAATGTATATTTTTAGTAGGCCTAATTGTTAATATTTTCAGGTTAAAGCCTGTATGTATACTTTTACTGTGAGAGTTTTTTCATATAAGCAAGCTGTATAATATGTTCTTTTACATAATTATTTAGCCTATAGAAAGTGCAGCACATGCACATGCAGACATTTCATCAGATTAGCTTTGGATGAGGATTTAAGGAAGTTACCAGTCGCTCTCTTTCTTTCTGACCATTTGCATAATTTCCATCCTGCACGGTATATTCCTCAAGTGTTGCCTTATATGGCTATACAAGGTCTATATAAATAAAACAATGCCACACCACCCCATTCTGTGATCGATTAATTTGATTTTGGCATTAATTAATAATATGATAATGATAATTAATATGATATGTAAGTGTTCAGTTAAACCAAGGTTTGTATTTGTATCCACTTGCATTGGTATAGTAGAGAGGGGTAGTTTTTAAAAGGAACACTGCTACACAAACACCTGCTGAGTGGTGGAGGAAAAAGAGCATGCTGGGTAATCCCACACCCCATCCTTACCACATTGACATCTGTTGTCTGTACAGTATCTTCTGCAATGGTCAGGGGTTGTAGTCTGTCTAAAAAGTAGATACATAAGTGATTTATCAATTCACCATGTGCTCAGGTGTGCTGTATTTTAAAGCATGTGGCATTGTGGTTATTGGGCAGAAAATTGACACTTCCCTGGATGGGTGCTATATGTGCTGTGAAGTCTTATGACTGTCCTGATGTGTAAAAGAGGTTGATTAAGGCAGATGACCCAACAAGACTCCCGTTCAGTGCGCTGAGAGTTACTATTGAGGAATGTGGACTTGTGAATAGAACTTGTGGTGAGGGAAGTTGCCATTAGTTTGAAAGTATAACATTTCAACATAGTTTCATTGCAAATGACTTACAGTCAAACTCATTTTGTTCTTATGCTACATAAAACATACCTGCACAAAACAAGAACAGCAGACGTACTAAATGAAAACTGAACACAAAGCAGCCCTAGGGGGCTAACACTACTTTAATAGACATTATACGGAGGTAGAGGAAAAGAAAATCCCATCAAACTTTTCTGAAGACATTCAGTTCCATTCAGAGATATATTCATATAAACCCTCACCCCCAATTCAATATTTATATTTTTCTTCCAATATTTAAAGAATCGCAAACAGTGCCAGTGCATCTGTGCTCTCTCCTTTTTACGTCCTCTTAGTGTCCCGTCTCTGACCTGTGTTAATATCCTGTTTACAGACTTAAGAATATTTCCACACAAATGACATTTTGGGAAATTATTACAGAGCAGTCTGTGTACAAATCAGTCAATAAAATTTGATGGCTGGTTCTTTTGTAATCTTATTGAAGTGAGAGATACTACAACAGGATCACTTGGAATACAAATGGATTTAGATTCCTGATACATTTTCCAAATGCTGTGCAGTCCTTAGTTGTCAAGTTAAGTCACCTTTATTTATATAGCGCTTTTAAGACTGTTTCAAAGCAGCTTTCCAGTGATAACAGGAAAAGATTCAATGGTGCAAACAGAGTTCATTTTAACCGAACAGCAGCTCTAAAAGAAAATAGTGTGATTGTTCACCTGAAGTTAGTTCAGTGTTGATTCAGTTCCATTGTAAAGATCCAACTTACTGCTTGACTGAATAACTTTTTAGTTTTAATAAGAATAAATCTATATTTAATTCATACAGTGAAGAATATGCAATATCTTATTTTTTACATTTGATTATTACATTTCGGGAATAATTCTAACTACGTTACATAAACCTATTGTATCTGAAAAACGTAGTTTAATATTTTGTTATATTGTAGCCTTTTTGTCCTATTGTTTGTAATTTGCATCTTTTTTCTTATTTTGAATAACAGAAGCGAGATAAAATAACACAAAATTAACCGTATCATGATATACAGTATATCGTTATCGTGAAATAAAATGTATTGTGAAATAAAAATTTGGTCATATTGCCCACAGCTATAGTCAGCCATTGACTGAAATGTCAACTTCACATTGTTCTTTTTAGTACCACCGAAACAACTGTTACTCAAATTGTGATTAAATTATATACAGAAAGTGATCAAGGGTCGCTCTCTTTTATAATCCCTGAGCTGTTAATCATTTTGTTGTAATCAGCACAAGTTTTGCTCTCGCCAAAACCCCTGTTCCCGTTACCGAGCAACTGCATAATTGCATTTTTAATAGTTCCACATAGGGATGCGCATAATAACGTGGTTAACCGTTAACTCACAGTATTTTGACAGATTAATACTACCAGTTTCAACCAAAATTCACTTTTATATTGTTTTTGAACATAACACAACCACCCGGTGGTAAAATCCACCCACTCCGTTTGTTATTTTCCCCATAAATTCAGGGAAATACTCCACGTCACATTGGAACAGGCCCCGTCCACGACTGGTGACTATTAGCTTAGCTCCTCCCCTGAGTGAGCTGTAGACAGATCGCCATGTTTATCTCCCCGCCAGAGCCTTTAACAGCAGTATTCAAGTAAGAAATGTATTCATATTAAAGCTACTAAAGTTATTAAATCAAACAGTTAGTGATTTTCTGTTTTTCTTTTGTTGTTTGATTCATATTAACAGCACAGCAGTAGGTATTGTATATTATGCTGCTATCACTTTAATACACAGATCTAATATACACATGCGATTTCTTTCCCTGCTGTTTACGTAATGAACTTTGTGTGTTTTTGACGGTTTAAGATGCAAAAGAGAATTTATTTTAATACTCACGGACTGTCTGACAGCCAGCTTTCTGTGCCCTCATAAAACCATAAATCTGAAGTTTAAACTGATATGGCTTTAAAGAATGCAAATAATAAACTTTCATGATGACCAAGAACTCAAATGTCACGTGAGCGTGGCCGCTATAGAGAAGATAATAGAAAACAAACAGATGTTTTGCTGGTTTTTGGCAGAGTATCCGAGGCACAAGCTGTAAAGGCACAGTGCTATTCTGGATAGGGGGCAGGGAGCAGCAGCTCATTTGCATTTAAAAATACATACTTGCTGCGTTCTCGCGGCCCTCTGCCTGCTTGCCACATATAGGCTTTGTACTTCACTAGTGTTCCTATATCCACGTAAAACAGCATACTGCACATGCTTGTGCTTGGTATAACACTACAGTGGTGCAGTGGACGTGCTGAAAAGCATAGATTGCACTCCGGAATATTTCAATTGAGCAGTGTAACTTTTGGATTTTGGATGACTGTATTTTATTTTATATACTGTTTTTTCAGAAGTAGTTTCTTCGCAACAGGTGCATTATGTGATGATGTGTAACTCCTCATGTTCTGTTGTTTATGCTGCTATTTATGCATGTAAAACTTAATCCTAGAAACACATTTTTATATTTTTACTGGGTCACAGACACTTATCGATTCTAATTTAATTTAATTATAATCTGACATAATCTTGTCGGTTAACAGTAAATATGACGGTTAACAAGCATCGATTGTCAGTTTGGAAAAAAACCTAAATGAACATCTCTCTACATGTATAATACCTGTTTCATATGCAAAGATATTACCCAATCATAGCAGTGGGTGTTTACATTGAAGTCTTAAAGAAGACATGACCATTTAAACTAAAGCATCAAAAAACAGGGTACATTTTTTTTTCTGAATTATGCCTTTATGCTTTTGATGTAAAAATCCTACCATTATTAATAGTGGATCTCAAGGCACAGTATAAAATAATAAAAAAGCAATTCATGACTCCAAATATCATGATGGCTTGTTCCTTTTCATCTAATAGACAGGCTTTGGTAGTGTGTACTCTGCATTAGCAACAACACATCTGCATCACAATATTGAATCAGCTTGAAACACTTGTGCCTTTGTTTGAAGATCATTGTCTTTTCTTGTTACGTTACAAACAATATGAGGAACTGACCCACACTCCTCCTCTCACACACACCCAAACACACATAGATGTCTTTGTTTGCTGCAGTCTGCTTTTCAATGTCCATCTGGAGGAAGGGGCTTTAAAGTCATTGTCAAGTTCCTCTTGTTGACCTCAGCATTATGAACAAAGTTTGATACTCCTCTTGTACAAAATTTCAGATTTAAGGCCAGTTGTAATTTAAGAATGATTTGCAGCTACAAGGAAGTTCATTTTTACAGGTGCGATGTTACGGAAGTAGCGACAGATCTTTTCTTCCGCTTTGCGTCGTATATCTGAGTAAAACGAATTATTGAAAAAGAAAAATGTAGGGCTGGGACTTAGTTCAATCCATTGGTTGTTAATTGGATGGAGGCAGATCTGAACATGATCTTGAGGTTGATTTATTTTAACAACAGGGTGGCGTTTAACCCGATTGTCCAATTAAGACATTTTGATAAAAAAAAAAAGAATAATAATAAAAAAAAAGAAATATATGCATGGATGAATTGTACACAATAAGATGCATTTATAAAATAAAGTGAATTCCCTTTTAATGGATAGCGACTTGAGGGAACATGAGTTGACATGGCCTATATTCTGTCTACTATTACAGAAATAGTTTTTTGTGTATGTATTTTCAGAACTTTTTAGACCCATAAGTGAATAACAGTTGAATTTGCCCAAAACACTGCCAGATCTTCATAGAAGAGTACAAACTTCCTCTTCTCCCTCTCTCCTTTTTAGAAATGGAAGAAGAACTGGTTCGTACTGTTCCCAGCCAGTCAAAACGGCATCGCAAGGCTTGAGTTTTATGATTGCTCAGGCAGCGCCAGTGATAAACCCAGCACTAAGAAAATGGACAAGAAGATAATCCGTCTGTCAGAATGCATCAGCATACTCCCTGCTGTCACTGAAACCTGCCCCAAAGAAAACATGTCTGCCTTCTGTGTGGAGACCAATGACAAGACGTACGTCTTTGCAGCTGAGAAATATATTACCAGTGAGTGGGTGGAGAAGATGTGTGAGATTGCTTTTCAGGTGAGATGACATCATGGAGACTTTTTAATGGTTTTTTAAAACTTTTTAAACACTTGTGACTTTGCCTCTGAGTTTTAAGAAGTCAGTGATAACTTCTTTTTTTTAAACAGCTTTTACAATCTTTCAATTTTACAATGCCTGGTCATTGTTTTACTGGTTTGAAAATGAATGAATTCTGTGATAACCTTTAAACCATATTATAACGAGGTTATGGATGTATTTGGAACATTAAAATATGTTCCAAAGGGAATATCACAGCTGTCCCTATACTAACTCAGCATCTCTCTTTCTGTCTCACTTTCTCTCTCTCTGTCTCTATCACTCTAAGGGAGGAAGTGGTTCTCTTGGTAGTTTTGACTCAAATGGACAGCAAGAGCTTCAAATGGCAGAAAATCTCATTTATTACTCCAGAGAGGAAGGTAAGAAGAGACATGTGACACAGTTTGAATTTACTGTTTTTACAAACTGGGTGTGTTTTTCATTTTTTCATTTGATCTATACAACTCCAAGTGCTATTTTCATGTGCGATGAGTTTCTCAAAACATAGGACTTAGACATCATCTCCACTCTTAATTCTGTTACTTTTTGGTTCCTAGATTGAAGTTATTTGTATATCATCTAGACCAGCAAAACTGATCTGAGATCAGTGAATAGACAGAAATGTTCCGTTAGATGCAAATCTAAACAGATTAGTTATTAGCTGCATGCAAATTTCCTGCTCATGTTAGAAGCCCAAAATATTAGAGCTCATGAATGTACAGTAGTTACACATTCAAGAGCTGTTTCCAGAAAGACATAGTTGGTTGTGTCACTCATTTTATTTTAATAGTCAAAGTGAAAGGCGCAAAGGGCTAACAAGCGAAATGGAGGAGGACAGAAAGTAGAGCAGAATCTCAGGCATTTCCCCGACCCCCTCCTTCATTGCTGGCACTCACTTCATCCAGTGCTATGCAAGGTAAACAGTTAAGGAGCCACTATTAAGTCCACTTAAATGCACAAACTACCTCTTCTCCTGCTGTGCATTCTCGAGTGTTTCTAGGGAAATAGTTTGTGATCACTTCTGTTTTTAGTAAGGGCAGCACTGACTTCCTCAAAGAGTGTGAGAGCTGACATTTAAAAGGCTTTGCTACAATACAGTCTTGGCACTCTGACTCTCTCTCATTTATATAGACCTTTTCTGCCATGGCAGTGTATGACAGTTGGCATCAGAGTGTAATGTGTATTGAATAATGATTGTTGGTGCCCTGTCCAGGGGTATTTTGGTTAAAAGCCAATCCAGAGATAGACAAGACAATAAACGTAGATTACAGTGGAGCATTTAGAGAAGCAGAGGAAAGTCAGGTAATCGGTCACGGCCTTTAGTGTCTGATAAGCAGAAGCGTATCTGTGCTGAATTTAGCTGGGAAATAGCATACGGGACCCATCAAATGAAAAACATCCTGGTTGTACAGTACTTTTTATATTGCGGATTGTTCCAGTGTGATTTGAAAAAGACCAGTATTGGCTAATTTCCTGAAATTAAAATAATTTTCGGTTTTACTTGTAAAGTCACAGAACTTACTTCTGTTAGTCTTGTCAGTACACATATTTAGGGGTGTAAAGTTACACTCTGTCACAACTCAATACAACTCACGATACTGAACAAGCTACTGAAACGTAAAGAGAAAGCGTCTCGATCAGCCTCTGTTGGTTGGTCCCTGTAAAGGTCATAAACCCCGCCTTACCCATTAAGTCTAATGGGATGCAATGGAAACTAAACAACCAAATTACACTTCAAATAATATTTTATTACGTCGATTTAAGTTTAAGTGTCCGGTTTTTGAAATAAGTTTGATCTTAGTTTGTTATTTGATGCTATAAAAACAGGAATGTGACGGCATGATTGATAGCTGTGATTGACAGCTTCTCTGAACGAAAAAGTCACCGTGGCACCAACAGATTCTTGGGAGGAGATTGGAGCTTCAGCTTTAATTTGAATGTCCATAACTGTTTATTTCACACAGTAAACTTTGTACTAACCGTTTCTGCGGGAGTGAGACCTTGATATCGCGGCTCCACTTCCAGTTCACTAGTGCGCAGACTCGGGTCCCAAATCTGTTCAAGATGTCCACGTCATATTAGGACTTTGGCAGCTTCACTTTTCACCAATGGAAGAGATTGAAGGGGCATCGTCCATCTTTTTTTACAGTCTATGATACTGAACTCATGATACAATACTATTGCGATACTTTAAACCAATATAAAGAAGAGGTTTTTATTATTATTACTACTACTATTTTTAAGACGTATGCTAAAAAGTTTAAATGGTCCTAGTCTTGGTCCTAGTCATCAATTCACAGGGCAATGGTGACACCAGAATAAAAAAAATTCATGATTCTGAACCCGAAAATACACTTGCACTCTGTCATCGACTACGTAATGTTTGTACACCCTTTTTTACTGGTCAAATCAGACATTTGGCATTATCAGGACCCACAAATATTCCCCCCATTGCATTATTATACATTATATTTAACATTAAGTATAATAGTGTAATGTATTACTGTTAATGAAAATATGTCCTGTCTCTCCCTCTATTAATGCACTTATGAATCACCATATTGTCTTTTTAGTTTCAGTAGTATGATGGTTTTAATGATGTTAGTGCTTTTCACTTTGAAGAGTGCCGCTCCAGCGCTTATGCGCTTCAGGTGATCAGTGCAATCAATCACAGTCACATCCAGTATATTTGAATGTCTGACCGAGTCTCTTCAGAAAACAGCTTAAAACACTTGATTATTTTTATCATGCCTTTATGACCTTTTTTGGGATTTAAAATTTTAGGGGAAGGGATTTAAATGGAGGGACAGAAATCCAGAAATCTCTCATTTTTCATAAAAAAAATATCTTAATTTGAGTTTGGAAGATGAAGGAACTTCAACTTTATATCGCGATAGATATCGTTCACATCACCAATACATATCAGCACATTTTTATATTGCGATCTATCGTTACACCCCTACACAAAATTATTATAAATTGTACAAAACCTTATAGATACAAAATCCTCCATATCACCACATAACAAATGAGTAATCCCAACTATTATATGTAATTTTATATGCATACATACAGTGTACTCAGTCACAATATAAAACTCTGTAAAGCTGTTTTGAAACCATATGTATTGTGAAAAAATTGACTAGACTTCATCAACTTAACTGGAAAAAATATCTTATCTGAATATATCTTGACTGTGCCATTTCAGTCAATAAGTTACAGTGACAAAATAACCTGAATAAAACACTATGATTAGCATGTATTACAGCTGTTCTGATGTCATAATGAGAAGAAGCCTAATTAAAATAACGAAAAGAAAAAGCTTATGAAGTAGTTCACCATTCTTTCTTTCATCTTTGTAATTATTCATAACAAAAAATATTTGAACAAAATATTAAAAAAAAAAAATGTGTATGCCAAATCAGACACACATGTTGTAACCAAAGTGCAGAAACATGGAGAACAAACAAAACAGGAAATGATTTCATAGAGAGAGGACCCCTGCAGACCCTTCAAGGTCAATAAAATATCAGTTTGGCCTTTTTCCAATTTGGCCTTTTTATAAAACACAAAGTTAGTAAAAATGTTATGCAATTTCCCAAAAAACATAATTTGTTATATTTAAAAAAATAAAATAAAGAACTTTATACCTTAAAAATAATTGTGACTTTTTTTCATGATTAAGATAATGTATACTAATGTATACAAAATCATATCACATTATTTAATTTAACCTGTTCTTGAAAATGGCATAAAAGTTTTCCAGAACCAACATTAATTAAAAGAGTATATTTCTAAAAACTTGCCATGTGTTTTAAATGTGAATTTAAAAAGGTTTCTTTTTCTTTATCATGGATTTATCTTTTTTCCATTGACCCACATACAAATTATACCTGTCTTGAAATATTATATCTGAAGTCAACTCATAACATTCCATTTTCCATTTTTCAGTTAATGAATTTTGGGTGAGTGTCCAGAGGACAGAAGCATCAGAGCGCTGTGGTCTCTCTGGTAATTACTGGCTCAGGGCTAATGTGGACAACCTTATTCTGAAGGACCCCAAGACTAAAAAGGATTTATTAATATGGCCTTACAAACTTCTCCGTCGCTATGGAAGAGACCGGGTGAGTATTATTTTCTGATTTTGAACTGTCCTTAATTTAAGTATACAAAGTTTCAAACCAATTCAAAATCAGTGTAAAGTGCTAAAAATGGTCAATTGCATGTTATTCAATGGCACTGAATATCTTCTGTAGGAGGGTAACAGTTGATAAAAGACCTATAAAAGACGGCTGTTTGCATTAATCCAACATTGTTGCAGGCAGCTGGCCTCATACTACAGATGACATATAAAACAGGAACTTAAGCCACTGTTGTTTCCAACTCTGCTTCCTGTCTTTACTATAGAAACTGCCTTGGTACAGGAAGTTGGCCTTCCTCTATCCCTTATGAGTGGGCAGAAGGCAGAGCTAATGCGGTGAATGACTATTGAATGCAGGTCATGATAGTTTGAAAAGATGATCTCAATTTATATTAGATGTTTTAACTACTATATATGGCAAAAAAAAAAAAATTGTTCTTAGGTACAATACACTTATTGTGATCATGTTGTATTGTAAAACACTTTTGCTGCTATCAAGGTGGGATATGGATAAGATTAGGGACTGGTTTACTCTGGGATGTGAAGGTTTAAGGGTAAGTATTTTTACATTTAAGCAAATGTAAAAACATACAAAAAGTGCATAATATTAAATTATTAATTTTAAATGTTATTACACAAGAAGTAGGTCCAAGAAGATTAATAAGCCCAGTGTGTTGGGTCCATATTGTTTTTTTCTAGTAAGATGCTGAAATGTTAATTTAAAGGAGGTTCATTCAAATAGCAAGTATGTTCTGTATAAGAGAATTAGAATAAAAGTGATGAAATGTCACAAACATGTTGTCACATTTCTGACATGCTCTGCAGGTCATGTTCTCTTTTGAAGCTGGGCGACGCTGTGAATCTGGGCCAGGGAACTTCACCTTTGAGACAAAGCAGGGGAATGAGATATTTCACATGGTTGAGGAATCGATTCGGGAGCAGAAAGCCCAAGCTGAAGAACGACACCAAAGCTTTCCATCATTAGACTCTGACTGCCCAGCTCTTCAGCAGATCCGTGCTGCCATCTCAGAAGCAAACAGTCGTGAACCAGATGGAGATTCTGGTGGTAGCAAGCCTGGGTCTGCGGATGGTGTCTTTGGTCGAAAGGACAATGATGGCAAAAACATAAAGGCCCGAAGCCTTCCAGAGCCGCCACCTCCAGTTAGTGGGACCCCTCCACGATCTCCCATGCCTCGTGGGTCCAAAAATCTGTTAGAGGACCAAGGGAGTCTGTACTCGGAGCCTGCTGACTCGGTCCGTGCGCCGCCCAGTCTAGGAGACTGTTTGTACTCAGACCCGGTGGACAGTATCAAAGTCATGCCCACTCCTAACCCACGCCTCAGGCCGACTGGCGAAGAGGGGGGTAGCCACCACTCAGGAAACAAGCCTGAGCCGTTCTACTCAGACATCTATGATCATATCAGTCTGGACTTGGTGCAAAGGACAATGGCATTGGGACTCGATGGGCGAAGCAGACACCCTGCAGATGGAGGTCCAACAGAGCACATCTATGATGAGCCAGAAGGACGAGCCGGATCTACACTTCCTATCATCACGCTTTATGATGAAGCACGGTTGGAAATGCATCCCTGGAAAACCAGGGGAATGGAGGAGCCTCAAGGTCACGAGGTGGCTCAACAACCGCTGCCACTGCCCAGACCAAAAGGCCCCAAACCTGTCACAGCACCAAAACCAAGCAAAGTAGCACTTCCCAAGAAAGACCCTCATCCGCTGCCTCAAAATAAAGGCAGTGCTAACCTGAACAACAATAACAGTAGCAACAGCCATGACAGCACGGAAGTTGGTAGAAGAGGTGCTGGTGCTGGAAAAAACATGGACCTGTATAACAAAGTATCTAGACATCAGCCACCTCCAAATGCGTGGCATCCAACCATGCAGTCTCCAGACATCATCTACGACAATTTAGGAGACATTTGACTTAACCTTTGTCGACATTTAGGCAGTCATGGATAAAGGAAAGGTGTCCACGTTAAGAAGGGAGTGCTCAGTGTCAGGGCACAGATTGAAACCTTAGTCATGTAGTCACTGACTGTCAAAGTGGCTGAGAGCTAAGACTATACAAAAACTTTTGTGTGGATAATGCCCTCTGAAAGGGCTTGTACTGGCATATGCCAGAGTTTTGCACTTCTTGGGCAAAGTAGTCCTATTTTGTAAATCTGAGTCTGTGACTTGCGTATCGGAAGAGATTATGAAGCACTTGGCATAACACTTGGTTCTCTTGCATAGGGAATTAGAGTGTTGTTGTCTAAACATTATCTGACAGATTCAATTTAATGGTTGAAGAAGTGCAGAGACTGCACTGGCAGGTCAGTTATTGCACATACAAGCCTTGCATTGTTTTGCATGGAGATTGTAGCTAAAGGATACTAATCCACTGCCGTGTGTGTGTGTGTGTGTGTGTGTGTGTGTGTGTGTGTGTGTGTGTGTGTTTATATGTAGGAGTGTATGTGGATTGAGTCAGCAGCTGTGCTGTTGTTCAAAATGATCATGATGATAATAATAAAAAAATAAAGTACAAGAATACTTTTCCATTTCCGAAAAATTTACAAGTATGTGCACACCTGCACATCCTAGGACTTGGTTTAAGGGGGCATGAAAATTACCCTGAATGCCCTATCCTTCACTCTCAGTCCCTTATTCATCTAGTCCTCTGTCGTCCTGAAAAGCAACTGACATCTGAGGGATAATCCTGATGCAAAGTGAATATTAACCATCTGTGTAAAAAAGTGGCCTTACTTCAGATGGGAGTTGGCCGAGTTAATATGTGTCTGCCTGGCAGTGTGTGAAGGTACAGACTGTTCTCTGTCCCATTTTCTTTCTTGTTCACCCTCTCACTCATTTCCTTTTGTCCTCTCTCCAGTCTCCCCTAGTCTTTTCTTCCACTGCTTAAGTTTTTTTCTTTTAAGTGGACAGCCAAAATCTGACCTATTCATCACAAGCTGCTGTATTTTTTCAAGGTTTAGAGCTCTTAAGCAGAAAAACAGTGAATGTGTTTAGAGTGCAGAGTCTTTCATCTAAAAAGAATGCATTCATTTGGTCCAAGGTCTAGCTACGCATAGTTTACCATCATACTGGGTTGCAGTGGTACAATTTGACAGCAAATTACTCATAGGTATTAAAAAAGGAAGTGGACTGACAACTACACTTTTTCTCTCTCTTCTTGTCATTGTCATTTGTAATCAGTATAATTTGTTTATTTAGTTTGATGTTGACAGTATGTTTGTATTATATCCAACAATAAGTAATTCAATAGACAAAAAATGTTTTGAGTAAATATTTGAGACAAGCTAAATTTGGTGTAAACTTGGTTCATCATTCTACACACAGATGCTTTCTATTTAAAGACCCACGTTACCACCAAAACTTTAAATAGTGCATGTGTGTTAAAGAGGTCAAGTTATCAGTTTCAGTTTTGGCATCATATGGATAAAAAAAGATACACTCTGGTTTAGTTTGGATGCACTTGTGATGTTGTACTAGTTCCTGTTTTTTTTTAATGTTCCGTTTATGTTTTCGTTCCGCTGGCCACTTGATGCTTGGATAACCGAACGGAAAACAGAACTGAGCTGTTGTTCTCTCAAGTGTGAGGCAAATGATGGGGAAGTGCATCCATTTCTTGAAAATGCTATGTCTTTCAATCAAAATTCAGCAAAAAAAAACCCAAAAACTGAGAATGCTACGATTCTTCTATAAAACCAGAAGATATAGTCAAATTTTAACAGTTCTTTCTAATGGATACCTTATACCTTATTCTATAACCAAAATTTTATTAGGCTTGATTTTTTTATTATTCATGTAAAATATCAGTTTTCAAGATTTGTTTATTCTTAAACGGGCAAAAACAAAACATTAAACAGCAGCAAAGAATATTTTAAAAAACATTTATCCAAGTAATACATAGTGTTAATATGAATATAGAATGTAGTATATAAATAAACATTGTTTATAAACATTGTATTAGTGTTAGTATAAATATAGAATGTAGTATATAAATAAACATTGTTTATAAACATTTTATTAGTGTTAGTATAAATATAGAATGTAGTATATAAATAAACATTGTTTATAAACATTGTATTAGTGTTAGTATAAATATAGAATGTAGTATATAAATAAACATTGTTTATAAACATTTTATTAGTATTAGTATAGTGTATTGGTTTATAAAGAATGTACAATATTTAGTAAAGGGAAAGTAAAAACAAAAATGAAATTGTTTTAGAGAACTACTTCATTTAACAGATTTTAAACAATACTGTGGAAAAAATGGTAAACCCCCTACATTAAGAAAACCCTTAGCAGTGATAACTCAAAAATTATTACAATGTTTTTTCTTAACTTATGTGATTTGGGCACTGGTCCCTAAGACAACACATGCTTAAGACATTAGTCAATCAGAAGTAAAGAGTCATTTTGAAGAAAAAAAAGAAAAAGAAAAAACACTCTGAATCTCTTTCGTAACTACTGAACAAGTTAGGAAATTGTGCACGTAAAATATGAAAAAAGGAGAATGACGTAAGATCATCTCTCTATGTCTGCTTTTTCTGCTGTTTGCACAATGCCAAACCTCACCACGATGTCATAGAGACGTAGGCGGTGCCAGGTGGGTGGAATGGCGGAAAGCTTAATGAGGCAATACTTAATGGGCTGTAGTAAGAGAGGCCCATTGAGTAACAGTAGAGCTCTGACCTCAGTATGCTTTCAGAATCGCATCCCTCAGCTCTCACAACTCTAAACCAGCGCCTCCAACGCTGAACCTTGTTCCGCGAGGTCTCGGAGCTTCACACAGTGACCTCTTTCTGTCTTTCCCCCTCTCTGTAACTCATTGAAGGCCTTGAATTCCTGCTCAGCTGAGTACAGTGTGTTTCCCTTGGGGCTGTACTGGCAGCTTCCATAAAGGAAGACAATGGCTCTACTTTTCCACTACTCTGGCCCTCTTCCTCCTCAACTCTCTACAGAGCCTTCTAGCCACAGCATTTACACTGAGAAGGCAGTTCACTCTTTAAACAGCCTTTCTTCTTGTCCTTTTTCAATTCTGTGGTTTTGTATTTTATTTCTTTTCAGCAGCTCACAACTATTTTCCAAGTTGTGGTGCAGCCTTTGTTAAACGGTACGGCATGATGGTTAGTTTAATTACTCCTCCAAAAGAGCGAAATCATGCTGTTACTATGAGGACTGTTTTAATTGCAAACATTTGTGTAACAAAACAGCTTGTTTTTAGAATACTGGGCATCTTGAGATATGAGGACAGATTTTGCAGTGTCAGTCTCAAAGTTGCTGACATTTTTATTAGAAGTAATGAGGTTATTTAATTTGAGGTGTAATGTAAGTAGATAAATGAAGCTGTGGTGTTGCACTATTAAATTGTATTCTGAAAACTAAGGAATTAACTAAGGAAAATTGTTTTTATTTTAAAACTTATTTATTTATTTCTAAAGAATAATTAGATCCATTGCTTTTTTCATCTGTATAGCTAGCTGAAGGTGTATATTGAGTTTTTAAAATGTGCTTTGTGTAAGATGAGAGAAGCAGGGATGCACAGAACAGTAGTTTTCTCTAAATAGTAAACCAAGTTTGCACAGCACATATAAATTTCAAATTAGCTGTACATGTAATAGTATATATCCGGTCATGTGCAAGTATGTAACATCCTGTCTGTGGGAGTTTAGAAACAACTGCTCTAAATTTCTGCCTGTGCACTGCATTTAGTGTTAGTCAGTGTGAGAGTGAATGTGTGATTTCCTCTCACAGTGAAAGTATTCTGCTCTCTCTCTCTCTCCTTACTGAATGATCAGAGGGTCTTCCTCCTCATAGCTGTCCTGGAAAAAGAGGGCAGGGGCACAGGGTCGGGAGTGGCTGAGGTTCAGTGAAGGGCGAGGCATCTTGTTTAAAGGAATGGATGGCAGAGGGGCCACAGTGGCTCGTGCACGGCTCTGAGACTGCCGACCCTGCGACCAAAAATGACAGAACAGGAAAAATTAGAGAGTGAGCAAGAACAAGCATAGTGCCAGATCATGTCAAACTCTCTACCACAGGATTCAAGTTTAGCTGCACATAAAAAAAATAAAAAAATCTTATTCAAGATTCAACCAAAGTAATGACAAAAATTTCTGTTTGCTAAGAATTGTAAGAATGGAAAATGTTATTTTGCTCCACCTTCTCCAGGCCGAGCTTTAAGTGCCATTGTGACTTCTAACACTTCTCTGTATACGCTGCTTTAGCCCTTTTAGGCAAACATGTCCTGTATTGCACAGAAGATTGGTTCAAATCTAATTGAAAGTATTTTGAAACAAAGAACAGTATGATGTAAAAAATGATTAAGAAATGCATTGGAAATGTTTCTAGGTCACTAATCAAATAAGTACATTTGCGACATTGATCATGTGACTCTTTGAACCAACAGTCGGATGTTCCTTTTCCACTGAAGCTCAAGATGCTCTTGCATGCTCATCTCAAATCATGCTGCAGAATATAATTCATCAAGCTTGACACAAAACTCCCTATCAACTGATGGAACTAACAAGCTTTATTTAGAATATAAGATCCACTTGTTACATCTGTTTTTCAGTGCACTAGAAGAATGACTATATATTTTTTTTTTGAATTTGCTAAATATCTTTCTTCTATTTATAATGTGTGACATCACAAAGTGCTTGAGGTTGGAAAATTGGTCATGTTGAGTTGTGGCCAGATTCAAAATAGGAACCCATTTATTTGTATTGCTCTTTATCTCTCTCATTCTCCCTTTACTTTTGTCTTTCCCCTTTGTGTGGGTGTTTCAATTTAAGGCCAGTGTTTGGTTTCGTTTTTGCTCTCTGGGGCAATAAATTTCCCCTTCCAACATCACACACGCAAAGAATTTCTCAATTCAACCATTTGCCATAGTTGATGTCTTTGTTGATAGATGGTTAATAGAAAGATATTTCCTCTCTATTTATTTGCATTTTAGTTTGTTTTCTAAAATGTCAGATTTAGAGCTGAACATGTTGACACCATGTTGACATTTTAGTTAAAAAAATTGCTAAAGTTTGACACAGGCCTCTTCTTTACTTTAACCTGATTACATCTAATCTATTTAGGTCAACTTAAGCCAACACTACTTGCACAATATCAGGTTTTATGCCATATTTTGTCATTATGTTTTTATAATGGAGGTATGACAAAACTATTTCCTCTATTTCCCTAGAACATTAACATATTACTCAATACTCATTATTATAATACCAATAATTCTACAGCTTTCAACTCTAACTTACTGTCTAAAACTGTTTAGTTATAGCAAACTGCAGATCATTCAAATTCTAGACAACACAGATCTTTATTTATTTTCTACTCGTTTCTGTGTTGCACATTTTGTTCCATTCTACTCCTCTAACCTGACGCTGTGTGGAGCCCTCTGGTGGTCGACTGGCACCCCTGCGATGGCCTCGGCCCTGGCCTTGTGCTCCAAATGGTTGTGATGTGCGGGTAAGCAAACCTCTAATTCTCAGGTGCAGGTAAAGGTTGGAGTCCAGACAGAGAGGGTTAAAAACGGAGTCCTTCTCAAGCTGCTCTAGGGAGCTCTGGACACAGTGATCACATGATCATCATGGAGGTGTAACATCATTATTTTGTGAAGGGTTAGTAAACTCTCTAAAAGGGAAACAATTATATTATAATTTACTCTTCAAGTTATTTCAAACCTTTTGTGGAACACAAAAGAAGATATTTTGTATGTCTTTTGAACATTGTATACAATAAAAGTAAGTGGTGTCCAATGTTGTTTGGACCCCAACATTCTTCAAAATTTCTTCTTTTAAAGACAAACAATTCACACATATTTGGATTTTTGGATTAACTATCCCTTTAATACTAGTAATTGCACTCATTACAGAATTCGCATAACCAGTTGTTGATTCTAAATGACTCAAGTTGAATGTGAGATATTCAGTGTTTTTCATTATGTCAGGGCTATGCATGAGATGTCTGTCTTTATGTAATGGCACCTCCACAGTGGCGAGTGCAGGAAGTGGTGGGTCCTCCATTGAGACAGGCAGACAGCAGGGGAGCATCAGTTCTCGTGTCAGCACAGGTTTCAGCAGCAGAGAGAGAGAACCAGAGGACTGAAGTACATAGTAGGAGATCACACCAGAACCTGATCCTGACCCTGGCTCTGAGCGTACCAACAGGAACCAGTCACGGGTCTGACAAAAAGATATATATAAATATAGTGTAGCTTTTCTTTTTTTTTTTTTTACAACATTTTTACATCCTTACATAACAGATTATCACACAGCTGTGCTCTATGAACACACACATACACACACACACACACAAACACACACACACACACACACACACACACACACACACACACACACACACACACACACACACACACACACACACACACACACACACACACACACACACACACACACACACACACACACAAACACACACACACACACACACACACACACACACACACACACACACACACACACACACACACACACACACACACACATACACACAAGCACTGACTTTAAGTATGTGGCAGAGAGCATGAAATGTCTGGTGGTTTGTTTCTATTTCATCCCAGTCCAGCTGCCAGCATGAGGTTGGTCTGATGATGAGCGGCAGTCCATACAGCACAGACTGACAAACTCCATCGGCATGAAGAACTCTGTCACACACATACACACACACAACAGCTAGATCTAAAGGTGTATATCTTTAAATAATATTAATTCTTAATTATTGATATTGCTGTATGTTACTGGTATAAATGCAGTTATTATTAGTTTATCTTGTGGAATATATGTAAACACCTGTTATGTTGTGTAAAATAGTTAATCAGAGTAAGATTTAAACATTTAAATCAAAATGCAATATTTATGATTCCTCTTATTTTTGTGTATATATATATATATATATATATATATATATATATATATATATATGTGTGTGTGTGTGTGTGTGTGTGTGTGTGTGTGTGTGTGTGTGTGTGTGTGTGTGTGTGTGTGTGTGAGTGATTGTGTGTGTCTGCTCTTATTCCCACCATGGTTACATTTATTTGATCAGAAATACAGTTAAACAGTAATAATATTGTGAAATACTAATTTTGTGAAATATTATTACAATTTCCCCCAAAAAATTACATTTTAATTTATTTTGAAATTTAATTTAAGACTTTTCAGCAGCCATTTCTCCATTGTTACATGATCCTTCAGAAATGTTTTACTGTCACTTTTGACCAATTTAATGCATCCTTGCTGAAAAAGAGTATCCATTTCTTAAAAAGTGTAAGCGGAAATGGAATTATGCAAGTGTACGTCAAATTGGCCCATAGTGGCTAGGTGGGGACAAGTGGTATGATTGTATCACAGTGCTAGGAAGAATGACATCATGTGCATGAAAATCATATGCAAAACACTCAAAGGGAACACAATGTATGACTGTGTTGGAAACAGAGGACTCAAACAGTGCAGTTTCTGTCATATTGACTTTTGCATAGATTTTTTTATCCTCTTTTCCCTCACACAGTCATACTTGTACATTAACTATGTTTCAGAGGCCACATACATACTGAGTTTTTGTGTTCCTATTGGATATATCTGAACATTAATAGCCATCAAAACCACTATTATGGACTTTCCCAGGTATGTGATGTTTTATATTACGATATTAAACATCACAGCACTCTGGGAGCTCTGTGGCAAAACCCTATTCATAAAAATAAAATAAAATCTTACAAGTCGCATTAATGGTTAATCTAATGTCATTTGCTCGCAGTTTAGCTCCTATAACAAAATCTAACTACAGATGAGACTGTACTTGACAACTCGTAGACGTTGTGGCGAGGGATTGGCCAGACTCTTGTTTGGGTGCTGGAAATCTTGCGTGCTCTCAGTCTTCACTCCAAGGTCAGGAGTGCTGGGAAGAAGGGCTGGACTGAGAAGTCTCTCCTGCATGTCGCACTTCAAACAGACTGCAGAGGGGGACATGAGCAAAAGCAACATCACATACACCTAAATAATAAGCACACACACAATACACAACACAAGCTTCGCAAAAATATTCTTTTTGGAGATGCGTACAGCAAGAAATGGATTTTCGAATAAATATTTTAGTAGATAAACCTACATCTAAGTCTGAAATAAATTCTTAAAATTCGTTTATAAACTGTATACCTGGGCTCGGCCTGTTGTTGGCAGGATGTGATGTAGAACCCTGTGCTGTGAGAGAAGCGGGTAACAACAAGTGCAGTTGTTCTCTGTCTCCGCCCTGGTCATGAAGCCACATTTTCAGAGCACTCTCCAAGGCCACAACTGTACCCTCCACCAGCTGGAGGTCCATCTCTGTCCCCAGCATCAGACTTTCTACAGGAGGAAGGGAAATACATTACACCATTGAATTTATGAGAAAAAATAACTAAGATCAAGTTATCCACCTTAGTTTTCAAAACAGAATTAAGCTATTTCCTGTGAATGTGCAAGACTTCTGATTCAGTAGCCTCTATAGGTAGTGCAGTAAACAGTAAAACTATTTGTTTATGATTACAATAATAAATTAAAATAATATAACAACAAATACCAGTTTGCAATATTAAGCAGCATAACAGACTGTTTTTGTACAGCTAAAATAAATGGAAGCAGCTGAGACTGGAAGTTAAAAATGGCTGCACCCACTCTTTAAAATAAGGTGGATATCAAACTCCTGTTTACCTTGATTCAAACTAGTAGCATAATTGTTCAGGGGTTCATAATAAAAATGCTGTTCAAATCAAACCAGTGTTAATCCATGACCTTTCTCTTTTTTCTTAATTATTAGGGCCCTGTTATGATGTTTGACCCCTGAACTTCATTCTTTAGATAAAACAACATCTGTCAAATAGCAAATATGGGTGCTTCTCAAATGGAAGGCTGCCTCATGAGGCTGTGTAGGCCTTCGGAGGCTTGTAGGCTAGTCTTCCTCAGCATTAAAAGCTAAAAGCTAAAATGAAACAGTGCAGTAATTGCGCATGGCTATGCACATGTTTCTGGAACATGTTTACTTTTGGAAAAATACTTTGTAATGAAAATCTTTATATTAACTGGCTTTCTATTAATGCAATATAGTGAATGACAACTGCCTGTGGTCTCCCAGTGGCTTATATTATTGGCAGTTTAGTGTGTTAAGATTAATTTACACCAAAACAAAAAATAACATGTATGCCTTCATCTCAAAAAACATTATTTTTGTTTTACAGACAAGCTCAGTGCTGAGTTCTTTTTTGTGAATTGGAATTTGTGCAAAAGATTGTGGGTGAATGAAGGACGCAAAGAATGCATCCTTGAAAATGAGCCGAATGAAGGATGTGAAACAAAGACTGCCTTCCAAGGAACCTTCAAATTGAGATGGCCTTCAGCTGCACTTGATGATGTAGTAGCCAAGATATGCAGCCTCACTAGGACACAGCCTTCCATTTGAGAAGCACCCTATGTCCTGTGAGACAAATGTTGGAGTATTCAAAACAACCAGTAGAGGATGCTGTTAAGCCAATTCTCTCTCATCAAGAATAAACATTCCAAAGACAGCTTGAAATGTCTCAAAATGTGCTTGTGCTGTGTGATATTTAATCTTGCAAATATTTACATAATAAATTCTTGCTATGTTAGCTGTTTTATGCTGAAATTTGTGATGTAAACTAGAATCCAGTTTCCCCTAGCTAAAACTCTCATTTCTAGTTAAAATGATTGTATGTATAGTATTCAAAGTCTTTGAGACGCTGTAGTCGCGGGACAAAACACCGCTCTTCCGTTCTGATAACAACATTAAACAGGTTCTCCCCACTCAGTGAAACACCCACTGAGAATCCTGTTGATTGTGCCCTAGTTGAAATACGTGAAAATAGAGACACCAGCCACCATAGTCACATGTTTGCCGGGAGCCAGAGCGCCTGACATCAAAGCAAATTTAAAAGTGCTGGCAAATGCTAATCGTAAATTCTCTAAGATTATTATTCACGTCGGCACAAATGATGTTCGACTCCGCCAGTCGGAGATCACCAAAATTAATATTAAAGAGGTGTGTGAACTTGAAAGTATGATGTCAGGCACTGTAATTTGCTCTGGCCCCCTTCCTGTTCGCAGGAGTGATGAAGAAGCCTAGTAAAGCTAATGCAAGGGCTATAAATCAATTAATCCTTTGCTGATACTTCCTCGTCGTCATCATGGAGAGCGCAGTTCATGGTTGCATAGCAACGACAGACGCCACGGGAGCGCAAGCGCTTGTGGAAAGGAGAAAGCTTCCGCTTCCATGGCTGTGCTTTTCCATGCATTTTTAGACACGATATGTGAACGGTCCCTAATTCAGGAATCTATGTGGCTTAAAATCATTTTTGTTTTGTTTAAAATGGAGATCACGACTACATAAATCAGACAACTACTCAGAATAACATGTTTAGTCTAATAGTCTATTTTTTTTTAAACTCGTTTGAATAATTAATTCAAACACTAATTAATTCAGTGTCTCATAAATACATGTTTAATTAATGAATGATTCACCGTTTTTGAACGAATCTCGAGTCTTCTTGAATAAATAATTAAATGGGAAAAAAAAGGCAGTCGATTTTTGCCACCTACTGGAGTAATAATGTAATCAACACCTTTATATGAAGAGACTCCTTTAGCCATTTTATTGGTTATTGCTTAAAATTGGCAAGAATAAAAGGTAGAAATATTTATTCTTCAAGTATTTGCCCTTTTTTCTCCCTCCAAAAAATATTGGAATCGGAAACAAGAATCGATAAGAACCGGATTCGATAAGCAGAATCGGAATCGGTAAAAATGAAACGATACCCAACCCTACAGGCAAAAGACAAGTGACCAATCCTGAGTTGCGACAGTCAGCCAACCGTGCTGAGAATTTCAGGCCAAATCGGTTTGTAATCATGCCGTTCTGTACCAGGCTCAAGTGGAAATTTAACTGGAACCGTTCATTATCGTTCTTAGAACCATTCGGCCCGACGTTGGAAAAGCAGCAACTGATCCTGTTATCAGCAGAATTTCTTTTGCAAAATTGTCTGGTTCAATCAGACAATGGTGGGCAGAGTTATGGTAAATATCATCTGCAAACAAAGCTGACTATTTGCACTTAGTGTAAATAGACACTCCGTAAAAGTAAAGTGTATCATAAAAGTGATCCAAGTGACTTGGGCACTATATTCCAAGTCCTCTGAAGCCACATGTTAGATATTGTAAAATGGTCATGTCTGTGCTGTATGGACATAATTGCAATGAAATTGAAGTAGCGACATATCTTTTCTTCTGTATTGTGGTTGTGACTTGGTTCGATGCATTGGTTATCAATTGGATTTTGAAATGTGGGCATTGCACTCCAAAGCAGAGGCAGATGAACGTGAGCTTGCAGGGGCAGGGTTTAAGCGCACAAAAGTCCAGCATCTGTCAACAGAGAGAAGTCTGTCTTTTTTAGTTCCACAAGCTACACTTGTGACATTTTGATTAAACATTACAAGGTCAAAACATTTTTTTTTTAAATATATATATATATTATTATTATTATTTTCTAATTAAACATATGCATGGATGAATTGTTCACAACAAAATCTATAACATGCATTGAGAAAGAAATTTAATTTCATGCTGACTTTACATGTAATGTGCTGCAACCCTTAAAGTGGAATGTATGTGAACAATCATGGCCACTCTCTCTGGACTCCGTGTCTATCTAAGTTATTTATGTGTTCTCTAGAGTGCTATAGGGTCTTAAGAGGGTAATGGGGTTTCCCAGTACATCTTTAATCTTTCATTCCCAAACAAACTCAACTGGGAGAAAACCCTGATAGCTGGAGTAAGAGAAGGAGAAAATTAAATCTATATCAACCGTGACAATCAATGGGGCACAACTGTACAGTTCTGGTGAACATACATTCTGCACAGAAGGTTAAACTTAAACTCTCTGGGTCAAATAGCACCATTTAAATCAATTAGATACCGTATATAAAAAGTAATTGCTTATTCCTATGCCTCCAAACAAACTGTCAGCCTACATTGGAATCAGTTTCTACGTATCATTGAGTCAAATGTGCACTAATGAGGTGCAGAACAGTTTAGGTCAGCAGTCCTTCAATTCAAGTACTGAATAAATACATCCTATTACTGTGCATCTCAGTGCTCATATGCAGTAGATGTGGCCCAGATGGAGAGGGTGAGAAAAACACAAGTGTGAATGGAGAGTGTAAAAGGCCTAGAGTAAAAGTCAAATGACACACATCCCCCGTATCACTTCCTTTTGACACATAAGATTGGATCTCCTGATGCCACTTGTCATAATTCTTCTTTTTTCATTTAAAACTATGCCTTTTTCAATTTCATTACAGTCCTATTCAAATATGCTTGCTGCTTTGCTGTTCCTCTTTTCAGATCCTTTCATTCACAAGTTTATAAACTGATTCATGCAGTTGTAAGAGCTCTGCTTAAATCAATGTTTTTGAGAAGTGCTGCTGTGCCTTTAAGCTATGCCTTTACCAGTTCTAGGGGGTGCTGTTGTATTAATATCTTAGTGTATATGGTCAATTAAAACCAGTTTGCCGCTTTGGAAATAACATCTGAAATGAAGATATGAAACTACAGCCTCATTACATTTTAGAGGCTTAGTTAACTTAATTATTTTGACAAAAGTGTTAGGATCACAAGTTTAAAAAACAAGCTTGAAGGCTTTACAAAGTATATTTTGCTCTGTATTTTGTTTCTCAAAGTAGAAACATGATTTAAAAATTAGAAGAGAGTCAATCATCAATGTAATGCACACAGGTTTTTTATTTATTTATTTTTTAATAATATATATATATATATATATATATATATATATATATATTTTTTTTTTTATCAGTTTAAGTAATAGCTTTCAGCGAAGATAACAATCTGTCAGACCATGGACTGGACAACTCATTCATTGGTAAATACTAATGGGAGGTAATTTATCATTTTAAAGCAAAGTGAGATCAGGCAAGTTGTGACTTAACATGCATCATGCCCTAACTAAGTACAGAGTTAATTAGTCTTAGTGATATTTGAACAAATCACCTTAATCTATGATGTAAAAACAATTAAAGTTGGATTTCTTTCTGAAAAGATTATTTCTCTCTGTGTCCATTTTCACAATAAATTATGACAAATGGGAAATACGTGTCAGCATGTACAAAATGATTATTAAAGGGTGATGAGTAGCCTGTGATTTGTAGTACACACACCTGTTAATATTTTGATGGAATCATTGCCATACCAGTTATGACTTGCTGTTGACCTTTTCCACTGTCAGCACTGAGGGTAATTTCCTGAAATACAGACTGCTGAGTTCAGTCTCTGTACAGGATGGATACTCTTCCAGCTTAGCACGCATGGAAAAACAACAATATGGAAGATTTCAGTTGAAGCTACTCTTATCAAGAAAAGTAAAACCTCAGACATTTGACACTGCATTGAGGAGAAAAACTATATATATTATGTGTATTGTGTGTGTGTGTGTGTGTGTGTGTGTGTGTGTGTGTGTGTGTGTGTGTGTGTGTGTGTGTGTGTGTGTGTGTGTGTGTGTGTGTGTGTGTGTGTGTGTGTGTCCTTATATATATATATATATAAGGACTATCAGTCGGGTGATTAATAGCCAGATTTATGTTGCTCACAGTCTTGGCATTTGTAAAATAACCAATCACAGTTTGCTTTTATGTGACATTTATGGGGCAGTCTTTGTGAAAAGTTTCAGATAGCTCACATTGATAATAAAAAAATGGCACATCCATAGTCATTTTGAAGATGTGAAGTTATTTAAATTGTACACTGAATGCTAACCATAAGGCTGCAGAGATATTCTGAACATAAGCTTTGCATTCGTCCACACGTCACACCTGAAACAAACATTGAAATTGCCAATATCAATTTTAGTAAGTAGGGCCTTACTAAATGGTAGTGTATAAATGGGTTGGGGCGGAGGTTATTTTTTTATTACATTTATCTCACCTAAATGTATGCTCACTCTATGTATTTGTGTTTTTACAATGGGGTAATTTTGTTGCGCATGAGTTTACAAACAGCACAGGGAAGCTGATTTCAACCTTGAATTTAATTTACAAAATAAACAAACAACAAATAAACAAAACTACAAGAAACACAATTAAATACAACTAGTGCAGTGCCAGTGCAAAATCAGTTTTTGTGTGTATTTTTAGTAATTGTTGGTTTGGTGTGTTTGAGTGAACTTTTGCTGTGTAATTGTAACAATGAGCAGTGACATTTTTATTTGTGAACTCCGAGAAAACGCTGCGCTTGAGCAAACAGTTTGTGAATAGGCTACTACAAATGATGTCCGTGAAAGAGACTGTGAACGCATTAAATAGGATGTTTAGTTGGTGTATAGCATAGGCTGCTATTACACAGTAGCGATAACGTTAAGCACATCAGAATAAAATATAATATTCAGAAATAAACAGTGTAGCTGACTTACAGATTCAGTTAACATCCACAAATCACGACGATTCAGGGAGCAGGCTACACAGTGAACTCCAAGAAAACGCTACTTAAGCTCTGCTGCTTTCTTCGACCCTCTCTGTCTCTGGTCCTGCGCTGTGCTCACTTAGTGTGCAGTGTGACGCCGGTTTCACACTGCACGCGTTAGCAGAGCGGAGGCAGCACAGAAGCAGTGTGTATGGTGAGCGGGAGCAGCACACAGCCGTTTTGCTTTCACATTGGCAGCGTTTGTCACGCACAGCTGAACCGTGGCTTGTGTACAGGATTTTGAGGTTGTGGTCAACTAAGTACTTTGACAGATTTTGTATATTTTTTTGAATAAATAAATATTGATAAGTAATTGATACCTGAATTATATGTATTATTATATATTATCTGCATATTTATTACATATTAGCACTCATCTCCATGAAAAGCGTTCTTCAAAAGAGAAAAACTTTACGAAATCATTTAGATTGTTGAAATATCTGATACACATCTAATTTACAAACATTACCCATCATAAACATCTTAAAGATAATTCATAAATGTCTGTAATAACAAACAGCGAAGTTCTTAATAGAGACGTATTGTAAATGAGCAAATTCTCGGGGGAAAAAAGTAAAAAATTCAACAAAATCATGCACATCATAGATGTCTATGCTGTATGTGTGCTATATTAATCTGTCTGTTCTATTTACCTTTCTATATTGAGTTGAGTTGTTCGCTTGTGGGCCAGGGAAAGGTTGTCAAAATTTTTTATATATATATATATATATATATAATTCAATGAATCTATAACTTAAACTAAACTGGCAGTATAAATTGTTTAAACTTTGTTTTTGTAGTTTGCAAAAAGTATGTATTTGGACATTTGTTTTCTTTTTAAATTGCTGAAAGTCATTTGATTGACTGTTTAAAACACAATAGATATCATCAATGCGCTTTTTGGGTAAAACTGCTGTGTATTTTGGCCATGATCAATGCATTGTCATTTTAATTCAGCGTGAGCTGCGCAGCAAAAATAGACTCGGCGCCGCCGTGAGAGGGGGAGTGGCCAGCGGCTAGAGCATCAAAAGCCAATGTGTGCTTTTTTTTACCAATATATATATATTTAACAATATTTTTTGCATTTCTAATCCAAACAACGTCAAACTTTCTACACTGCACTTACTCATGCCCGTAGCAGGACACCTGTCAAGTTTGAAATCCATCGGACTAACGGTTCGAAAGATATGCGAATAACAGACAGACATACACACAGACACAAATGAAATTAAGGTAGGTTTTCAGGTAGGTCTAACAAGTATTCAGGTATAGGAATGCTACAGAAATTGCACACTGCCTGCGTGACGCGCATCTCAGGCTGGTCAGACAGACATAGAAAACGCCACGCGGCCGTCACGCAGCTGACACGCAACCGAAACGCCACGCTCACACCATGCAGCCAGTGTGTCGCCGGCCTAAGCCATGAAAAAGCACTGTTTGGTAATCGCGAGCTGTTAGAGAGGTGGCTTTATATGTGTGCGCTCTGGGTATACAGAAAACTTTCTGTGTGCGCACGAGTACTACAGAATGCTTTAAAATCGCTGAATGTTTAAATTGACAAGTCATGCATATGATAAACTTTAGTAACGATGCAACACTGGCCCGATTTGGCAAGTGACAATTCTGTCTCGAACCAAGAGTGAAAGCAGGGTTCTCAAGTCTCACGCATTGGCCGTGAGACACACGCAATTCAACCAGTTCACACGCTCACACGCCACACCGTGTATTTCTCACGCTGAAAAGGCAATGCCAGCCAAGTTGTCCTGCAAGCTTTATATATAACGTTGTATACGAGGCGCAGGCACACAGAGTGAAGTTTCCTGCCGCCAGCACGTATCTCGGCTAGATTGCGTTCGTTACTAGGCAACATAGATGTGCGAACACACGGAAGTTGACGGAACATTCTCAGCCACCGTACATTCGTTACTAGGTAACCAACAACACCGCGCGAGCACACGTCGTGATGGAGAAGGTAAGTTGGAAGAAAGCTCGTCTAACATTTTTAGGCTAGAACATTTAATATATAGCCCATCATATTATTATTAATGCAATCAAAAACTCTACAACTACTTTGCAACCAGGCCAGAAGCTTTGGCTCAGTTTGGCTAGCTTACGTTATCTGAAACTAAGGGAAATGTTTGTGGGTATGGGAAGGAATGAAGATGTATTTCTTCATTAGGGCCCAAGCCCTGAAAGGGCGAAGGCCCTATTGTTTTCGGTAGGATTATTTATTAGGGCCCAAGCCCTGAAGGGGCGAAGGCCCTATTGTTTTCGGTAGGATTATTATTATTATTTTTCTTACGACTATTCGGGCATTTTTGGGGCCCTTAACATGCTCAAAAACTCTTGAAACTTTGCACACGGGTCAGAACCCGCGGCCATCAGGGCCGGGCTGAAGCTGGGACACGGGCGTGGCAGGGGGGCTCGACAGCGCCCCCTGGAACGGGGTCCGAAAACTTGGTCCATAAATCAAACACGCTTGCATGTAATAATATGAAATTCGGTACACATAAAGATCTCATCGGGCCGAACAACTTTCATGCTCTAAGTTTTACGCCAGCCCAAAAGGAAGTCGACTATTTAGGGTTGTTTGGAAACGCATGCTTAGGAATTTGAAACACTTCTCCTAGGGAATTCACCCGGTCGGCACCAAACTCGGTGTGCATGAAGTCAAGACATTGAGGATGAAAAATTGCCAGGGGATTTTTGATATCTCGAACGGTTTGGCCGTGGCGAGGAAACGAATTTATGGCGAATAATGGGACACAGGAAGTGTATTATAACTTCTGCATACATTAAATGATCTTGATTAAACTTCAGCAGTGTGTTCATTGTAAGAGGCCGATCACATGGATGTAACTATTGTGAGTCAAAGTTATAGCGCCACCAACTGGCAGCAGGAAGTGTGTCACTTTCTAAATGCTTTGAAGTCACCCTCTTATTTTTACCCGATTTGCTTCAAACTTTATGTGTATAATGTAAACACACGGCAGATGTAGACCTGTGAAAGGATTTTTGATATCTTTAATACTGTTGCCATGGCAACACTTCAAACTTTAATATTCTTTTTTTATGCTTTTGAGACTCTTAACATACTTGAAATTGGATGAAACTCGACAGACACATCACATTTATTAGCCCGTAGACATGTGCAAAGTTTCAGAAACAGGCGTGGTGAGGGGCTCAGTAGCGCCACCTTTAGTCATAAGTGGGGGGGTTAGTTTTATCAACAGCAACAAAACTTGGTATGTGTATTGTTCTCATCAAGACGGACAACTTTCTAATTGACATTAACTACCTCCGACCAACAGGAAGAGAGATATTTTGGTTTGAATGTGGATTTTCTGAAGAATTTTCTCTCCCTCTCTCTGTGTCTCTGTGTGTGTGAGGGGAGGGGGGGGGGGGGATTTGACTATTGCTTTTATATTGTTAATCAAGGTTTCAGGGGCTTTTGGGGTCCTTAACGTGCTCAAAAACTCTTGAAACTTTGCACACAAGTCAGAACCCCCTGCCATCAGGGACGGGCTGAAGCTGGTACCCGGGCGTGGCAGGGGGGCTCAACAGCGCCCCCTTGAACGGGGTCCCAAAACTTGGTCCATAGATCAAACACGCTTGCATTAATTAATATGAAACTCGGTACACATATAGATCTCATCGGGCCGAACAACTTTCCCCCGGTCAAGTTTTACGCCAGCCCAACAGGAAGTCGGCTATTATTGGTTGTTTGGAAAACGCTTCCTGTGGAATGCGAAGTACTCCTCCTAGAAAATTCACTGTGTCCCCTCCAAACTCGGTGTGCATGAAGTCAAGACTTTGAGGATGCTAAATTGCGGACGGATTTTTGATATCTCGAACGGTTTGGCCGTGGCGAGGAATCGAATTTATGGCGAGAAAAGAGAAACACGAAGTGGAATAACTTCTGCATACATTAACTGATCTTGATGAAACTTCAGCAGTGTGTTCGTGGTAAGAGGCCGATCAGATGGATGTAACTATTGTGATTCAAAGTTATAGCGCCACCAACTGGCAGCAGGAAGTGTATCACTTTCAACATGCTTTTGACAAAAGTGGGGGGGTTATTTTTAACTACAGTAAAAAAAACTCAGTTCCTATATTGATCTCATCGACCCGGATAACTTTCTAATTTAAAGTCATTAGCTCTGACCATCAGGAAGTCAGATATTTTGGTCTGAATGTGGATTTTTTTGCAAAATCAGCCTTTGAATTTTTAGCCACCTTTATCTAAGTGGTTTATTTTATTCCCACCAAACTTTTTCAACGTGATAAAAATATATTAATGATGCTAAATTGTGAACGGATAATAAATATCTCAAACGGTTTTGCTATGGCGAGGGATTAAAGTAATGTCAAAAAAGTAACCACTAAAAGGCTCATATATTCTAAAAATGTAATTATACACCATTTATTACTATATAAAAGTATACAAATATCAGAACTTAACTCATTTTATTCTTTTTTTTCAATTTAAGAATGAAGTTTAAGTTTAAAAACTGCCAGAATGGTTGTTTAGTCTAAACAATAAATAAATAAAGTCAAACATAGTGCTATACTGCCCTCTTGTGTTCAAAATCAGGTAGGCCTATTATATCTATATAAAAATATACTAGGTATGTGACGGTGAGAATATTTTACCACCGGTTAACTGACGTGTGACACTGCTGGGGGCTTTTTAATCGCTAACTTAAAAACGAAAGTAAAATATGTTTGTCTGCACGGACATTGATAATGGTGTGGAGCAGAGCGAGCGTTTTCAATAAATTCCTATGGAAGGAGGAATGACCTAAAAAACGTTGACTCTGTTCTGCTCGTTCCTCGCTGAGGACGCGCACCATTATGAATGCCTGTGCAGCCGTGAGCATTTTAGTTTCATTTTCGGGGCGGATTGCTTGAATGTATTTAAAAAAAGCATAATGTTGTGTTTTATTGCTACTGTACAAAAATATAAGTTAACACTTTGCAGTTTGAATGATGTTCTGAACAAAATGACAGAGTATGTTTTTATGTGTCCACTGTTCAATCGCGCCCTCGTTTTAGTGATTCCCAAGTTATTTTTTCATTTAAGTTTTTTTCATTGTTCTAATCAGGTCAGGCAAGTAAAATTCTCTGTGTCTTATCCCTTACATTTTTATATAATTATATAAATATATAATACACTACTGTTCAAAAATTTGGCGTCAGTAAGATTTTTAAGCTAAGTTTCTTCTGCTCACCAAGGCTGCATTTATTTGATTAAAAATACAAACAAAAACAGTAATATTGTAAAATAGTATTCCAATTTAAAACAGCTGCTTTCTATTTTAATATATTTTAAACTGTTATTTATTCCTGTGATCAAAGCTGAGTTTTCAGCATCATTATTCCAGTCGTCACTGTCACATGATCCTTCAGAAATTATTCTAATATGATGATTGATGCTCAAGAAACATTCATTATTTTAAATGTCGAAAACAGTTATGTACAGTCTTTGATGAATAGAAAGTTCAAAAGAACAGCATTTATCTGAAATCTAAAGCTTTTGTAACATTAAACACTACCGTTCAGAAGTTTGGGGTCAGTAATAATTTTAATTTTATTTTTTGGGGAAAGAAATAAAATAAATCTATACTTTTATTCATCGAGAATGAGTTAAACTGATCAAAAGTTACAGTACAGACATTTATAATGTTAAAAAATATATATATTTGAAATAAATGCTGTTCTTTTGAACTTTACATTCATCAACGCATTTTGAAAAAAAATCTGTACACAACTGTTTTCAACATTGAAAATAATAATTAATATTTATTGACCATCAATCATCATATTAGAATGGTTTCTGAAGGATCATGTGACACTGAAGACGGGAGTAATGATGCTGAAAACTCAGCTTTGATCACATAAATTAATTACAGTGTAAAATATTTTAAAATAGAAAACAGCTGTTTTAAATTGGAATAATATTTCACAATATTACTGTTTTTGTTTGTATTTTTAATCAAATAAATGCAGCCTTGGTGAGCAGAAGAGACTTCTCCTAAAAACATTAAAAATCTTCCTTACCCCAAACTTTTGAACGGTATATATATATATATATATATTTGTATAATATATATATATATATATATATATATATATATATATATATATATATATAAATATAGCTGCGAGCAGCGATGGAGGGCCAAAGCCGGGGGTACCGCCACCCCGGTGCCTTTAGGTAACTAAAGGCACCGGGGTTGCGGTGCCACCGGCTTGGGCCCGTAATCGCTGCTCGCAGCTATATTTATATATATATATATATATTTATTATTATTCTTCTTATTCTTATTTTTCTGTCAACCTTTCGGGCACTTTTGAGACCCTTAACGTGCTCGAAAACTCTTGAAACTTTGCACACAGGTCAGAACCCGCGGCCATCAGGGCCGGGCTGAAGCTGGTACCCGGGCGTGGCAGGGGGGCTCGACAGCGCCCCCTTGAACGGGGTCCGAAAACTTGGTCCATAAATCAGACACGCTTGCATGTAATAATATGAAACTCGGTACATATATAGATCTCATCGGGCCGAACAACTTTCGTACTTTTACTTTTTACGCCAGCCCAACAGGAAGTCGGCTATTATGGGTTGTTTGGAAACGCATGCTGTGGAATTTAATGTACTCCTCCTAGGGAATTCATCCATTCGCCTCCAAACTCAGTCAGCATGAAGTCAAGACATTGAGGATGCTAAATTGCGGACAGATTTTTGATATCTCGAACGGTTTGGCCGTGGCGAGGACACGAATTGATGGCGAATAATGGAAACAGGAAGTGTGTTATAACTTCTGCATACATTAACTGATCTTGATTAAACTTCAGCAGTGTGTTCGTTGTAAGAGGCCGATCACATGGATGTGACTATTGTGAGTCAAAGTTATAGCGCCACCAACTGGCAGCAGGAAGTGTGTCCCTTTCAAAATGCTTTGAAATCACCCTCTTATTTTTACCCGATTTGCTTCAAAGTTTATGTGTATAATGTAAACACACGGCAGATGTAGACCTGTGAAAGGATTTTTGATATCTTTAATACTGTTGCCATGGCAACGCTTCAAACTTTAATATTCTTTTTTGATGCTTTTGAGACTCTTAACATACTTGAAATTGGATGAAACTCGACAGACACATCACATTTATTAGCCCGTAGACATGTGCAAAGTTTCAGAAACGGGCGTGGTGAGGGGCTCAGTAGCGCCACCTTTAGTCATAAGTGGGGGGGTTAGTTTTATCAACAACAACAAAACTTGGTATGTGTATTGTTCTCATCAAGACGGACAACTTTCTAATTTACAATAACGATCTCCGACCAACAGGAAGAGAGATATTTTGGTTTGAATGTGGATTTTCTGAAGAATTTTCTCTCCTTCTCTCTGTGTCTCTGTGTGTGTGAGGGGAGGGGGGATTTGACTATTGCTTTTATATTGTTAATCAAGGTTTCAGGGGCTTTTGGGGTCCTTAACGTGCTCAAAAACTCTTGAAACTTTACATACAAGTCGGAACCCCCTGCCATCAGGGACGGGTTGAAGCTGGTACCCGGGCGTGGCAGGGGGGCTCAACAGCGCCCCCTGGAACGGGGTCCGAAAACTTGGTCCATAAATCAAACACGCTTGCATGTAATAATATGAAACTCGGTACACATAAAGATCTCATCGGGCCGAACAACTTTCGTGCTCTAAGTTTTACGCCAGCCCAACAGGAAGTCGGCTATTATGGGTTGTTTGGAAAACGCTTGCTGTGGAATGCGAAGTACTCCTCCTAGAGAATTCATCCAATCCCCACCAAACTCGGTGTGCATGAAGTCAAGACATTGAGGATTCTAAATTGCGGACGGATTTTTGATATCTCGAACGGTTTGGCCGTGGCGAGGAAACGAATTTATGGCGAGAAAAGAGAAACACGAAGTGGAATAACTTCTGCATACATTAACTGATCTTGATGAAACTTCAGCAGTGTGTTCGTGGTAAGAGGCCGATCAGATGGATGTAACTATTGTGAGTCAAAGTTATAGCGCCACCAACTGGCAGCAGGAAGTGTGTCACTTTCAACATGCTTTTGACAAAAGTGGGCGGGTTAGTTTTAACTAGAGTAAAAAAAAAATAGTTTGTATATTGTACTCATCAAGCCGGACAACTTTCTAATTTACATTCATTAGCTCCGGCCATCAGGAAGTCATATATTTTGGTCTGAATGTGGATTTTTTTGCAAAATCAGCCTCTTAATTTTTAGCCACTCCTCTTAAACTATTTATTTTATTCCCACCAAACTTTTTCAACATGATGAAAATACATTAAAGATGCTAAATTGTGAACGGATATTGAATATCTCAAACGGTTTTGATATGGCGAGGGATTAAAGTAATGTCAAAAAAGGAATCAGAAAACATCTCATATCTTCTACAAATGTAATTATACACCGTTTATTTTTATATAAAATTATACAAATATTAGAACTAAACCCATTTTATTCTGTTTTTGCAATTCAAGAAGTATAAAAAAAGTTAAAAACAGGCTATTTAGTGCTATTTGGTTCAACAAAAAAGCAAACATAGGGCTATACTGCCCTCTTGTGTCCAAAAGGATATAAAAATAGTATATAAAACTTTTTACTAGGTAGGCCTATATTGTATTTAAGTATAAATGTATTAGGTATATGACTGTGAGGATATTTTCCCATCGACGTGTGACACGAGCGGGTGCTTTTAAATCCCTAATATAAAAGTGAAAGTAAAATTCGGACGTCCGCACGGACATTGATAATGGTGCACACACGTTGGAAAGAATGATACTTTTAAACATAACACTAAACCGCCATTAGGTGTCGCCAGGCGACCGTCTTAATGAGCGAGTCATTGATTCATTCGTTCAAACGATTCGTTCGAATGACTGAGTCATTCATGATTGAGACAGATGTTTATGGATTGACCATTGAATCTTTGAGTCAACATGCTGTTTCGTTTCAAAATGCTGAATCATTCAGTAATGAGAAAACAAGTTGCTGTGAGATGCGCGATGGTTCTGCTGTGATATTTAACTATTTTTGCTGCTGAAACAGAACAAAAACAGTCAATATTGCATCTAAAATGTAAGTGACTTAATTATAACTGTTTATTAACCTGTTGTATGAAATCAGTGTCACAGTTTCAATCGTGATTGTATTCAGGAAATAGTAGCCTACTCGTCAAGCGAGGTTGCTTAACTCTATGTTATAAAATATATAAAAACTCCATATTTGTAATTGTTATAGTCAGTATGTTGTTAACTGGGTTTCTTTTTTGTGTGCTGCGCTCATTTGTTTACGTTTCTCCTGGAGAAGCTGCACGAGCTCAGCAGCGCAACCTTGTTACCATTGATCAGTAATACATTTATTATCTGACGTTCGTTGATTGCAACTTAAAATGAATGTAATAAAATTAGAATAATCTCTCGTTTTAGTGATTCCCAAGTTATTTTTTGTCATTGACGTTCAAATCAGGCTACTCTGGTTGGGCAAGCCAAATTCTCTTTCAGGTAGGCCTATTGTATATATATAGAAATATATTAGGGATGTCGGTTAATCGACGTGTGACACCGCTGGGGGCTTTTAAATCGCTAACTTAAAGTAAAATACAGATCGTCTGCACAGACTTTAATAATGGTGCTGAGTAGAGCGGCTTTATGCACAGCTACACTACTTCCTGAACTTCAGCCAGCTCTTTGTTTCCTGTCTGTCATTATTGGACAAACTGATTAATCCAGGTGTGCCTGACCTCAGTAACAATAATCAGACACACCTGGATTAATCAGTTTGTCCAATAATGACAGACAGGAAACAAAGAGCTGGCTGAAGTTCAGGAAGTAGTGTAGCTGTGCATAAAGCCCATTCCTATGGAAGTAGGAATTAACTAAAAAAACGTTCGCTCTGTTCTGCTTGTTCCTCGCCGTGGGCGCTCACAGTTATGAATGCCTGTTTAGCCAAGAGCTTTTAGTTTAATTTTAAAATGAACGCAATTTCGGGGGGTGGATTACTTGAATTTATTTTACAAAAGCACAATGTTGTGTTTTATTGCGAGTGTATATAAATATAAGTAAACACTTTGCAGTTTGAATGATGTCCTGTATGAACAAAATGATGTACCAATTATGTTTTTATGTGTCTACTGTTAAATCACACACACATTCCAGCATTGCAAACTTGACATCGCAGCCTGTTCATTATAGCCTTAATAAAATATTATAAAATAGTAAACCTAACATATACACACTGCTCCACACACACACACACACACACACACACACACACACACACACACACACACACACACACACACACACACACACACACACACACACACACACACATACACACACCAACAACAACAACAACAACAACATATTGTGCATTCCAGCATTGCAATCTTGACATCGCAGCCTGTTCATTATAGCCTTAATAATAAAATAGTCAACCTAACATATAAAAACACTGCTCTGTTTAAATATTCAGTAGTACAATTCATACTATTCACAGTAATCACCGCTCAACTGTGATGTTTCCAAGCACATTTTTGCGCATGTGAAGAGGATAATTTTTCCCTTCAATATTGGAACGTGAGTGAAGTACAAAGCCTATAATAAACAATAGTTTAGCATCCAAAAAAATTAATTATATATATATATATATATATATATATATATATATAATTATTATATGTATAATAATAATATATATTAAAAATAGGGGAAAAAAGAATATACATATACATACATATATATATATATATATATATATATATATATATATATATATATATATATATACACACTTAAAAAAAAATATATATATATATATATTATATATATATGTTCATTAATTTATCTATCTATCTATCTATCTATCTATCTATCTATCTATCTATCTATCTATATTTTTTTTTTAAGTGACAAGCCAGAGAATACTACTTGTCTGATATATATATATATATATATATATATATATATATATATATATGTATATATTTTTTTAATATATATATATATATATATATATATATATATATATATATATATATATATATATATATATAGCTGCGAGCAGCGATGGAGGGCCCAAGCCGGTGACACCGCCACCCCGGTGCCTTTAGTGTAACTAAAGGCACCAGGGTGGCGGTGCCACCGGCTTGGGCCCGCAATCGCTGCTCGCAGCTATATTTTTATTTTAAATGATATATTATACTGTATTAATAGTCTTTCTAGTTACATTAAGGCTACATGTATTAAATCAGAGTGCTCTGGGTAATATTTTATATCCTGTCAAAACATACATTAATCATTGCCATTGCATTTGTATTTTTCAAAGATGTCAGGGAAAAAGCAAAAATATATTTTATCATTCTGGACACCAAAGGGTAAGCCCCCTAAAAAGGTTGCCAGATTAGAGGAGGAGACAGTGGAAGAGGTGGTGGCAGAGACGGTGGAGAAGACACCAAGTGAGACAGTAGGAGAGACAGTGTCAATGTCCCACCACACAATAAATCATTAAACCATTTCGACTAGACACATTCAAAATGCAAAAAAAATTGTTTTTCCAAACTGTTCGGAGCAATTTGTTAAATTTTTTTAATTTTGTATATTTGTAATTTTGAAATATAACATTAAAGAGTATATTTGATGTGATGAATAATTGCTCTGTCATTTATCAGATTTACCAATTGTTATAATTTTAATTTGTGCTGGTTAATTATGAACAATGGGTAAAATGGGGGGGGCGGGGACAGGAGGGGGCGGGGCTTCATTAGGGCTCCTCCCCTAACCGCATGTGATCTCACTCCAAGCTTTTGATAAAACTTGAGAACCCTGGTGAAAGTGTTGTATCGCAGCGTGCAGCTCGCTTGTACAGACGATGTGGTGATGTGAAGCCATGTGCACATTTTGAAATTAAGAGAAGACGCTGTAGTGCTGAATCACTCTCGCTGTTTGTGAAATTATGTCTCACAGAAGGTTTTCAAATTACTGATTTGATCTGATAATCTGTGAGGATTAATTTGCTCATTTAACCAACAACCTGAATAAATGTTTCCCACCTTATAAGCACGAAACCTGCAGGAATTAGTAAAATGACAAAATACCCACAATCCCGCTCCGAAATTCAAGTGCTGGTAAGCTTTAGTAAGATCTTATTTTTAAGAAATTAATACTTTTATGCAGCATGGATTCATTATATTGATCAAAAGTGTATAAATAAATAAATAAATGCACGATACTGAACGATAGTGTATAGAGTTTGTATAAAACATATGACAATACTGACAGATACTCAGAAATCAGAAATTTGGGTTAAACAAATCAGTTTCTGGCATAAATGCCTGCTCGGGGTAAGCATGGCATTTACTGTACCAATTTTAACAAAGATGTCTCTTTGTTGTGTAACAATTTCATCAATTGTCATTTACATTACAGGTACAGACACATCAAACTGAAAGAGTCAACAAACGGAGCCAAGCATAAAGCCCCTCGCTCTTTCATCGCTGCATTAAAACAGGTAAATGCAAAATGAAAGACTGCAAACTCAAAATAGCTCTCCTGTTTTTAAGAAGAGAGAGAGTCAAAGACAGACCTAGATCAAAAGCACAGAAAGGGAGAGAGAGACATTTTACTTTTAAATCCTCTACAAACAGAATCATCACCATAGTCACATTCTCATGGGAAATGCACACTAAGTGATGAAACTGAGTGTGAGGACAGACCACCGTGCCAGCCAGACGCTCCCGTACACACACACACCCACACACACCCACACACACACACACACACACACACACACACACACACACACACACACACACACACACACACACACACACACACACACACACACACACACACACACACACACACACACACACACACACACACACACACACACACCCACCCACACACTCCTACACACATCCATCATCTCATTTCAATGAGCTACATTTTCTCCATTTTGGAAAGGGACAAAACTGAGAGGGAGGCAAATCTAAATGCCCGAAATGCTTCTGTTGCTTTACAAAAAACAAAAATGAGAGTCGCTAGCCTTAAATCATACAAGGGCAATATAAGAAATTAGGTCTTTCAAATGTTATACTAGCACATAAAAACAACATGCAAGAGAAAACTCCAATTAGTTTCAAGGGCATGTGTCTTTTTAATCTGTCTCTCAGGGCAATGCAAAAACAAAACCTCCATCCTTTGACTACAAATGATTTACAGACATGCTTGTAGTAAGTTTCATATGAAATGTCCTTCTGATGTTTTGGCATGTGGGCAGAGGACACAGATTCTACATGACTTAAGAGAAGAGACAGAAAAAGACTCCTACTGATGAGTCACAGTTAATCTGTCATGGATGAATGGGAATTTATGGATATTCTTTGTTCTGCACATTCGCTGCAGGCAAAATATGTTTCTGACATCATCCTCCTTACCACATTCTGTTTCCTTATATTGCAGGCTTAAGTTAGTGCACCATCCTTCATGCTCACACTTAGGATCTTGTTTTTCTGTGTCTGACATCTCCCTTTCTATTGTGCACCTTATTTTTTTCAGCCCTACATCTACATCCTACATCCTACACTTTAATCCCCCTTTTTTCCTCCAGTTCCCCTTTTCCCAGTTTCATCTACTCTCCGTCGTCTCCACTGCCTCCACTGTTTCTTTCTCACCTTATAAGCGTTTCTGCTATATGGATTTTGACCTCTTATAATCTAATTTGTCTCACCTATTAATCCCGCATGAACATTTACAGTATTCAAAGCGGCTTATAGTGCATTCACACAAAGTACTATATGTGTATTCTCTGTGAATCAACCCCTTGACCTTGGCTTTTGAGCTCTAAGAACAGAGGAACATATTCAGGTTTGCGAACTGAATAATACATGAATTAACTAGTCGTCTGTAACCTGGGCTTATCCACCTTATTTTTAATTTAAGAGCAGGTGCAGCCATTTGTAACTTGAATGTGCAATGCTTCCAGTGTCATCCGATTCCAGTTATTTTAGCTATACAAAAACAGTCCATTATGCTGCTTGATATTGCAAACTGGTATTTGTTATTTTAATTTATTATCATATTCATAAACAGTATTTTTTAGTGCAAACAGTTTTACCATATACTGCACTTTGTTTTTCTTCTAGTCATTTAGCTACAGTGCCTAATGAATCAGAAGTCTCGCACATTCACAGAAAATAGCTTTCAAAATAAGGTAGATAAGGAAAGGCTCAGACTGAGAAACTATGGACCAATAGATGAAGCAAAATGCAGCGGATTCAAACAAGCAAATCAGACCTTATTAAGAACTTGTTTCTACAACATGAAACTAACCACTTATGAAGTCAGATGAGGATATCTCTAAGAAGTATATCTGAGACCAGCCCTGACTGAGCAATGAAAACAACATTGAATCCCTATGGATTGAGGAAATTATATTTGATTGATGAAACAACATGGATAAAGTGTTTACATGGCCTCTAAAAGATTACAAGGCTGTCTTCATTACTCTGCACTGATGGCAAGTTCCGTCAGGATTCTGTGTGCATGTGTGCGTTAGAGAAAATTTTAATGGGAGAGACTGTTTCAACTGATATAACTTAAGCCACTCGTATTTAGATTCAAAAGTGACACCAAACACTCCACAGACACAAAAGTGATGACTCACAAAACTCACTAACCGCTACAAACAGTAGTATGTAGCATGTAGTATGTAGTATACTATGCAGTGTACAAAAGATCTAGAGATGTTAGGTGTACATGCACACTAAGAAAATGTACGCAGCCTTAATTTCACTACTGTTGGTAATGTTTTTGAAAGAAGTCCCTTAGGCTGCATTTATTTGATGAAAAATACATATTATAATATTGTGAAATAGTATTACCATTTAAAACAATTGTTTTTTGTTTTGTTTTTTTAATGCAAAGATGAATTTTCAGCAGTCATTACTCCAGTATTCAGTGTCACATAATCCTTCAGAATGATTTCAAGGATCAAACCATGATAATTTTTTTTTTCAGGATTCTTTGATACACACACTTAAATTAACACTCCTCAGTGTACATATGTGTCCACACTACAAAGTGTTAAAATTAACACTGAAGCAGTGTTGAAGTTAATGAGATAATTAAGTGATTAATTAAGTGATGATTGAGCATTATTGAAGATATCTGATATTAATCAGCAGAATCATTGAAGGAAAGAGAAACAACAAGAACAGAAAAAAGAGAAACACAAGAACTACTGACTTCAAGCCATTACACATTATTGCACTTATTATTTTACAAGTTTGACTTAATTTCTGTCATACATCTACACACGGTCCTATTTAGATTTAACAGAAGTTTAGATGGTAATGTTTTATGGAATGTTTCGTTTCACGTCTCCATTGTTGTGATCAGTGTTTGCTTTAGTTGGGCTCTTGACCCTTTCCTTTTTAACATTAGTTTTTCTCTGTCTGCTCCAACTCTGAGTTTATAAAGCACATTTGTTGTATAAAAGTTCAACAACATTTATTTGAAATAGACACCTTGTTTGACATTATAAATGACTGTACTGTCACTTTTGATCAATTTAATGCATCCATGCTGAATATACTGCTTTCTTCTTGTGCGTTTTAGAACCTAGTGGTACGATCAGAGAGGGGCACAAAATCAGTTAAGGGGAATTTCACTTTCACTGTTCTGTGCTGGTGGAATGATTTTCCCTAAGTCACTTGCAATTTCAAGAAACGATACAGATTTTTCCTACCTATTTTTTCTAAGAGGAACTTTTGAATCCTAATGGACCTCTCAAGTTACTGCCTCTTTAGGATGAATCACTTTGTTGTATTGCTTATTTGCAGTCACTTTGGATAAAAGTATCTCCTAAATGAATAAATGTAAGTGTAAGAAAAGAGATTATGAATTGCTAGGCTATGAATATTTCGCTGCGGCGTGATGAATGAGTTAGCATAATTGAAAATGTACAAGATGAAACTGAAAATGAGAAAATGTGCAATGGCAACAGATGGTTGGTGCACACACAGAGAGCTAAGCCTTTCAGCACAATCCACAAATAAATAAAAAAAAGATTCATTCTGTCTGTTGTCGAGGCCAGTCCAGCCACATGGGGCTAATCTACAGACCTATTTTGCTGTGAGCTTCCTAACAACTGGCAATATATCCCAAAATTCCTCACACTCACACCCACTCACACTTTATCTTACCAAACAACAGCCTGAGTGACATTAACATAAGTCCTGCTTTTCACATCAGCATGTTACCCTAATCACGCCATGCAATAACCATGGCAACACTACAGACCCAAAGGAGGGGTGAGTTGGAGAAAGAGAGATGGGCATGGGTGGTACGGCAGGACCCTTCTGCTCCCATGACTCTCCCAAACCACATCGCTAAATCTGTCACTTCAGAAATGAATAAAAACAGGGTTGCAGACTGAGAGGGGGGAGAAAAAGAGGCATGGAATATATGAGAAAAAGAGTAGTTGAGATGAAGAAGTTTAGGGGGAGATAGAGACAGACACCGAGACAGTCTAGACATGTTGTATCTTCTAGCTAGGCAGTGGTGAAACCATGACTTCAACAAAATGAAAGACATTGTCTTTTCCATATGTAAAACAGTTCATCTAAAAAATGTTCACCCACAATATCTTGTTTGGAAGTTGAAGCAGCCTATATGTTTAATGGTAAGGTTTTATGCAGGGTTGTTAATAACATTTTCTGTTTCATGTCAACAGTCCTCTAAGGCGGTTTATTTGTTGCCTACAATAAAAGTTACAGTACTAGAGCTTAGTAACATACTGAAGCCAATTTTGGTATCAATCAAACCATACTTACAAACGAGAAATCCTGCAATGCTGCACTGAACCTTTTTTAACCTAGTGAAGTGGAGTTGATAACATATGCTTGATAATAATATATATTCTGATAATAATCCTGCATTTTCTGTTTATATCTGGAGAATATACCACAGAAATAAATGTCTACCTGGCCTGCTAAAGATTAATATGGCAGCTGGGAAAAAGACCATCACAAAATATTTGCACAAGAAAAAACTGAGCATGTGTGCACAGTCCACTGCACCACAGCTCTCAAAGACATGCTTTGTAGTGATGTAGCCTGACAGAAAGTGCATTTCTAAGACTCCCTGATCTATTTTGTTTCTTTTTAAAATTGGAAAAAGATAAAGCAATACACTAGCCATATTGTAGCATATTTGTTATGCATTAAAGATGCATTCCACTTTTTGCAGATTATTCACTTAAACTGCTGTACCATAAAATCAGAGGTCAAGTATCCAGTGGCTCCAACAGTCTCAGAGTGTGTTCATTGAATATACATAAACTTTAATGTTATGGTAATGTAGTCACTGGAGAGAGCAATTGAAATCTCTTCAGCTCAAGAGTTTAACCACATACTGCAAAAAGACTCCAGATTGTGGTTACGAGAGCATTCGTCATGATAACAGCAACAATAGCTACAGTTCTCCAGCACAGGCCAGGGTATAAAAATAAAAAAAAACAGGGTTGATTTACTCAGGGTTGATGAACTGAGATTTATATGCAGCATCTGTCATCGGAAAAATGCAAGTATTGTTATCCAAACTTCCAGAGTAATCTTCTCTTCCAAGTCCTTTGGCATGGCCCACCCTAACTTCTAGGTAATGTCAACACTACGCTCGTCAAAATATTTAATGGGGTCTTAAAGGGTTAGTTCACCCAAAAATGCCATTTACTCACCCTTATTTTGTTCCTAACTTTTTTTTTTCTTTTTTTTCTTCTGTTGAGTTAAAATGAAGATATTTTGAAGAATGTTGGTAATCAAATAGTTGACGGTAGCCATTGACTTCCATAGTAGGGAAAAAAAATTGTATGGAAGTCAGTGGCTACCGTCAACTGTCTGGTTACCTAGATTCTTCAAAATATCTTCTTTTGTGTTTAGCGGAAGAAAGAAACCCATACAGGTTTGGAACAACATAAGGGTAAGTAAATGATCACAGAATTTTCATTTTTGAGTGAACTATCCCTTTAACCCTCTGAGGTCGAGAAACGAGCCGACGCGTTTTGCTGGATTTTTTTCACATAGCAGCAACATAAACTTAAATTACTCCGTCATTTATGGTTATACAGAAAAAAGAAATATAAAAAATAATCTGTGATATTTCTACTTTTGTATGTGTCCACTTACAATCAAATCAAAACATTGTGCTTTTGTAAAATAAAGAAAATAAACAGGGTGTGCGTTCTGCCTCTCCGTCGCGGTGAACTTTTTTTTCTTGAGCACCCCTATAAACTGAAACAAAACTCAGCGAATCCTTCTCACACATTTATGAGCCATATACCTTTATACACATTTAAGTGTGTACTTTTAAATGATCGGATTCAAACTGCAAACAAATATTCTCTGTTTAAGTAATTTGTATAAAACCAACAGGATGTCCAGTATCTCAAACGCTTGCTAATTACTTTTTAATTCGACACGCCCACTCGCGCAAAAGAGATTCACATGCAAATCTCCACATGGGACGCGAACGCCCTCGTTACCTCAAACACAAAACACCAAAACACTTCACAAGTCTCTGCTTTTCGTCGAGTTTGGAAGACACGTCTGAGCTTACATTGGATTAATTTACCTCAGAAGAAGAAGAACGCGATTTGAAGACAAGAAAGATGTAAGGTAAGAAATTCTTACTTATTAGTTTATGGTATTGTTGCATAAACTTCACATTGCAGTTGAACTGTTGCTAGATATATGGTGAATATTATACTATTTAGACCCGTGTTTCCTGTTAAATACTGTTTGTGGATATCTGCTCAAACATAGATATGTATAACCATAATGTTTAATATTTTGGAGCGCGATGGCGTTTGAATGTATCATATTTTGGAGCGCGCTGTGGGTTTGAGTATCATATTTTGGAGCGCGATTGCGTTTGAAAGGAAAAATGCACCAAACATTAGGCTTTATGTTTTTACTATTATCTCGTTTCATATCATCATAACGAATGGAAACATTTGAAGTAACATATGATAATCAATATATTTTTCTCTAGCGTAGTTGTTCTTGAAATCTTTTGGAAGATTTAATTTATTGTTATTATTATTTTATGCAGCACTGCGTAGCCTATGCCTACAAGGCACAACAAACCTGGTGTTCATTATATATTGTTTGAAACGTGTGTGTGTATTCTGTGAATTTTAAAAAGAAATTTTAACCAGAAAAATCTAAAATCTATTCCCAAAATCGTGCAGCCCTATAGTTTCTCTTGATATCAGTATGTTCACAGTTTTTTCTTTTTTCTTTTTCTTTCAGGGACCAGATGCAACTGAGTCCTGCTGACTTCAACATTCACATGAGTCTCTGTACATGAACATGGTAAAGTGAAAATCAAACACCTTGGAAATGTGCTCTTTTGTCATTTGTATTTTTGGATTGTGTTGTAAATAAATCCAAACAATCTAAAAGCCATTCTTTTTTAAATCTCCTCATTCTTTGTGCAAGGTTGCTCTGAATGACAGGGCCTGATAGCTCCTAATAGGGCAGTTAGGGGAGTGTCTTTGTCTTTCTCAGGTGTTAAAGCTGCCGTCGGCAACATTTTTTTGATCATATTCAGTGTAATCGACACTATAATCCGACAGAACAACATAAATAAGGTGGTTTTAGAAAAAAACCCGAGCTTCTAACTCCACCTGGAGCGTGTTATTTGTTTTGCAAAAATCCAGCGCTCCCGCTTCATCAGGTCCAATCAGCGCAGGGGGGTGTGTGATCTGACTGTCAATCACAGGTCGTGCACACGCCACAGATCCCCCTCACTCGCGCACGTTAATATCACATGCACACGCCACGCCTGAAGTTCGCCTGGAGATTGCATGAAGCGTGATGGCGGAGAGAAAATCTACTAACAAGCTCCCAATTCCTCGGTTATTGCTATTTATGGATAGATTAGCCAGGGCAGCCTACCTCCGAGTCCATGGTGTTGATAGATGCTGAAGAGACGGACGCGTTCACAGAAAATCAGGTACACACGCACAGTGACGCACTGACGAGCACGACCTCGATGGGAGGGTGCTCGCTGGTAGTGGGGAGGGGCATGAGAGTTGTAAACATTCAAAATTTTGGCTAATCGACCCAATCTGCCAGACTTGCCGACGGCAGCTTTAAAAGCTTACATATTCATGAGATGATCACGCCTCTTCGCATATGGCTTTGTCACACAAAACACGTCTTAGAAATTTTAAATCAATATATTGTCTTATCTGAATGAGCAGTCAGGGTGATTTTCACATAGTTTTGGAGCAAATATTCTAGGCTATGTCATACAATTTTCAAAAGTATTGTGAAGAAATAATCAGTATGGGTTTCATGGCCTTATTTCAGTGAGAATTTTTTTTTGTATTTTCACAAACCACGCATAAATGTCATTATCTCAAAACTACAAACTTTTACATACATGCTGCTGATATATTATTGTAGCAGAGTTTGTGCTGAATACAGTGTAATCAGACTTTAGCCATGAAAATGTCACTAGTAACAGAAAAAAACACAAATGTCAGAGCATGTCAGAACACCTCCAGAGCCCAGAAAACAGCTCAGACCTCAGAGGGTTAAGGAGTGCATGCATTACAAGTAATATATGCATATGGTAAGTTTTACCTAAAAAATTATAATACACAATGATGCTTTACAATAAGTATGGTTATTAGGGTGTCCTACTTTATGTGTTAGCCTGGTGATGAGAGGTAGCTGTTTTTTTCCAATCAAAAGAAAAGGGTTTTCGTGTGAATTTTACACAGGAGTGGCCTCCATTTAGCCACTGAGATTTATTTGATGGAGTGCTGCACAGATGGTTTTTCATCCCACAAATGTTTCCATCTATATATTGGAAATGAAAAATACTGTCATCATTTATTCGCCCTGATGTTATTCCAAACCCGTAAAGACATGCTGGGCAGAATGTTCATGATATTCTTGTCCATGCAGTGAGAGTGAATTGAGAAAGGAACTGCTCTCATTTTGATATATTCCTTTAACCATAATACAATATGGACATGGTGCAGAGGAGTTTAGGCTTGTAACTTAAATAATTACAAAGTATGAACACAAAAATTAAACATGACAAACAACCATGAACCTGAGAGGTTATTCTGTCACAATAAAGAAAAACAGCCTAAAACAGACAAAAATATATAAGACAAAATTACTGTATATGCTTGTCTGAAACAAAGATGTTTATGTGTCACCTCCAAAGCGTCTCAGTGTCTAATAAGTGTCTGAATTCGCAAACTTGTTTTCATTCCCTGGTTCCTCATATAATGAGCAGTGTGGTTTTACTATGTAGGCTAGTGCATAGTGAATGTTTGAACCAGTGAGAGATTTTAAAAAAGATGGCTCTAGATTCATTCATCATCTGAACATTTTGAATGAAGAATTTGAAAACTGATATATAAGCACTTAACCCCCAGGGGTCGGCGGTATCGCTGGCGATACCAGCTCGCTTTTTTTCTTATCAGTGCAAAAGAGACTCAAAATACTCTGTTGATTTTGATCTTATATATAAGTGTTATACTGTACATCATAAGTGTCAATTTTTTTGTGTATACTCACAATAAAAACAGAGTGTTGTGCTTTTTGCCAAATAAAGAAAAATAAACAGTTAAGTCATTCTGAAAAGCGTCCGAAAATGAACTGTAACTCAGCGAATACTTGTCATACAGGAACGAGTGATATGTCTTTATAAAGCTTGAATTATCTTCTTTAAAATGAAGTAATTTATATAAAAAAACTAATATTCTCTGTTTATTTAATCTGTATGAAAAGCGAGAGATGTCAGTCGTTCTCATCTCAGCTCATTATAGCTCATTAAGTGCTAATGTGATCACACCCACGGAGAGTGCGCGCTATTCAAACGCAAATGATCTGAGGCGATCCATGCAAACGTGTCAATGCCCACATCAGCTCGATAAAACACATCAAGTTTAATCAGACTCATGCACTTTTCGTTGTCTCGCTTCGCTGTGAGGAATAATCCTGGGAAATTTACCTCAGAAGTGCTGGTTTAGTTTCACTTCGAGGAGCAACGGATCCAGCTGAGGACTGTGAATAGTAAGTTCTTTATTCTTAAGTGCTTTGTTCTAATCGCCATATGCAATAATGTCTGTAAACCGCAAAAAGACTGTTTAAATATGAATCGCGTGTCTGTGTGTGAATGAATGAACGGCACAGCTGTAGTAAACAACAGCGCGCATCTGAGCCGTTCATTCACACTCGCACTTAAATTAGTAAACACGATATTTTTACATAAACACATCTACTAGTTTAGCTTTTACCAAACTATATTGCTATACTGAGATGAGTAAAAATCGACTGAAATATGTTGAAATAAACTTTATTTGTATAAGCAACGTATTAAACTGCAAATTAACATGTGCATATGCTAATATATCATAAAAACGATATGTTACAGACGAAATATGAATGTTTAGACAAGATTTTGTTGATTAGTTTAAAATAGATTATAAAGTTTTCACTGTAAAAAAAGACTACTGTCACATCAAATAAGCTTTTGTTCGCCAATTTCTGCTCATATGTTAAATATATAGTATGTGATGTTTTGTCAAAAATAAAGGTATACTGAATTATCAACTAAGATGTTATTATAGTGTTTGTTCCAATATTCAAACTAATGAATCCTTAACTTTGAAATGCGTATGATAAAATGTATAATTTTTAAAAAGAAAGATTACACTTGAAATTGTTAAAATTGTAATTGTTGTTGATTTACATGAGAAAACTTTTTAATAAAATAGCAAAAAATATTATTTTACTAAATATTAATATTATATTTACTAGGTAGATGTAAGTACCATCTTAATAGGTCAATATAAGTCTTCTCATTAAATTATTTATTATTGTTTTTTATTAGTGACATGTTTGGGGAGAGAATATATTCCAAAACTTTCTGAAAATACAGTATGAGAATTAACTGCATAGTTACTAGAAATGTTTACCTTGGACATTATACAATTTGTAAGCATACAAAATAAGTCCTCACATTCTTTCTTGTGGTACCCAGTGACACACCTAAATGAAAGGCTCATTATGCAGCTCATTATTAGGTCATCAGCCCCATCAGAGCATTACATTATTCATGATAATTCACGCCCCCACGCATATTGCCTTTCTAAACAGAGAGTTCTGTCTTACAAAAATTAAATCAATGTATTGTTTTATGTGAATGATTAGGCAGGATGATTTTAGATCATTTTGAAGCAAAAACTCTAGGCGACAACATCCATTAGTCAAAAGTCTTGTGGACACATATTTAGTATGTGTTTTGTGTCCTTTTTTCAGAAACTTTAATTTTGAGTTTTTTCAATAACCATGCATAAACATTATTCTCTCAAAAATACAAATATGTACATACATGTTGCTCACATATTATGGTAGCCCTGTTTGTGCTAAATAGAGTGTAATTACACCTTTGCCATTAATATGTTTATAAGCAACTGAAAAAAGCACAAATGTCAGGGCATGTCAAAACATCTCAAGGACCCCAAAAACACCTTAGAAAAAATTGGAAATATTTCAAAAACATGTATTCTTAGTTACCATGAAATCAAAATTGACTTCTTATTTTTTAATGGAATGTTGCCGTGTTTATTATAAATGATTTATTAGAGAACTGCACGTCATTATTATTTTAATTTTAATTTTATGTCCCCTTGTTATCTTTAAATGTAGTTCCAAGCGTAGGTTCGGGAGGAGCCTAAGCATTCAGTCCTGTCAATCATCATTACGGGCGTATATACAGTAAGCAGCAGTCACTGCGTCGTCTCAGCAACTCACTATTTCTCTTATTCTTCCTCTGCGCAGAACTGTAATGGGGGGTTTAGCTCGGATCTCAAGCCGAACCTTGGGTTCGAGCCTCCTTCCAGGACAGCAAGCCAAGTTTGTTTACCATTAACTATTAAGACTAAATGGGCAGGCGAACTGAATAAAAAACATTGACTTCCCCTCCCCCTCACAATGACATCTCTTTCTTGATAACACTATCGCAAAAAACTAGGCAATAATCCCTCCCCTCCATCAACCTGTCACTCACATGAGACACAGAAATTAGCAAACGACAACGATCCAACAATCCAATCAATTCCCGATGGACAAAATCAAGTCACATCCTACATTTTTTCTTGTTCAGGATTTGTGTTAACTTTGATGTCACAAATTCACAATAGGGAAGAAAAGATGATCGCAAGTGTTCACACTGACAGCGTTTAAACAGGACCAAAAATCTATTTGAGTTCAAATGCCCCTTTACTGTCAACACAAAAAATGGCAAATCAATTTAATTTCAAGCAATCAAATCAATTCCAATAAATTAAGTGGTCTGAATAAGTTCACTTTATACAGAACATGACCAAGATACAAACAGAAACAATCTCAGCCAACTGTACAGTATCTTTCTCTCTCACACACACAAACACAGTCTTATTTCCTTCCGCAGGCATACAGTGTCAAAATGTTAATTCTGAGGTCCTCCTCACACTTGAGTTTGTCCGTTGATAGTTAAAAACAGGATGTCAGACAGGGAGGGACGCTAGACCTCAATGTCGGTCTAGCTGCTCACACCTAAGTTTGTGGGGAGGCTATATCAAAACAGAGTCAGTGTTTCAGCATATGTGTGTGTATGGCTGAACTGACATAAGGTTCTTATCCCATTAGCTGCTCGCAATCAATAATAAAGCTGCTATGGACTTGATCCAGCAAAACACAATGGACTCCATGACCTCAAACTTCCCTTTACTAGACATATCTGTCGGACTATAACAGCCCAGTCAGATTAGTGAACCGTCTGTGACTACATAGAACAGGGGTGGGCAACTCTGGCCCTCGAAATCCAGGCTGAATCCCGAAATCGACTACTAACCCCTCAATCACTATTCCCTATGTTAGTGTCACGGTTTTCAGGTTCACTGATTCATTTCTCTCTCTCTCTCTCTCTCTCTCTCTCTCTGTGCTCGTGAGTGTTGATTGAGTCATCTGTATCACCTGGTCCTCATTAGCACAACTCTACTTAACCTGTGCCCTTTCTGTTATGTGTTGTCAGAAGTTTGGTGTTTCTTGTGCGTTGTGTTCCAGCTCCCAGTTGTTCCTCAGTCCTGTTCCAGTGTGAATGATTGCTACTCTTACAAGTTCGGATCGTGTTTTTGGACTGTCTGTTTGCGGCTCTGATTGTTGCCTGGATCCCCTCGACTCTCCTTACCAGTGTTTAACTGGCTTTGCCTGCTGTTCCCATTTGTGTTTTGCCAATAAATTCACCTAACTGCACTGGCAATTGCATCTGTCTCATTCATCCCTGGCAGTTAGTCCACTAATATGGTTCACTTAAAGAAGTGAATGAAAACGAGCCGTTCGAACAGCCGTTGAGTGTATCTCGGCTGTACACTCGTTATTGCAGTGCAATGTGGGATAGAATGAGTGCACTCTATAAATGTCCACTATGGTTTCGGACACCACTACAAATGGCAGCCCCTTCAAATAATGCCCTCTTTAAAGCTACACTGTGTGATATTTCCCCCCATCTAGCGGTGAAATTGTATATGACTACCCAGTGAATATTAGTTTCTGTTCCTTTCAATTTCGAGGGCGTTTTAACTCCTAAGGTGGCCGTATTATTCCAATATTAACATGGCTTCCAATTCAACTTCGTCCAATTGCGCCTTACTATCACCTGTGATCCGTCGCAGCACAGATTTATGTTACAAGGTAAACAATACTTTTTCACCACTGACGTGAGGAAAAGTAACGCAAGTTATACTAGAGGTCGTTCTGGCGTTATGCACAACCATGCTATGGTTAGACAAGCAACTATAAAACTTTGAATTTACACAAATAGGCTGGATTACCTGTCGAGAAGAAAGCAGGCAACTTCGGCGTCCATTTTAAAATCTTTGCTCCTCATGAGCTCTTTCCATCTGGGAAAAGTTACTCCAGTATTGACTTTGGTCTTGCTGATTTGCCTGTCGCGTTGACGTTTTAATTCTCTCTTTCGCTTCCTTGGCGACTCTGCTACATGTCCTCGAGAATAGGCATGATCCTCCATCAGCAATCTTTCAAATCTGCCGGCAGTCGCGAGTAATCTCCCCCTCACATTCGTCTGTGTCACTGAGTGTAAAGCGCGAAAGGCGAAGCTTGAATTTACAGGTATGTCCCTCTTTGGCTAATGTAGTTTCAAGATGGAGGGGCAACATGGCGACCGGCATTCGAACCCCTCACCCGTATGTACTTTCAATGGCAGATTATAAACTTACGAGAATACTTTATTACTTGAAAGAAGTAAATATACATTAATGAGCACATATATTTTTGAAAAAACTAAGTTTTTTTTTGCTAAGAATCAACAAAAAAAATTACACAGTGTAGCTTTAAGGGTATAGGGGGCAATTTCGGATCCAGCCCCACTTTCCTGCAGAGTTTAGCTCCAACCCTAATCAAACACACCTGAAAAAGCTAATTAAGGTCTTCAGGATTACTAGTAACAAAGCCACTTTAAAGACAAGCCTCCAAGGTTAGCAAAAAATTAAAATAAAAATAAAAATGCGTAAAGCTGTAGTGCGCAGGGAAGGAGACCATAGGCTGTTTTTTTAAATGGATGTCAATGGAGGAGAGGCTTCACTACACTGAATACACTGCTTCTGTGGGAAAACAGCTGATCATTTAATGAATTGACAGTCTATCAGCTAATCTTCAGCTGAATTAATCATAACTAACATTCCTTTTTCTTGCAGGATTAACATTTATATGCTTTTGAAAACTAAATGTCCCCAACAATTAGTTAGTGTGTGTTGAAATAACGGATGCAGATGGACAAGACTAGATGTCTGTCTAAATATATAACATCATGACTTGAGTAACAAGCTGAAGTAATCAAGAAATCCATATTTGCTTTAACCTAGTAACAGAGAAGGGTTTGCTGAATTACAAATAATGAAAAACCAATCATATTAGAAAAAAATTATGCAATAAATAATGTGACCTTTGCCATGCACCATGTTGTACTCTTTTTGTTGTGGGGATTCTCTGTGATTGACATGAGGTCCAACTTGCCGTGATTAATGCATTTCAAATGCATTGTTTTGTCGTCTGTTTGCTGCTCCGCAGCAGGTTAGTGCAACACTACAGTGGGGAGAACAAGTATTTGATACACTGCCGATTTAGCAGGTTTTCTCACTTACAAAGCATGTAGAAGTCTGTAATTTTTATCATAGATACTCTTCAGCTGTGAGTGACGGAATTTAAAACAAAAATCCAGAAAATCACATTGTATGATTTTTAAGTAATTAATTTGCATTTTATTGCATGACATAAGTATTTCATACATCAGAAAAGCAGAACTTAATATCTGGTACAGAAACCTTTGTTTGCAATTACAGAGATCATACGTTTCCTGTAGTTCTTGACCAGGTTTGCACACACTGCAGCAGGGATTTTGGCCCACTCCTCCATACAGACCTTCTCCAGATCCTTCAGGTTTCGGGGCTGTCGCTGGGCAATACGGACTTTCAGCTCCATCCAAAGATTTTCTATTGGGTTCAGGTCTGGAGACTGGCTAGGCCACTCCAGGACCTTGTGATGCTTCTTACGGAGCCACTCCTTAGTTGCCCTGGCTGTGTGTTTTGGGTCGTTGTCATGCTGGAAGACCCAGCCACGACCCATCTTCAATGCTCTTACTGAGGGAAGGAGGTTGTTGGCCAAGATCTTGCGATACATGGCCCCATCTAGGGGTGTGACGATAACCGCATCACCGCAAAATCGCGTTAATGAGATGCCTATCGCGGTGTGAGGTCATCACCGCACTTTTCTTTTTTTTTTTTTGCTGAAAGTTACAGGAGTGCATATGGTGTGTGATATGAACTATAAACACATTAATATTTGCTTATAATTTACTGTATTCTGCGAGTCCCATGTTCAAGGGCTTCTGGAGAAAAAAAAACGCTTCCTGCGCAAGGGAGGGACAGTCCGTTAAACATATGGGGGATTTATTTTTTTGTGTGTGTCTGATTATTATTAATTAACTGCTAGGTTTTGCAAGTAGCGATCTCTCTTATGTGGTAGGCTATAGGCAATAACAGTTGACGGCGCTAGCCGAATGATTAAAAAAATTTGAGGCAGGTGACAATTAAGGGGAAGCCGGTGAATTTGGACAAGGCAATATGCCGTATTTGTTGCACAAAACTATCTGTCTCGCGAGGAAATACCACTAACTTAAGACCACATCTTAAAAAAAGTAACCATCCTGTGGCGTTTGCTGGACTTAAGTGCAGCACACCTACCTTACCCCTCATTTACACTGCACATATCTGCGGCGCATTACGGCTGCGACACGGCTACCGGAGCTGATCGCACCCATTCTAGTCAATGCTTGTGTTTACACCGGCCGCGACGCGACGCGTTTCAGAAGCTTCCCAGAAGCTTCCCAGAAGCGGCTCTCCGCGCCGCTTCGCTAAATATAGGCACCTAGTCTATTTTTGACGGACGCGCGTCCAAGTCGCACAGGAAATACAAAATAAAAGTTAAAAAAACATTGTCAAATTCAAAATAAACACCCTGTGCAAACTCCCAAACGTATTACACACCAATATCCCTGGTAGAAACCATGGACTGTATGGTAGAAACCCAAAAAATCAAGAAAAACCACGTCGGACAGGCAAATCACGTGGTCTCGCGCATCCAGTCGCTCCGCTTCTGAAATGCTCCTGGTGTGAGTTGGCACCGCGTGGAGGACGGAATAAAACCTTGTCGCAGATGTAATGCACCGCAGACGTTTGCAGTGTAAATGAGGGGTAAATGAGCCTGTTGGAAGCGTTTCCTGGCAAAATAGAATAGGAAAAGATGTTTGTATGTCATTTTGACATGAATACATATTAATAAATTACATTTTGATGTTTGAAAGTTAAGGTTTTGACATAAATGCAGATATAAATGTAATAAAAAATAATATATTATCGATTTTCAAATATTGCACCTGTCAATACAGAACGAAATATTCTGTAGCCTATTTTGCCGTCAATACTGCCGACGCTGTCTTTGCTGCTATATATTTGTTTTACATTAAGTATAGGCCTTCCACAACTCTCTCCCCATATGTCGAATATATCACCAATGAGGCTTATACGTCACCTAGCAGCAGCAGCGCTGTTTCTGATGTGCAAAGACATAGAAAAAGCCACGCAGCTGACACGCAACAGAAACGCCACACTCACACCACGCAGCCAGTGTGTTGCCGGCCTTAAGGCTACCTAATTAATAGTTAATTATTACTATTTACAATTTAGGGGTTATGTCGGTTAACCACCAAACCGCGAGATTTGTTGCTTCTTCACCGCGGTAAGAAAAAATCCCATACCATCACAGCCCTAGCCCCATCCATCCTCCCCTCAATACGGTGCAGTCATCCTGTCCCCTTTGCAGAAAAGCATCCCCAAAGAATGATGTTTCCACCTCCATGCTTCACGGTTGGGATGGTGTTCATGGGGTTATACTCATCCTTCTTCCTCCAAACACGGCGAGTGGAGTTAAGACCAAAAAACTCTATTTTTGTCTCATCAGACCACATGACCTTCTCACATTCCTCCTCTGGATCATCCAGATGGTCATTGGCAAACTTCAGACGGGCCTGGACATGCGCTGGCTTGAGCAGGGGGACCTTGCGTGCGCTGCAGGGTTTTAATCCATGATGGCGTATTGTGTTACTAATGGTTTTCTTTGAGACTGTGGTCCCAGCTCTCTTCAGGTCATTGACCAGGTCCTGCCGTGTAGTTCTGGGCTGATCCCTCACCTTCCTCATGATCATTGATGCCCCACGAGGTGAGATCTTGCATGGTGCCCCAGATCGAGGGAGATTGACGGTCATCTTGAACTTCTTCCATTTTCTAATAATTGCGCCAACAGTTGTTGCCTTCTCACCAAGCTGCTTGCCTATTGTCCTGTAGCCCATCCCAGCCTTGTGCAGGTCTACAATTTTATCCCTGATGTCCTTACACAGCTCTCTGGTCTTGGCCATTGTGGAGAGGTTGGAGTCTGTTTGATTGAGTGTGTGGACAGGTGTCTTTTATACAGGTAACGAGTTCAAACCGGTGCGGTTAATACAGGTAATGAGTGGAGAACAGGAGGGCTTCTTAAAGAAAAACTAACAAGTCTGTGAGAGCCGGAATTCTTACTGGTTGGTAGGTGATCAAATACTTATGTCATGCAATCAAATGCAAATTAATTATTTAAAAATCATACAATGTGATTTTCTGGATTTCTGTTTTAGATTCCGTCTCTCACAGTTGAAGTGTACCTATGATAAAAATTACAGACCTCTACATGCTTTGTAAGTAGGAAAACCTGCTAAATCGGCAGTGTATCAAATACTTGTTCTCCCCACTGTAGAGACCTTATTCCAAAGTGATAGTGTTCATAGGGGGCAAGACGTCCCTGCAAATCGCCATCCAAAGCCACACCTCCTGAAAGAATGAATGAGCACAGCCCAGAAGACCGGAGACAACGTTACTGCAATAAATCATAAGTCATTCACCGGTGAGAAAACTTTATAGTACAGTTAGTAACAGTACTACAATTCCAAACTGTAAACAAATTCTTAAAAACGGAATTAGATGCAGCAAGTTTTCGGTTTGTTTAGCTAGCAAAACTTATTTATAATATTTCTTGCATGCCAGGGGTTCCACAATGAGAGTCTGGTTGTTGTTACTGCTTGCCTGCCATTCTCGCTCTGTCTGCACAGCGTATGTGAACGCGCTGATGACTTATTATGTCTGCGTGAACAGCCTGCGCAGTGGTATGCAAACACACATTGACCAACAGGGAACACATGCTATAGGACCGTTCGGACCGAACGCAACGATTGAATGAACATTATATGGTCCTATGCCTTCCACAGATGACATATATTTATAAAAATACATTTAGGCTGCTTAACAGAGTGATTGCTATCAGGACATGAGGAGACTTTCAACCAGCATAACAAAAAATGTTTCTGCAGAGAATCACCTACTGCACCTTTAAGGTAGGAGTTATACATACTATTAAAGTGTGAGAATTAAACTGCGCAAATCAATAAAAGCGCGCAGCTCTGACAAACCATTAGCGCAACCACTGCGCATAACATGCACACAAGTTACTGACTGACAGCTTACAGCTTGTTCCGCTGTACATAGTCAATGCCAGTGGCGGCTGGCAACAAATATCTTAGGTAGGGCAGTGCCATATTCAAGGGTAACTCTCGCCAAAATTTAACCTAGGCTCTTTTTGTTAATCTACCCGAGTCAAACCTTCGTGTAAAAGCATAATTAGAATGGAAACGCCACTTTTAAGATTGACCGTATTTTCGTTTTAGGTCAAAATGCGTTTTGAATGGGAGTGCATGGGGCACTTCTATGATAGCATCAAAATCGCTATTTTTAAAACAGTAAGAAGGCTCGACACAACATAAAACTGTGCTCGAAGTATCAACAGGGGCTCTACACATGAACTCAAGCATTAACTACATTGTTTGTGTACACAAAGTTTACTAATAAGAAAGGTTTTGTACGACTCACTTTATCAGTTAGTGTTTCCGGTGGCTGGAATTTTGTCAGTCAAAAGTAGTCGATCTCCGAATGCAACGTAACATTAGGAGAGTAAAGACGGAAAGCTCAGTTCATTACTTTGCATTCGGAGATCGACTACTTTTGACAAAACTTCAGCCTCCGGTAACTGTCCAAGCTGGATTTGTCCCGTTGTTTTAAAAAAATAATCACGTAAAGCACAATAAGGCATTAGCATGACCGCATCCAGCTAGGCCTTTCTAGTGTATCACAGGGCTTGACATTAACGCTTGTCCGCTTGCCCGGGACAAGTGGATTTTTGGACAAGGAAAAGAGAATTTTAGTTGCCCGACCGGACAAGTAGCCTGATTAAACGTCAATAACAAAAAAATAACTAGGGAATCACTCAAATGGGAGAATGATTCTGATTGTATTATATTTATTTTAAGTTGCGATCGATAGTGGATAATAAATGTATTACTGACGGTAACAAGGTTGCGCTGTTAAGGCTCGTGCAGCCTCTCGAGGAGAAATCCAAACAAATGTGAAGTTAGCAACATACTGCTAGTGCCAAAATTCAAAATCTGTTTTAATATTTTTAACATATGATACAGTTTAGCAACCTCACACGACGAGTGCAGTTTTCCTGAATACCATCACGACTGAAAATGTGACATTGCTTTCATACAACAGTTCAATAAACAGTTCAAATTAAGTCACTTACATTTTAGACACAATATTGACTGTTTTTGTTCTGTTTCAGCCCCGAAAATAGTTCCAAACAAAGATCACAGCAGAACCGTAACGCATCTCACAGCAACACTTAACCGTGTTTCATTACTGAATGATTCAGCTTTTTGAACGAATTGTCTGAGTCAAAGATTCAATGACCCATTCATAAACATCTGTCTCATTCTTGAATGAATCAGTTGTTTGAACGAATCATTTGAATGAATTTTCACATTCCAGATGAAACGACAAAATGCTTCTGGTTGTTGAAGCCACAAATGCAAATTTTACTCCTCCTAAAATGGTAAAAACTAAACATGCGAGAGCGATTGATTACAGCTCCCGGTACCCAGATATGACTGCGTGCTGCAGTAGCGATTCGCCGCAGAGAAGTAGCTGAGCATCTCTTCAGCAAGCTGACGCGCAAACTGCCGCAAATGAAACAAAGTTCAGCATCTCATCCTGAAGCTCAACACACAGTCGTCTTTATTAAAAGTAATAAATTATCTTACCAATGCTGATGTCTCTCTCTCTCTCTCTCTCTCTCCAATTGCGGTCTTTGATCTTGATCATGCTTTCTTTGATGTGAATGCCGTTAAATTTGCATAAAGCGCAGGAATTGAAGATTAGATTTATATTAGTTACGTATACAGTTACGTTGTAACAGTTTTAACAAAACGGATAGCTGTCTGATCATTTAAAACGAATGAATGACCAGGTGTAAACAGGCCCATTGGAAATCTGTAATTCAGTTTAATTTAAAACTAAAAACAAATAAGGATTTTGACAAATGTAAAACAAATTAGGACTATTTAAGGTTATGTACTATTTCTGTTAGCCATTGTGAATATATAAAATATGTGTGTGTGTATTTATACATATTTGGGTGGGGTTATGGACAAAAAGGTTGCCGACCCCTGCGCTGGAGGATAATTTGTATGCATCGATTTAGGAGCAGTTTTAATGGGACACTTTTATGGCACTTGGTATGTGAACACAAAATAAATTGTCTAATAGCCTTTTCAAATCATGCCCTGGTCTAAAAACAAAATTACCGGCATAGGAAATGAATGGGAAATGGGCAAAAAAATATGAAAACTAGTGATGCACCGAAATGAAAATTCTGGGCCGAAACCGAAAATTTAGGATGCACTTGGCCGAAAACCGAAACTGAAGCCGAAAATGGCTTCTTTTAAAAACGTATATATATATATAAAAATTAGAGGTGGGCATAGATAAATTTTTTTAATCTAATAATAATAATAATAATCAATTTTATTTATAACGCACTTTTCATTCCGAAGAATCTCAAAGTGCTACACAAAAGAACAACAATAATAACTACAGAATACTAAAAACCATAAAAAACAATAAAACAATCATCACATAAAGGCCTTTCTAAATAAAAAAGTCTTCAGTTCTGCCTTGAAAGTGTCCAAGCTATTAATTTTGAAATTAATCTAGATTAATCTAGATTAAAATGGCTCATTTGAATTCTGCCGAAGACATTCAGAATATGTGTGCTACCCAAATAATGACTATAAAAGTAAGTCTTTGAGAACGGGTTTCTCAAGCCAGGTGGCGCATTAGACCAGTGCTGCGTTCCAGTCCACTTTTAGACACGCACTTGCGAACTTCCCTAAGCACTTCCCCTTGGGGGAATCCCTGCCGCCATTTTGAAGTGCGTTCCACTTCGTGAAGTGGACGAGGGAAGTTTATATGGACAGACCCTCGTTCCCTCGATTTTGACCGAGGGAGCGAGTCTGCTTCAAATGTACACTTCAGGCACCTATATGTCCCACAATGCAGTACGATTGTGACGTCACCACATATCTCGTCTAATCACCACCACACAGACAACTCTATGATATATTAATTATAATGTTTTAAATTTAAAACAACCCAAACACACCTATAAACATTTGGATGCTGCATTAAACAAATTATTAAAGGGAAAAAAATGTAAATAATAAATCAACTCCACAGCTGATTCCAAGTGATCAAGGGCTTAGGACGTTCCAGTTCAGCCCATTGCAGTTTCCGCCAGTAGTGGGCACTCGCAATGACGTACATCCGAGTGAACGAGAGGAAGGGAAGTTAGCGAGTGAAGGGCATGACAATTTTGGACTGGAACGCAGCACTGGGGCTCATCTCCTGTTTCCAAAATGCATCACAAACTGCTTGAGAAAGCTGTTCTACTCATTGACTGTAAAAGGTTACTACTGTACTGTTACCGTCCATAGGCAACATTAGGTAGGCCTATGTTATTATCAACTACTATAGGCTATCAATTAGGGATGGGCGATATGGCCTAAAATCTATATTGTGATATACATTGCAGCCTCTTGCGATAACGATATACAGTATATTATAATAAAACCATTTCAGAACAGATTACACAGACCCATGCTAAACAACTGCTAAATGTTTTTTTTTTTAAAGGGTGTATGTAGTTTTGAGAACATATATTGTGCAAAACTGTAAGTATACAACATAATTTTGCAGATAAATAAAATTTAAGTACACTAGCTGCAGAGACTTAAGTAGGTCTAATGTTTATTATGGCTTGGAGCTTATGAAACCCCAAATTTAAAATTAGAATATTGTCTAACTGATGTCTTTTCAGTTAAAAAGAAACACAACAACGATTCTTAAAATCGAGATTATGTGCTACACCACTAAGATATATTGGAATGGGAATAATACGCGCGCGCTGGTATTCAGTGATATCATGTTTCGTTTTGAATTTGAGGTGGTAGAACGGATTAGTCGTGTGTTAACTTACCGAACTGTTACCCCACACACTCTGTATATAGTTTGCTGCTGCTCGTCTGACGGCTTAAACCCGAACCAAGTCCAAATAATGGATGTTGCACCGATCTTTTTCAGCAGCTTTCACTTTCAGCCGTGTTTACTTAAGATGACGACGAATATGCGTTGCAGCCGGGTTTACCTCGCGGCCGCGGGTAGATTGCGTCATCATAGCTTGTGTAGTATAGAGCCATCTCCCAACCCAACTTGGAGAATAGATTAACGGCGATATTTTTTTTATCGCGCGATAAGAGTCTCGCGTTAACGCAGCACGTTAACGCCGATAACGGCCCACCACTAATAAAAATTAAAAAAATTGCTTGAATTTAATGTATATGAAATGAAAAATCACAATATAATAATCAAACTTTTATTAACAGTTACATAACAAAACATACAATATTTTTAACAATAAATATAAATAATAATACCAAATAATATTATTCTTCAAGTTTTATGTTCCAAAGTTTATGTTAAAAGTTGTGCAAAAAAAATCCACAATTTTCGCATTGGTGTGACGTCAACTCCCCTCTTCGATTGACTGGCTAGAGGAGTAGCTGTCAATCTAGAACTAGTGGACCAATGGTGACGCTTAAGCCCGCCCTAATTTACATGAAACTCGAACTGCAACATTTGGGAAAGCAAGCGCAGAACATAGAAAGAAGAGCGAAGAGAAAAACAGCACAAGCGTACAAAAGAGTCAAATATGAGCAGAAAATGCAAGAAAGCACAAAGAACACAGTAATAAAACCAAGGAAAACATACTTTTTAAGAAAGCATGACCATAAGTTTAAGTTTTCTGCAAAATAACTTTTAATGTGTTTAAAGTTTTTATTCATGCTTGTTATTTCTTGATTCACGCTTATTATATTTTGATCCGTGACCACGTTGTTTGCTATTCTGATCATTTTGCATTCTTTTTTTCAGTTTGTGCAATATATTTTTACATGTGTTTTTACATTTTTGATTCACGCTTATTATTTTTTTATTCGTGACCGCTATATATTTGGCGGGAATTTGATCCCATAGTATACAGGCATCTAGTGGTTACACCATAGATGCATGTTTTTCTTTCTTTTCTCTCACCAGATGGCGGTAATCTGCCTTCAAAAATTTGATTTTAATTTGAAATTAGTCTCTAAATTAATCTGAAATACTGCATTAATTGAAAAACAATAAAAAAAAATCTATTATTATTTCAATGGGAAAAATGGACCATAATTAATGCATAAATAGGAATTAGTCCCATCAAATTCTCTCAAAATACATTTCGTTTTCAGGTGTCTTTTGACCGCAAAGATCACAAGTGTGATTCCTAAATGAGGAGCACCAGAATAATATCCTAAAAAAGAATACTATGCAAACAATGTTTATACAGAGCTCGACATTAAGCCTTGTCATGTGCTTGTCCTTTGGACAAGTAAATCGGTCATTCACTTGTCCGAGTAAAAAAAGTTGCTTTTTTTTTGTGTAAATATAATTTACTCTGAATCAATTTTCTCATCAGTGTTTTATCAGCTTTGACATATTAAAATCTTCATATTTGTGATATTTACCCCTGTGGGCATTTCCCTTATCCTTCTTAAATGTACGCTTCATCTTTCAAATTCTTAAATTTGATCAATAAATTCAATTAGAAACATACACTATAGGGCTATTACCAATAATTTTTGAAAATGCAAAAAAATGTCTGGGAAAAAAACTTTTAAACATGAAACTAAACCGCCAGTAGTTGGTGGCAAGTGACCGTCTTAATGAGCGAGTCATTCATTCAAACGGCTGATTCATTCAAGAATGAGGCAGTTGTTTATGAATGGGTCATTGAATCTTTGACTCGACCAATTTGTTCAAAACACTGAATCATGCAGTAATGAAATACAGCTGAGTGTTGCTGTGAGATGCGCTATGGTTCTGAATCTGCGGTGATCTTTGTTTGGAACTATTTTCGCTTCTGAAATAGAGCAAAAACAGTCAAAATTGCATCTAAAATATAAGTGAGAAAATTTGAAACTAAAGAAAAGACCTAAAGAGGTTTACTCTTTTAAAGAAATAAAGAGCACTCCACCCTTTCAACACACTCAAGGCACTTAGGTAAGCATTCAGCTTAGAGAAGAGGAAAACTGATATATTTAAACTAAACAGGCCTTCTGAATTCCAAAGCTGCCACAAACCAACTAGAATTTAAATGAACAATCTTACATTCCTCACTATGCCTCACTATGACAGTCTATAAATTATTGTGTTAAAGGTGAACTAAGTAACTTTTTTTACCTTAACTGAACAGCTTCGGAGTCATTGGAATGGTTATATTACTTATTTCGGGTTGAATGGTGGACGTTTCGCACCCCCCTGGTGCCCGTGAGCGGAAAATACGCACTTGCAACTTTGAGCCGGCGGGCCGCCGGCCGCTGCGTCAGGAAGTCTCGCGTGATATCAGGTCTCGCGATGTAAACAATTGCTTTACGGCCAAAAGAAATCTGCTAAAATGCTGTCATTATTGCGCTCCCTCACGCTGTCCGAACCCGAATGAAGAAGACGTTTTAAAGAACGTCCCATCTGCTTTGATGTCGTTGATCTATAGCCTCTGGTGTCTGAGAATCAACAACGAGTTTTTACAACAGTGTTGTCAAATATCTATTCCGAAGCTGTGGGGGGAGCTCTAGAGAGAAACCTGCGAGCAAAAAGCGAGAATACAGCGAAGAAGTCCCGAAGCTACTGAGTGCTGCTTTAAGTATGTGCCACTAGGGGTGTGCCATATCATACCGTCCACGATAATACTGGTATAATTTTTTACATGATACAAATTTGTCATATCGCGATATCAATGATATAGCGACGCGATGACGTATGGCGCATTTACGTTCCCTAGCGCGCACAACAACAACACCTGTCTGAGAGTAATGCTGGGTACACACCAAAAGATTTTTTACATCTTATAAGATTTTCAAAATGTGACAGACCACAAACATGAGGACAAAAAATCCTAGATTTAAGCGTTTTGCTCCTATAGTGTGTGGTGTGCCATGATGTGACAAAGACAGCACACCACACACAAACAGATTTTCAACCAGAGTCTCGACTATGAACACAGGAAATCTCGCAAAATATCGTGAGACTTCAGAATAAGCATGACGGACGATATGCAGGAAGAAATTGCGATAGTGTTTGGAATGATTTTCACAGAAAATTCACGTGAAAAAAACATTGTACCTACCATTATATATAACCTTTTATACAGAAATATATTCATTCTTTATTGTCTTTATTTATTCTTTATTGGATTCATTGTCTCTTTAGAAAAAGTTATTTAATCCCTCTAGTCTATAGAACCTCACTGAACCCTTAACACTCAGCTTTTTCTTTTTTTGTATCTTTTTTTTTTATTGATTTTAAGAATTATACAATTACAGTCAGGGGGGTACAAAGAGTAAAGCCGATAAACAAACATAAAAAGACATATACATAAACAGTGACAAACTTAAAAGTTAAACAAAAATTTGAAAATGTTTACAGATTGAAACGCACTTTGCAGCTTTCTTATTTTTCAAACCCAATATTGTGTTTAGGTATTGTAAAATTTCTGCTCTTAAAATGAAAAACAAAGGCTTGTTTCCTCGAAATTTACACTTATGAATACTAAATCTTAACATTAAGCTTCCTGCAAGTGTGTGTGTGTGTGTGTGTGTGTGTGTGTGTGTGTGTGTGTGTGTGTGTGTGTGTGTGTGTGTGTGTGTGTGTGTGTGTGTGTGTGAGAATGACCGTGTCTTCCATCATCTCGCTTTCTGATTGGATATTGTTTCGTTTCACGTGATAATCTCCAGAGCGTGCGCGTGTTTGTCCTCGGAGTTCCCCCCACACATCAGGATTTCAGATCGTAAATATTAAACATGTTTAATATTTACGATTCGCGATCGGAGCGGCTCCGACGTTCTTCCGAGCAGGTTCGGACACTCTTAACACACCTCACACCAAGGGAAAATCTGATCAAATAATCTGTTAAACCATCAAGATAATCGGGACATAGCTAGGATTGTCGGAAGGGGAGAAATCGGCCCAAAATCAGCCCGATTATCTTTTGGTGTGTACCCAGCATAAGAGCAGCTTGTCAGCCTTCGATGACGATTTAGTACATAAAAAGTACTAAGAAGTAAAAAGTAAAATTATATTGCAATGCATATAATGTGTGCTGGTCAACTAGTCTAAAATTAAGAAACCCCAGAAAACATTAAATAAAAGAACAACATAGGAACATTGTGTGTACATTTAAGATAGGCTACTTCATTTATTATTCCAATATCCAAATATGATACTAAATACCACAGGGAAAAGGGCTTCTATTTGTGACGTGTTGTCTTTGCATTTGAACATTGCACATTTTAAACAGGACACGCATTAGCTGAATAAACGTTAGCCAATACAAACATATTTATAGAAAACAGTTGACAATGAATAGACAGTCCAATAATAGCAAAACAAATCACTTATTCTAAAACGAATATCAAGTAAAAGTTAGACGAATCCAACATATAATGAGGGCTGTGTTAACAGTAAAATGCCCGTCATTTAAAAATGCTTTCTAACATTTAGACAGAAAAAAATACAAGAACAAAATTTTAACTTAGCCCATCAATTTTTATTTTACAATTATCTTCTCTCTCTGTGTGCGCACGTCTGTGTTTGTGAAAGAGAGCTTGCGCATCACTGATACAACGGTACTTTTTAATCCATAAGTAACTAACGCGCTAGTTTTCATACAAAATAAATATGTAACATAATTAGGTACTTTAGTTATTATTAACACAATAACGTAACATGCAGGCTACGTTTCTCAACACCGAGAATGAATAAATAAACGCATGTTTCTCCAGATGCGAGCTTATCAGTAATCCACAAATCACAGCACTTTCATAATCACTAAGCCATTGCAATTTAAAATTTATTTCGATTTATTGTTCAGCATTACTTGAGCATTTTATCATTTGCATGGCTGAATTATGTCTTTCTCTTATCTGAGTGACCATGAATAACAGGAGTATTTTAAGATAATCCATGCGATCACTCCTGTGTGATCATCGAATCCAGAGGATTAAGTTAACTCAATACAATATTTCAACTTTCCACATCCACCCCAGGCCGTTTACCTTCAGGAGTTAGAAGTACTGTGACTACTGTACTGTCCTCGCTTATGAAATCAGTCAGGCGTCGGGCCGCGGGAGTGGAAGGGGGATCGAGTGGGATTCTTTATTGCTGTCGATTTTCAGTCTCTTTTTAATGATAGGCCTTATGTATCTGTCAATCATCCCCGCTTGCTATTTGGGGAATGAACCCAGCGCTATGATTGGTCGAACTCTTCTTCTTTTGCTGTTGCTTGATTTGAGGACTGCGCGTGCACAGAGGTGTCACTAGGTTTTTGCGTAGTTTAAAGTAGTGACAAATCGTACCAGCGTACTTTGAGGTCAAAATGCGTATCCGCTATGCAAAATGCATACAGGTTGGCAGGTCTGGATACTAGCACAGGGCTCGAATTTCGGTGCGGGTATTGCACATCATTTTTATAATTCATGCCACTTATAATAATCCCACATATAATGCAGGAAATTCCCCCAAAAAATGTCACAAACAGCTTGAGTGTTCAGCGGTGCTGCGTCTTCTCTCTCTCTCAAAATGGGTTGAACAAGGCCAGCGTCAAGCATTGCAGGCGTCGATGCTACACTCTCGCGTTTAGGAGTCGGGACATGACGGAATTGTCACTTGCACAATCGGGCCAGCATTGCATCGTAACTAAAGTTTATAATTTTAATGTCTTATCAGTTTAAACATTCAAGCGATTTTAAACTATCCAGTAGGCTACACGCACGCTCTCTGAGTGATGGTTTTCTCTGCATGCACACATACCGTAAAGCCGCCTCACAAACAGCTTGCGAGTAACGAAAGTTATTTTTCGCAGATTATATCGCTTTAACGGGAAAAAAACTAAATTGTGTAAAAATTACAAAATTACTAAAATTGTATCGGTTAGTATACTCGTAAACACAGTCGATTATGTATAAAACGCATGTGACAGTGTGACAGACAGTATAATGAAAACAGTAATGGATCCGTGCACTAGCTCTAAACGTGACAATATGTGTCTGTCATTAATGTTGTCGTCAAAATAACAAAAGATAGCAGAATATGTATTTGATTTAGTTAGGGCTCAAGACTAAAAGACTATCAATGTTATTTTACATTTGATTACTTTATTCAGTTTATGTAGTATTTCAGAATACTAGTGTTAGACCTACCCAAAAACTTTTCTCTTTATTTGTATCTCTTTATTATTTTGTATACATTTTTGCTACTTTTTAAATTTATTTCAAAGACTGAAATCAAGCTTTTGTGTTGTGTAAACTCTTAACAACAAAATTACCCCATTGTAAAAATGCAATGAGTGAGCAAACATTTAGGTGAGATAAATTAAATTAAAATGTAATAACATTTTCACAAAAAAAAAAGAATATATATATATATATATATATTGTCATAAATATCATTATCGCAAATATTCTTGAAATATCGTGATAAAATTTTGAGGCTATATCGCCACCCAGATTTTAGAAGTCATTAAATTAAACCAATACATTAAAGTACTTTTTGGAAAAACTAAATGTAAATGAGATTGCAGATAAGGACAATCGTTCTTTAAAAACCAACTGGTCAACAAGTCATTCAGGCAACTCACTTACTAGTCGATTTACTTTAAAGAAGAGGAGAAAGAGAGATTCCTTAATTTTAAGCAAAGATATAATTTCATGTTGTTTATAAATGTGCAGACATAAACTTGCCCTATCATCCCCTATATTTGGATCATCTTACCCGGCCCTCCCTTGATTTCTAAATTACTACCTATCAGATCACACAGAGACTTGAATGTTTGGCACTGTTTTTTGAATTGATGTCTGGTTTGCTCTTTCACCCTGGGAATCTCATTTTACACAGTCTGCGGTATGAAATCCTGAGACTGTCGACTGCAAAACCTTAATTAAAGTAATTATGCAGAAAACAAGAGAGGGCTCAGAGATTTGACAGAAACGTGCACACGGTACAAAGCATCACCCAAAACCCCTTTTTAATTGAGATTTTTTTCTTAATACTGAAAGTATTAAAAATGTCTGTTTGCCTGTTGACCTCTTCGTTAATCCAATGGTTGGCAGATGTTGTAGAACATAATGACCATATTGGATGAGTATAAAGGCCAATGCTCACCTACTTTCTCACTGACTAAGAATATGTTATGACTAAATATGTCCTCCTACCTTCCTGGTCATCTTCTGAAGATGGTGTCTCAAGGCTACAGGCTAGAGATCTGTCTGAGAGACTCTGCTGTAATGTGATGTGGACCACCAGAAGCCTGCGCAGACTCATCAGATCAGAGTTTTTCAGACCCTGCTCCAGCTGTTTGAGGACTATCTGTCCTGACTGACAGGTTAATACAGTCACCTAGAAAAATGTAAATTCTTCTGTTAGAATGCAGTTGATAAGCCAAAACTCCAAAACTCAGCTAAGCAGGCATGTCTGTTTGCAATAATTCACTTTATCAACCCAATTTTTGGTAAATGGATTCAAGATTTAAATAGCCAACAGAAAGCAATTTTGAGAAAATATGCTACATTTGTAAATCGCAAGTCATGCCAAATTTCTGCTGACATTTCCAAACAATACTCACACAGTGTACCCAAAAGGCTACAAAGCCAATGGCCCTGTTTTTATGATTGCACGGATGAAAGCTGATTGTGGCCATTAGCTGTCTCTCTTGTTGATATACATTCCAACTCAGAATGTGAGGGAAATAACTCTCACAAACTACACAGCACAAAAACATCTTCTCTGAGGTTTAATTGTGTGTAGAATATGAGACCATATAACATACAGTATTTAAGGATACAAATAAATCAGTCATCAAAGCTGTGCCCTGTGCCAAACAGCTTGTACAAATCATTGCTACATGATCTGTTGCATATTTGAACAGAGAGAGTCACAAAGAGAGTGCTACAATCGCATACATCAAAGCTACTGTCATTTCTCTCATCTTATGATAGACATCTCTGGCATAATTACAATGGCTCCGTTGTGTTACCGCAAAGTGAGACCAAATCCATATTCACCATATAATCCCATTTAGGGCACAAAAAATATTCTGTATAATCTGATTAAATGCACTTGTCCTCTGCTGTGCTTCCTGTGGTGGGGCATTAGTGTTGGGTTTTAATGGAGCCTGCTGAGAGGAGAGTGGCTGCTGAGGGCCATGTGGTCTGTGTCAGTGCGCCAACATCTTCATTCAAGGCTAATAGTAGAGGGTAAATGAGCTTTGGATTCATTGGTAGGAAATCTGAATGTGAATGCCTGTGCTTTGAAGAGGCCCAATACAGACGAGACAATTTCTTTACTTGTTATGTGAGGTTTAAACAAAGCAGCGGGGTGAATTACTCTAAAATGAAGCCAGGAAGCAGATGCATAGATCGAAGGGCGGTGAATGTGTTGATTTGAAAGATAAGTAACCAGGGCAGCAAGACTGATTACTGTATAGGAGATTAAGGCATTCATGGGTGAAAATCAAAAGAACCCATTATTGTGACATTATTTTGAGGACAACCGAGCACATTTCACCCCCTAATTTTCATTAGTGTCTGTCATGCATTAGGTATTGTAATTTTTTGATGGTTTTCATTACAGTAATACACATGGCCCTATGAAATATGTATTATATATGTGTATTAAATAAATTTGTAATAATTGCAATATTTTTTTTTTTATACTTTAACATTTTTCAATGTTACATTACAGTGCTAAAAACTAGGAGATAACAATAGCTTAACTATCCCTAAAATCTCTCTTACAATGCAAAAAATTTAGGGGTCCTATTTGTAGACTTTATTATCTTTATAAATTTCTTTTTATCTACTGATTTTTGGGTTAAATGTGACCAAATTGACCTCTTCATGAGATTCCCCCATATTTAATAAGAAATAAAAAATGTTGCTTTCCTTAGATACACAATTGAAAGCAATTTAAGTTTTAGCGGTGGAAGTTCTCACCTCCACACAGTTGCTATTGATGTCCCCATGAGCTGTATGGCACATGTATTGTTTAAACTGCTGCAGGCTGTCCAGCACTGCCTGTTTAAGGAGTGCCCCCCGTTGCCGAACACAGCCCTCCTGAGGCAGAGAACGCAGCTCCTCTACACAGGACAGCAGACGTGTCAAATTTCCCTTAACTTGCTGGTGAAGAGAATGAGATGAAGGAATGAACATGTTGGAAGACATTAGAAGACAGATACTTTTATTTGTCTATTAAACACATAGTGCCTACTGTATCGCACCTAGTCAAACATGGATACAAATACACACTCGTCCTCACCACAAAGGGTAGAAGGCACTCCAGCTGTACACTGATGGCAAACACGCTAAGCAGTGGCACACGAACAGGTCCTGCCAGACTACTGGCCAGAAAAAAGAAATCTTCCAGGGCCTGACACAGAACAGTGCATGTCTCTGACCACCAGGGCGGCGATGCATCTACGATCAACACACGAGAAGGCTGTCTGGTAAAGGATGATGAACTGCATGCTTGGAGGATGGAGGAAGAGCAGGATCTGTTTCTGGCACTCATGGTTCTCCTACGCAGGAACATGAATATGGATGTAATTATACTGAACTGAAATCAAATCTGGAAATATCACCCAAAAAAATTTAAAATAGGCATTTATTATTCATTCACTGATTGCCTAATTTACAAGTTTTCCATGTCAATTGTCAGTGATGAGCAGTGTATGTGGGTGTTTTGCTTTTGCTTTTTTTGGGTGATTAATCTTTCCCCACATGCATAGGTAGAAACTCAGATAAGAGCAGACTAACTTTGTTCATCAAAACCAAGACCCACTTCCACTTGTAACACCTGAGATCTAAAAATGTAATCCTTCATTGAATCCTTCATTAAAGGGATACTTCATCCAAAAATCTAAATTTTGTCATCATTTGCTCACTCTCAGTCTCATGTTGTTCCAAACCTGTCCTGTATGAGTTTCTTTCTTCCGTTGAACACAAAATAATATATTTTGAAGAATGTATAACCAGACAGTTGACGGTAGCTATTGATTTCCGTAGTATATATATTTTTTTTTTTTTTTTTTTTTTTGCACAACCGAAGAAAGAAACTCATACAGGTTTGGAACATATTAGGGTGAGGAAATAACAAATTGTCATTTTTGAGTAAACTATCCCTGTGGGGAAAAAAAGTGACTGATACCTCTAATACAAAGTCAGATTTCATGCTGGAACACAAAATAAATACTTCAACAGAACAAAATGTCCTGTAATGTCACCGCAATAACTTAAGAGGGAACATTAGGCTTAATCACATTCAATATGAACAAAAATGTTCTTCTGAGAAAAGAAGAAAGACTGTGAAAAAAGAGACTCCTTATAAATTCTTTTTCCAAAGCAGTAAAACACAAAGAGTGATATTGTTAACCATAGCAGGGCAGATGGGGCAAATTGGTTAAATAAGGCAGCAGCTCTCTGCAATCTAAGGACTCATCAATGCTATCCCACTTGACAAGAGAGTTCTTTGAGCGCGTTAATGCTGAGCCTCGGGCCTTTCCCGCCGCTTAAGCACGACACAGGCGACAAAAGGCACTTTGTCTTCTCTAAAAACAGCTCCACAGACTCACTGCCCTGAGATGAGCAGCAGATAGTGCTGATGAGAAAGCTGACGAAAGAGCAAAACAGGTGTTACTTCAGTATTCATGTACAGTTCACTACAAGTAACGTTACTGGCAAGATTCGGTGATACGGGCACTCTCGCGCTCTCTTTCGGTCGACTTCGTTTAAACGGGGCTTCGTTTGTTAAGCACTATGAAGTAACAAATATCTATTTTTAATTTAAATATATGTTTATTTATTCATTTTCAAGGGCTGTATGTTACAAATATGTACCTGTCCTCACTAATGTGGCCTAACTTAACAGTTAAGTTAGTTACAGGAGACTCCAAAATGAAGGCCTCGTTATTATTCTGATTCGAAGACTGATTAAATTGTCTACAGGTACTTTATATTTACCCTCCACTCGTTTCAGACCGCAGAATAACTATACGACGAACGACACGATATAATCCATTTCCACCGTTGGCTTTGTTGCTGAAGCTTGAATCCCCAAATAGTTCTTTTGAGTCGGATGACTCGGATCTTGTAAATGAATGATTCAAATTGGTGTGATTAAGTCTATCCTAGCGGTTCTCAAGTGAATCGTAAATTTGAACCGGTTCATTCATATCAAGAACTAAACTCATGCCATATGCGCCTCTCTGGAGGAATATAATATAATATAATATAATATAATATAATATAATATAATATAATATAATATAATATAATATAATATAATTAATATAATCGTTTTTATTTCATCCTATTTAAATTTACGGACACTTTTAAAATTATCATCGCTACTCCCCAGGTGCAGTTTCACAACTTCCATGTAAAGGGGTAAGTCAAATGATGAAATCTAATCTGTGCTGTTTCCTGCATGAATAAAATTTGTGATTTGCACAGGGGTGGATGCAGACTCACTTACTGAAGCCTTAAGAGGCTTTAGCTGAAGGCTGTGTTGTGAAATCAGTACTGACACATGAAGACACATCACCTCTTCGTTATAGGCAGGAATCAGCGTGAAACTCCCACATCTGTTCATTGGAGATAAGGGAAAGCAGGCAGAGGCTTCAATCCCAGTAGTGACGTTGTTGCCGAAATTGGCAAAACGGAAATCCAAGCTTTGGAATGCTTGGGGACATTTCATCTCAAAACAGAGTGTCTACAAGTTAAGAAGGAAATAGGAAACGCAAGCCATTTAAACATGGAGTTTGTTGAGATGTTTTGCATTCTGGGACTTACTATGCCACTGTAACATGTGAGCAATTACCAGAAACAATTTAACATCTCACTAAGCATTCCAGACGCCTCTCTTTAAATCCCAACAGAGCCGTACTCAGGTTCCCATGGCTTTAACCAATGCTATTTATTTATTTATTTTTTCATACAAGCACATATCTCACTTCTTCAGATGATCATCCTCTAGGGCCAAAAGTGTTTCCAGAGAACTCAAACAATACTCACCTCAACCTGATGATTGCAAAGTCTGAACCTGTTTACAACACAACAAAATACAAGTTTCACCCATGTGTTTTGTGTTATTTCCAGTGTTAATTTCTTATGTAAAACCATTATTATTATGGAACAGGGGATTAAAACATTTAAAAAAAATCCAGAATTGGCCCAATATGCTATTACTCTTTTTTTTTTAATGCAAATTAAAAATGTAATTGTTATATTTGGTAGAGAGTGGGGGGAGATTTTATCCACACTGTCAATCGTTTTCATGGTAAAAGTGAACGTTTTTAAGTAAAAGTTGCAAGCAAGTAGTTACTTGCATAGGTTTCCTTAATTGTAATACCTCCTTACTTAGTAAGTGCACGTAGTGCCCCTGAAAATTTCATGGAAGCATAAAATATAGAAAGAAAATAGAAAACATAATAAAAAGAGGGGGAAAATAGAAATAAAAGGAGGGGAGAATTATTTTGCATAACCTATATTTCATTCAACATTTTCAAATGATCAATGTTTGATTAACTCTTTCCCGGTACCCATAAGCTTCTTAGTCTAAAATCTGTTCAGCTGTCAACCCAATCACTAGATTTACATTAAAAAAAATCTTGCCCCAGATGTAAAGAGAATAAAAGCTTGATCCTCACTCATTAAATTGTCTCGTCAGAGCACAGGTGAGGGATTTGTGACTTGCTTGATTAAATGAAGAAAATGACTTGACTTTGACTTGAGAATTAATGAATTGAGATTCGACTTGGACATGAACTACATGATTCGACAATATATTTATAACATATGCACTACTTTAATGACAAGGCGGTGTAGCTGTTGTGGAAAAAAAGCACAGCAGCAATTGTTCTCACCTCTGCCATGTTTAAAGTTTATGGCCCGCCCAACTTGGGAATTTGGGTATCAAAACTGGGTATCAAAAATCCCAGCTTCCCAGTGGTAAATATGACTTGATAAGTCGTTAATGTCCAATTTTTAACTAGGAAACTCGTATTTATGATAATTCCAATAGCACGTTTAAGGCAGCATAGCCATAAACATTACAAAAATGACAAATATTATGTATTCATGAAAGGAAATTTTCTGTATGAACAATTTGCAAAGCCAGGATATCGGACATGACCATTACAGCCTTGAACTTCATTCTGCACTTAAAAAAAGAAAGCTATGTTTGTTATAATGAATTTGACTAATGTCTAGAAATAATGTGCAAATCATGCTTCTTTATGCATAATTGTTTATACATTAATATACGATAACATTGTTGTCTCGATGTAAACCACCAAAATGCGAATTTGTGAAAACACATGCGTACAAGTTCAAGCTGTTGGCATGTGTTTCTTTGTAGTGTACAAAGTGACATCGCCAACTACTGGCCTGGCATGCATGATACAGCGTTTTTAGTTGTTTCTGCGGATCCGTAAACAGGGATTGTTTGACAACATTGATGTCTGTACACGAAACCTTTCAAAAATGCAAAGGAAAAACGTTTCAGTTTTTATATTTTTTGTATAACTAAGGGTACCTTAGTTTGTTTCACCTTGTTTTCCTTTTCCCTTTGTTCCCAATGTTCCCGCTCTTCATTTGTTTCCGTAGCAACCTATTGTGTTCACCTGTGTCTCGTTTAGCCTCGTTGTTTGGCCTGTGTCAGTTCTTTGTGTCTTCAATGTTAAAGGCTGGTTTGTTAGATTTGAGTAGTTCTCCTTTGTTTTGTTTTGTTTTGTTTTATTCCGTTTAATAAAGACTGCTGCTAACGGATCCTCTACTTTTTTGGAAAAGTGGAATTTATTATGGAACTATTGTGCAACCAATCTGTAACAATGACATTTAATAACTAATGTAGCTAATTAATATTTATGTGTCACATTTGTACATTTACCTTCCACTGTTTTTACCTTCAACATTTTTGCCGTTAATTCACATGACTCGTGAAAGTCTCGCTCACTGCCTTTTTCGTGTTTCCATTTTTTGCTGAGCTGTTTGTTCTCGGGTACATAAAAATGAATGCAATGTATGGCTGTTAAACATATAGAGCAGAATTTCATGAAAGTCATCAGTGATGATATCACTACTGGTACAGCTGTGAAACCATGATGGGGTCATCATGCACTTTTTTTAGGATCCTATGAGTCCCATTTCCCCACTCAGTCATGAACTTAACCCTTCAGTATACGATTTACTGTTTCTTGACCTCATTTTCTAGCCCACTGGATGGCCTTCTGGGTGATTGCATCAGCTCCAGATTGAGTCTCTCTTTGACAAGGCCATGGCCTTGCCAAAGATGTGTCATTTGGGTACAGGTGTCTGGGGTGGATTTACAGTACTTTTGGCATTTTTTGTTATTTTAGATTAAAAAAGGGGGGCATTAATACTTTGGATCCTAAAAGGTCTGTTGCAGTGTGATTATGTCCAGCCCTTTTTACTTAGACAAAAGTGCATTACATTTTGCTTCAACTATCTGTTATGTAGTTGTGGTGCCTTTTTTTTCTGAACACATATGGAATACTGCATTAAAATATGTCAGATTGTAACCTTGCTGCATTGAATGGCTCTTTATAGAGTGAAAGGAAGCGCTAACAGGAATGCCATACAGCTAGGAAGCTAAAGGGGTTCCCCTCATTATCCTATTCATGAGTCCATTGCATGCTGCTTGATTATGCTGTGAGAGAATGGAGGTGAGAAGGCAGAACCAAAAGGAAAATGGAAAATCTTCACACCTCTTCCAATAAAAAAAAAAAGTACTTCTGTATGACAAAAGCTTTTGAGACTTGTCTTTTTATAGATTGTCTAAATGGAAAAGACATGTAAATACAGTGCTCAAATTTTGTCCCAAAATTGCAGTGCTCTGGTTTTCCGTTGTATTTCTTTTTCAGCCACTCTGTTCACTCTCCTCAGAAATCAAGTGCCTTTGAGAATCAAGGGTCTTCACAATTGCAATTGGTGCAAGTATTTTTTTTAAACCTAATCCAGTCCTGTTGTCATGGAAATGGTCCTCTCAAATAGAGCTTTTCAAAAGTCTTGCATGAAAGATGATTTTGAGGGGTTTGGATTTGAGTCGTAATCTTCTAAAAAATGACGGTGAGAAAAGGTGTAAAACCAACTGATGATTGGGGCTTTATTTTTGAAATACGGAATTTGCATGTTCTCACTCAGAATATAAAAGCCTCCTTTTTCACCAAAAATGTTTTCATTTATAGTAAGATGGCACTTGAGTTCAGAATGATTTCTGAAATTCTAAAATGTCATTCTGATATATATGGTACTTACAAATACTGTACTTTTAAAATGATAATTAATTGAATTGTCATTGAATAATGAGAACATTGAATAAAGTTTAGACCATAATATAATAATATGACCATAATAATAAAAATTTTGCAATGAACAAATCAAAAGTAATTTAAATAGCTCAACACTGTTTCAAGTGGTTTCCCCAAATTCAACAGAAAATGCAACTTTTAATTAAGATTTTTTAAGATTCTGCAGTCTCAAAATTATTCAACCCCCTGAATAGAATACCTCAAAACAGCACAAATCTGCAAAACAGGTGTTGTCTCAAGCACACCTGATGCAACTAATCAAGGGCTTCATTATAGTTGCACCAGGTGCACATGACTTGGTGGCAACAGGCACTGAGGTTTCATCTTGCACAGTATACTGGCGCGTACTAAATGCATCCCAGAACTCCAAGACGTACACTACCAAAAGCACAAGAAAAGTCGGCTCCAATTTTTTCAAAATCATATAAATAAATACGTTTTGGGAATCTGTTCTGTGGAGCGATGAAACAAAACTGGAACCTTTCGGCTGTATGGATGAGTGGTATGTCTGGTGGAAGAAGAATAAATCATATGCTGAAAAGAACCCTCTGTCTAGTTATCCTCTGGCACTGGAAACCTGCAGCATGTGGAAGGCAAGATGGATTTATTGAAATATCAGGAAATCCTAAGAGAAAACGTCATGAGGAAGTTGGGTGTCATTCATTGGTCCTTCCAACAGGACAATGATCCCAAGCATACCTCAAATTCCACCAAGGCTTGGTTGCAGAAGAAGTCCTGTTGCCATCACAGTCACCTGACTTGAACCCCATACAAATGAACCCCATTGAAGATGGCAGTTGGAGCACACAAACCCAAGAATATTACTGAACTGGAGGCCATTGATCTTGGGCTAAGATTCCTCAGAAACGCTGCCAGAAGCTGGTGTCTGGTTATACATCTCGTTTGCAGCAGGTCATAACAGTCAAAGTGTGTTCTACTAAGTACTAAAAATGCTTGCCATGAAGGTGTTGAATAATTTTGTGACTGCAGAAGTCATCAAAGGTTGCATTTTCAGTTGAATTTGGGGAAACCACTTGAAACACTTTTGTGTTAAGCTATTTCAATTACTTTTGTTTGATTTTGTTCATTGCAAACAACTGAAAGTCTGTAAATTTTGCCAATAAACCTGATTTGCAATGGGAGTTGAATAATTTGCAATGGGGGTTGAATATATATATATATATATATATATATATATATATATATATATATATATATATATATATATATATATATATATGTATGTTTGTAATATTATTTAAGTGTTTCACAGAAGAAAGAAAATCATACAAGTTTGGATAAAATGAGGGAGAGCAAATGAATTCGTTTTTGGGTGAACTATCTATTTAATACTATTTCCTTGATCTCACTGACATGTTGCCTTTGAACTTCTACTATCATTATATGAAATTGTGGAAAGATCTGTTGAAGGGTGTGTGATTTTTTTATTTTTTTTATTTATTTTTTTACAGCTGTTTTTCTGGTAACCTGGTTTCTGTAAACAGGCCCAAACCAGTGACTACATGGAACAGCACCCCTGTGGACAGGAAGTGACATGGTTGACACAGGAAGTGTGCAAGTCATTGCTCATGACGTAGACTGATGTGTTTGTTTTTATTCACTGAAATATATTACTCATTTTTCCTCTTGAGAGAAAAACAGAATTGCATCATCAGTTCAGTGTTTTATATGATGTGCTTTTATTATCTCAACTTTCTTTCGTTCTGCTTAAAAGCAACCATCCGAGAGCTCTGGGGTCCAACGGTTCAATCACTTCGCAAAAAGTGTTGCTTTAATGTTCTCTATAATTCACAGCCTTATCTGCCATGTCTCCTGAGGACTCTACAAGCCTTTCTCAAGAGATGATAAGAAAATGCTGGCTGGGGAACCTGACCTCTGAAGTCCTTCTTTTGTTCAAACTGTGTTCCTGATTGAAGTATGGAGAATGAGAGCAGCAGGGCATGGCTAATGACTAATTTCTTTTCTGAAATAGGGCATGACATGTGTTGAATGCACTGCAGGTACAAAACACAATGCAAAGCACATTTGAAATAGACATTATGCAAACTAGAGATACGGAATGTGTTCAAAAAAGTCTAAGTGCCTATGATATGCGAGTAGTTCTTTTTCTGAATAAAAAAGTAAATCTCTCTCACTCTGTGTGTTTCTCTCTGCTTTCATTTCCCCCACCCTATTTTAAAAGAGTAGCCCTGTTGCTTGAGGTACAGGAAGCATGTAGCGGAGATGTGAGGCCTCAGGTCAGGATGAACAGGAACAGGATGTAAAGTCCTCAAAGTGGACTTTTCCCTCTGTAAAAACAGTCGAAAAAAAGTGAAACTGTACTGCCAGGAACACTAAATGTGCTAGCACTACTAGAAGGTTACAGGTTCTTGTTGTAGCTGTATGGGCAATTTCACTTGAACCATATAAAAGACCCTTTTAAAGGGTTAGTTCACCCAAAAATGAAAATTCTGTCAGTAATTACTCACCCTCATGTTGTTCCAACCCCGTAAGACTTTCGTTCATCTTCGGAACACAAATTAAGATATTTTTGATGAAATCTGAGTGCTGGATCACTCCTCCACAGGCTTATGGACACTATAACTTGCTGGCCCAGAAAATGTAATAAAGACATTGTTAATATAGTCCAAGTGACTCCAGTGGCTCAATCTTAAGTTTATAAAGCGACGAGAATACTTTTTGTGCGCAAAAACAAACAAAAATAACAACTTTATTCCACTTTTCATTTCCTTCTCTCTGGGCCTCGAGTCTTTTCACATAGTGTAATAGCGTAGCGCGTCTGTGTTGCACGTCACCACATAGGCTCACTATTGGGCGACGCTAGTCATGTGTGTGATACGTGGTGACGTGCAACACAGACGCCAACGTCACCAACGCCAGTCATCCAAGTCATCCTCCAGTCATCACATTATCCAAGTTGTCTTTAAGTCATCCTTCGGTCTCAATGTTGTTCCCTTGTGTGTATCATTTTGGATATTGCTATTGCTATTTACCGGTTTCAAATAAATGTTATTTTGCTTACTTTTAAGGTAATGCCATATATTAGGGTGATCATACGTCCTCTTTTTCCCGGACATGTCCGGCCGGGATTTCGAGATCGCCCCAAAATATCCGGAATTCGGCTTTTGCTTTCTACCGTCGCCATTCATTATGTTTACATGTACATCTTTTGTTTCAATCGGACTGAATTCATTCCGATTGGTGAATCTGAATGTAGTGTTTACATGAACGCAAAACAAGTGATCGGTTGATGTGCGTTTTAGCACCTGTGTTTTCGTCTCGGTCGGGATCTGCGTGAAGAAGAATGCATGACCTGCAAAGCTGGCATGTATGTGTCAGTGTTAAATAGTGGTAAATATTAAATTTACATTTAATAATGTAAACATAATGAATGGCGACAGTAGAAAGCAAAAGCCGAATAACAGACATTTTGGGCGATCTCGAAATCCCGGCCGGACATGTCCGGGAAAAAGAGGACGTTTGGTGTTAAAACCACAAGAGGAGGTGAAACTAATGAAGGCTACTGTGAAAAAGGAGAGAAGCATTAGAAAAAGCCACACTGTGTAACAGTATGTGTAAGATAAAAAGCCACACTGAGTAACAGTATGTGTGTGTTCTCAAGTAAGACAAAGACTATTCAACAATTAACAATTTAACAATTCAAGTCTATCGCATCTGCTAACACTCTCAAGTATAATCGCTTACCTGTTTATGCACTGTGTTCCTGCCATATCTGTAAATAAACCTACCTGTTTGAGTTTTCCTTAGTTTTGGTAATTGCATCCAAGCCTGAGTGTGACAGTTTTGTTATTGTTACATGTGTGCAGCAACTCTCTCAAAATGCTTACTTAAAGGGAAACTGCTCTTCAAGTTATGCTTTTAAAGAGAGACTACCTTTGACATAATCTCTCGCTTCTTTTCTTTTTTCCCCTATTCTTTTTAAAATGCAGATATCAGCAGATTACCAATGTGGTGCAAATATAATGTGCAACCCTAAATTTTATGCTTGGTGTAAGATTTAAATTTTTTCTCTCTTATAAAATGATATTTTTAAATCTTATAAACTTAATCGCCATTTCCATGGTATATTCACCCCTAGGATGTAGGCAAAACTGACTGTAAAAGACTCATCATTAGCCTTGTGCTTCAGGCAAACATATATTTCCACAGAAAACAGATGGGCCTCTGTGGTGCTCTGGATCATTGAAAAAATAGTCATGCTTGCAAACTTAGATGTTTTCTTTATGGAAATGAACTTAAAAGCATGGAAGAATGACAAACTTCAGAAGTTATGCCCACAGTTCTGTCATGTGCACTTGCAGAAATGAAAAGGCAGAGAGAGAGACTGGTACTAAGAATTCTAATGCAGTGTCACATCGCACCGTTCTGCCAGCATGCTGTGAGGCCTTATGGTTCTTTCAGAGAGATTCATGCTGGTACTGTGGACGTGTCTGGTCAGGCTTGACTGCACAGATGCAGGGAGGCAGTCGAGCTTCCTCTCCTTCCTCCTCCTCTAGTGACTCTCACCGAGACGTCTCCCTGTAAGGGTCTGTCAACTTTACCTGCCCTAGATATATTTAGAGAGGCCTTTTTAATATTGCAGTATTTTTTTTATTTTTTATATAGGCTTAGAGTGGATTTCTTCATTGTATTCAATGTGAAATAGAATGCTGTGTTATTATTCCTCACTCTCTGTGTTTATAGTTACTGAAGTCTTTAATTAATTTCCTGACTACACCCTGAATACTGAGAGCAGCTTCATGAGCTGTCACAGAGTAGTTATATCCCCTCTAGCAATGGTTCTCAACTTTTAGGCTCCAAGGCCTCCCTATGTCCAAGAAAATAACCCCTTCTATGCTGTTTTGTACCTCTGGTATGTCTGTTGTAATAAAATAATTAAACTCAAAAATATGATACCAGTTTAATGTTGTACATCTTTATTTTAGTTGTTTATTTTTTGCATTTTAATATAGATTATATTAATATATATATAAGACATGATAAAAGACAAAATTACAGAACACAATAAATCGTTTAAAACCTTTAAAGGGCACCTATTATGCAAAATTCACTTTTACATGGTGTTTGAACACAAATGTGTGTTGGCACAACCACCCTATAATGATAAAAATCCACACAGTACTTTTTTTAAAATCCCCATAAATCATAAGCACTGTCTCAGGAACAAGCCGTTCTCAGATTCAGGGGAATGTGACATCACTTTGCACAGGCCCCGCCCACGACTGTTGATTGACACTACAGTTTGAGCATAGACCCGCCTTGAGTGAGCTGGACACAGTCCGCCATTGTTTCGACGCTGGAGCAACTGTAGACAAGAATGTCTCCTAAGCGATTGCGGTGTTTTGTTGTTGGATGTAAGAATGAATATAGCAGTCTTCATTTACTCTTGTTACTAGAGGATGGATCAGTACCAACTGTTCGTGATCAAGCTTACAGTCTCCGGAGCGACTGGCCACGGCAGAAATGAAAGTGAGAGCGCGCACTTTATATCGTCGTACGGATATAAAGTTTACCAGTTTATTAAGCACCCTCTGAGAAGGTGTGTATATATTTGTTTACTGTTGGTCGGTTGTAACAAGTGTTTTGTGTACTTCGCTGTGTATGTTGATGATAATGAAAGGGAGAGAGAGAGAGTTTATGGATAAGACTTTAATGTGCACTGTGTTTATTAGCTCTTACAATAAATTATGAGTAATCATCTGACTGACTGCAAGTCAAGGATTCAACAAGAAAAGTGTTACAATTAGCCGTCAAGTTTTAAATAATTCAAGTTATGTAAATGATAACGTTCAATGAATAGGAACACCTATTTTCAGACGTATCTATCTACTGTAACCTATCTCATCAGACAATGATTTATCAGGAAAATTTTACAGCAAAACTTTACAGTGGCTCGTTGCTTTGCCACGGTAAAATTGTACTGATAAATAAAAGGGTCTAGCAACGCCCCTGGGTCAATTCACCTATTCCTCAGACCCTATCAGGATGTGCTGCCCTGCTACCCACTGAAACGTCCACTTTTGTGCAATGGATCCATTGTGGTAAGCTTGTGGCAATTGTATACATGGATATTGGCATTTGGTTATGTATCTTCTTATGCCTTGCCATTACTGTTTAAGATAACAATAGCTATTTGCCACTCTCTCAGATAAATATTAAGGGTATCATAGCTTATATTTAGCTATTGCCAGGTTTCCCTGGTATTTTTAAATGCCCTCACTGGGCATACATTGTTTGATAGGTCACTAAAGTTGCCAGCAATGATGCACTCAGTCATCTGTGTATTTACAACCACAAGAGCTGTTCAGTCATTTAGATTCACGCGGTGTCAGCGAGCACATCTCTCTTCTCTTTTTCATTCTCTCTTTGTCTCTCTTCTCTTCTCTAATTATTATTATTTATTTTTATTTTTTTTTGCTTTAAAGCTTGAGATGTTATGTACTCTAACAATAAAGCAGAGTGACACATGTAATTGAACTCTTTTTAAGAAAACCTTAAAAAGGAGAACATAGGCGCAAACACTTACCATAATCAGGACTTTGGAAACTATTAAATAAGTTTCATAAAATCTAATTTTGGGGTGCCTTAATTCCATCAAATGCCCAAATTCAGTATACATAAAATGTATAAATAGAACAAGACAAACAGAGGGAGCTTGCTTTGATTAAATTTAGCCTATTAGTGCCAGAAACAGCAAGAAGGCATTGCATTGCTTGGATCTCTAAGCCCATACGGCCAGGAGCCAATCTCGCTGACGTGACATCATAGAGTCACAGCAGTGCGCAAGCTTTTGTGTCTGTTCTAGCTATACGTCTCCATGGCTTCATTGTCCTGTGCTATTATTTGAGTTCTCCCTGTAGGCTTTGGCTTTTTACCATTAAGCACTGCACAATGGAACCTGCTGCCAGGACCAGAAATGTCTTTTCTTTTTCTCTTTATTTACATTGTTTATTCTGGGTCACATGCATAATCTCTTATTTATACCACAAATTGTAAATATCATGAAATCAACAAATGTGTTACATTTTTGGTTTGGTCTTACTGTGGATGGAGCTGTACAAGGTGAGAAAATAGCTCAGACTCTCCCTTGCCAATTAAAAACCTAGGGCCCAGTTTCAGGGTCCTGATGGACATACGGTTTACTCAGCATTGAGTAAGTGGATTAGTCACCTCCCCACTTGGAAAAGTAAAAGGAGGGAAATAGAAATCAGGCCATTAATCCTATTGTACGAGAAGAGGAGTGAAAGAGAGAGGAAGAAAGCACGAAAGAGCGCCTTTGTGTCTCCATCAGATAGAGAAGGTCAGCTTTTCAAGGAAAAAGTGCTGCACTTCACTGTCTCTGCCTATGAGTTACAGAGGATTGGGAATGCTTTTGATAACCAGAGAGAGTGAGAATAAGATTTCCATTATTATGCCTCTATGGGTGGTTCAATTATTTCTTCTCTCCAACAAAGTGTTTTTCAGATTCCCGCTTTCTTTCTGCTGCGATTCAACTACCACAGATGTCTTTCCCTTCGTTTGCTCGCTCAGTTTTCATAAACTTTCATAAAAGCACAAATGTTCTCATCAACGCAATGGGGAGAAGAATTATATCTTAAAATGACTTTAAATGAATGGGACATTTTCCATTGACAGAAATGCTGTATTTATTGTAATGTGGTGTTATTGTCAAAAATGAGATTAAAAAGAAAATATATTTATTATATGTATCAAAGCCATCATACTGACCTGATTTTCTATCTCAACACTGTTAAAAGGATTTTTATTTATTTATCGTGATTTACTCACCCTTGTGTTGTTCTGAGCCCTACTTACTGAAAGTTCAGTGATAATCTTTCCCTTCGCTGTGATTGGGTTTTTGAGTTGAACTCGAAACTTGGCAACTCTTTTAATGAATGTTAATGAATCTGATTAATGAATCAGTCTGACTCATGAACAAATCATTCAGGCATAAATTAATCTGGATACATTTGAAAAATTACTTCAAACTGCTTTCCATCCACACTAGCATTTTTAAGGGTTTTCCAAAATGTACTCGTCCACACTGAAATGTCGGAAAATGCTAAAATCATCTTAATGTTCATGTTTTAAACATAATCAAAGTTGAGATGAGACCGAGAGACCAGACATAATAAAGCTCTATCTATTTTTCTGCCACGATCATTTTATTAGCAAAATATTTCACCACTTACTGGTGCGTTCGAGTGAAACTCAATCACAATTCCATGTCTGTTCTAAAACTCAACTGCCCTCATATTTTGCTGCAGGACAGAAATTGTGAGTAAATTTTCGGTCATCTTTGCAGGAATGTAATATGAAGATTAAACAAATTAATCTTTAGCAACAATGAAAGTGAATTTAGCAGGCACATACAGGTGCAGTATATCTATCAGTACATTATTTGTGACATTATTAAACGTGTAACCGTTATCAGACACCTTCATTTTCACAGTCCACACTACAATGCGAAAACTGCAGTTTCGCCAAAACAGCGTCTTCAAAAAGCTTTTCTCAGGACAAAAACATTGCCTCAGTGTGGACGGAAGGCCAAAATGTAGAGAAAACCTTTGTTTTTTAAATGTAGGCCTTTATCTGGATTAGTGTAGACATAGCCTCAAACTCATTGTATGAAACACATCCACAATACAATTCATTGAAAAAATCCAATTCAACCTAAAATATAATCAAGGAGAGTGAGAGTGGATGTCAAGATTCAGATTCAAGATATGTTTCCCACACAAAGTCTGCCTTGAGTCGATTACGATATGGTGCTTTTGCATCCCTTTTTAACTTGATAGCTCCATTCATTAATTGTATGGAAAGAGCAGTTCCGTTTTCAGAAGTTTCTCCTTTTGTATTCCACAAAGGAAAGTCATATTGGGTTTGGAATAACAGGAAAGTGAGACAAAATTATGACAAAATTATGGGGTGAATGTTCATTTAAGCTGAGAGTCTGGACTGAAGGAACGTCTTTTAATGAATGTCTGTCATCCTCATACTGTGGATGTAAACATTTATGTAAATGCAAATCACGTTGCACAGAATGATGCTGCATAACGATATCTAATTGTTCCATCTGTGTGTCTTTTTATGGATGTTTAGAAGGAAATACACATATTTATCTTACAATGTTGATCCAGAGCCAGTGCTTATATTCCATTATAGTCATTATTTCCTATCCAGCCTGTTTTGAGACAAAAAATTCCATAACTTAGTGATATTTTTTTTTTTTTTTACTTTTCTATGTTGTTATTACTTGTGGACTGTAAAAAGTCATTTTATGTTTTTTATTATGCTGATTTTAGGTTGCCTTTATAATAACTGGCCAGGGACAACAGATGAAAATTAGCCTGTTGAGCTAACTCTGGCTCATTTACAGTTATTTTACTGTTAATCAATGAGCACTGTCCCTGTAAAATAAACAAATAAATGAAAAAATGAAAATGAAATTTCAACTCAAATGTAATTATTAATCTGACAAATCCCACCTCTAAGACAATATAATACAGCAAATGTCGAGGAAGAGATTTGAAACTATTTGATTGAAAGACTGACCTAATCTTAAATAGATTCTGATTTTATTTTATTGATACTTCTTTTTAGAATGTAAATATTGAAGCTAGTTGTCAACAAATCCATTACATTCCTCAACAAAACAAAATACATAACATGCAAACACAATGCACAAAACAAAATGCCTTTAAAATGAACTTGAAAAACAGGAAACACCTTTCTGTGTCTGTCAATATACTTTTTTTTTTTGTCTGAGTTATGGATTAGGCCGCCATATAATCAACTGTCTGTATAGGTCACTCAATATTTTGTGAGTGATGTCCTCGCTCCAGCAGTGAGGCCGCTATCTCTAAACACATTCAGAATGTCTGAAAGCAATAAATGCCAACAGGCTTTTTATCATGTGATCGTTCACAACACCCTGTAGCACTTTACAGATTAGCTCTTTACAGGGAATTTGTCTTTTTGTCAGGGAATTTGTAGATAAATATTGTATACATAAATGTAGTTATATTTGACAGAATTGCACTGATGCAAGAGGTATAGGCCTAAACAGAATTTAAAGGTACCTATATGTTGCGATGCTGAGGCATACATTTGGCAGCCAGCCAGCTGGACAAAGTCTAAATGAATTAAACATCACCTTTTTCTTTACACACATGACCCATGTGTTTAACTTTTTTATCTATCTTTGTTTAAATTATAATCCTGGATTTACTAGTCTTAATCCAAAATAAGAAGTGATCAGTACTGTCTGTGTCTGGATGGCCTAGACTGTCTGTCTTGTCTCATTACTCTTGTTTTTTTTTCTTGGTATTTTTTTTTTTCTGTGCACAAATTAAACTGTTGTTGACATCAAACATATCACCAGTTGATCATTTTTGGCAAAGGGAAAAATAAAGAACGATCAGTGTAAAAGTATATAAACAGAAATCTTGTAACATTTAATGTGCCATTTATTGTGGTTGTTGTCACTACTATTGTCCCATTTTCTTTGGCAATCATCCTGTGACATCTCTTAATTTTTCCAATGGGGATTAGAGATCCCTGCTGAGGTAGATCTTAGTTTAAGCTGCATGATCACCAACAAGACACTTTTACTAGATTTAATGTGGAATATCTGTCTGGTACTCTAATCTTTGTCTATGATAACAGCTTTACTCAATGTTATCTTTGATGTCCTTAATATTCTGTTAACATGCATAACCTTCCTTGTTTACATCCCCATTAGCCCTCATGTTCTGTTTGGGGTCTGAGAGACAAACACAAACAACATCCTTAATATTGAAATATCAAGTTGATCCATCATGACTTTTCCTAATCCTAGTTGATTATTCATAATATTTCTACTTGAAAATATGCATCCAATGTTCTCTGTGAAACATTTTACATTTCTTATGTCGGAGAATAAAAGTCACTCTCCAGATGTTTTTATCTGCTATAACAAAATAGATTAAAGCTTCAATAATATCTGATGAAGGTTTTGATTAACTCAGAGATTAATAAAAGAATTTAAAGGCAAAATAAAGGTTTATCTTAAATACAGGATTAGGTCTTGAGCCCAAACACAAAGAACATACTGTAGTCTACAGTCAATCTAAAATTAAAGTTGTTAAAGTAGAACTCAAGAGCTCTTACTGAGCAACTAAAAATGAGGCAGGTTCTCACATATTCAGCCGTTCTGTGTTTTACTCTCACGGTGCTTTGCTTTGATCTGAACCAAGAAGAACAAAGACAAAAATTAGGTCAAGTTGATGGGGAAAGAGGGATGTTAGATCTTTGTTTGTATGTAAACATATAGCCTACTGCGGGAAATGGTTTACAGTATTTAACACTATAGCTGTATAATTTGACCACACACGTCTAAGCCCGGTCACATTTATCATTTGCCAAGTCATTGCTTTGTATAGGCCTACCTTGTATTTTGGAACCAGAATAGAGTTTAACATGAACAGAAAAGATCATAATAAAGACAGCTAGCTGGTTGATGTTGTTATGCTAATGCTAATATATCCTTTTGTAATGTAGCCTACTTCCAAAAGCGCCAGTCTCTTTTAAAATCGTACTTCTTATTTTATAATTCCTTTTACGATCCATCATATCCCACAACATATGCCTTGAGGTCAACATTACCAAAAATATTCCCCACAGAATCAAGACATCAGCAGCTACCACATGTGCTAATGCAGTCATCCCATCGTACTGAGTGGCAGCTTGCTCTCCCAGCCCCACTCACAGCCAGACAGTCTCCATATGATGCCATAGCTACACAACACCTGATGCCCCCCACCTGTGTATTTGCAATGCCTTTTGTGCGACTCCGCCATCTTGGCTCTGCAGGGGGTGGCCTGCAGTATTGGCTTAGAGCCAACATGGTGGCAGATGGATCGTCTGCTGCTGGCCTTAGGGTCCTAAAGCCTCTTGGATTTGACACATTCAAGGCCAAGCAGCCTCTGGTTAAACGTCTCACAGTTTACAGTGTGTACATGCAGTTGCCAAGGCAACCAAGAGATCAGCCATGCTGAAGAAAAAGAAAAGATTTCTCTACATATATAAAAATGTTTATACCAGCTGTTAGGATACGGGGGTGGTGGGGGTGATGGTTCTCAATTAAACCAGCAGCTTTAGTCATTATTTAGAAATTATGATATTGAAGCAGCCACTTAGTCTTCATCTGCTTCCCATTTCTACATGTTTAATTAGTGTATTTCTTTATTGATATATTTTTTAATAGCTTGTCTGGCATCTAAGCCTTATAAGATTATTTTCATGAAATTAACTCAGTCTTGGCTCTCTGAGCTAAAAACATAGTTGAATTGCAATGTCGTCAGGCAAGGGGACTGGCATGAACTGCCATTATTCCTATCACTGTCTTTTGCTGTCTTTATCCCATTTTCACACTGTCTCTTTTCCCCCAAAAATGGCATGTTGTTCATGGCAGAAGATAATGAGGCTTTGGGCCCAGTTGATGTCTTTATGATTTCATTGGCTTTTTGTGATCTGCTTTTGGCAGAGTATACCTTTGCGCAATGGTGTAGGGGAGTTAAATGTAACACAGTTCTTTTACATAGTTAGTCAGGGTCAAGCAAGTTGTGTTTCCACTTATTTTCTCTCGCTGCCAGAAGACGGTCTCCCGCTTATTTGTGGAAAGTTTTGATAAGATTTCGTGAAGATACTGGACAAAGAGGGTTTTGACACCATGCAAGTAAATTCTTTCATCATACGCTTTTTTCGGTTTCTGAGTTGGGTGTGTACGTCACCAAATCTAACTTTATATTACCTTAATCACTGTCTTGCTGGCTAAAACATAGCACCATTTTGAAACATGTTAGCTAGGCTTAAAATATTTTTTACACAGAGGGGTTAGTTGTAGCCAACGCTATCTCACGACCAATTCGTACGAATTCGTACGAATGATAAAAAGTCAGGGTCAGGGGTAGGTCATTCGTCTGAATTCATACGAATTGGCCAATTCGTAAAATATGTACGAATATTTTCGTGCAAGGAACATATTCAACCCCCTGAATACCATCACAACAGCACAAATCTGCAAAACAGGTACATTTTGCTAAAAAAACTGATTTGCAATAGGGGTTAAATAATTTTGATAACAACTGTATATTATATATATTCTATAGGCCTATATATATATATAGATATATTATAGATTGAGCTTAATTTGTACAGAACCCAGAATATTCCTTTAAGCAGTGATGTCCATTTTGATGGGATATAAGATTTGTTGTGGCATGTGGTCAAAGTTATGGGGCTTATACCAATTCACAGTTGATTTTGGTAAACTCATATAAAAATAATTCCTTACATGATCCTTATTTTTGGAATATAGTTCCCTCATGATCCCAGATGCATCATATTCTATAATTATCCATCATATAGAATTCATCATTAGTACCAGCATAACATGCATAAATCAGTAGTTTATTGGATTGGAGTTGCAGAACTTTTTTTGAGCAGTAGTTTGGCTTCATTTGACCTGTAATCAGAGAGAAACATGACCAAAGCCGCTTCAGGGAAGGACTAGAGTTTTTTCCGGAGCGTTCTGTCATCTTGTTTGCAGCATTGGGGAGTGTATTTGTGGAAACATGATCTCAAAAGAAGCCATCTGCCCAAATCCCTTCCTTATGGGAAAAAACATTTTTTTTTGAAAGTTATTTATTTATTTTTAAATGTGACGCATAATTATATATTCATAACCCCTATTTATTTCATGCTTGTGCTCTAGTTTACTGGCAATCTTTTGCCACATTCATATTTAATCCAAGATGTGGAGTATATCATCCTTCCTTATGACTGAAGACATTGATTATCTTTATAGTGAGTAAAAAAGTAAACAACATTTCCCATAAACTTATCCACCCTCTTCTTTGGCATCCCTAGCTGTTCTGCCTCATGCATATTCATACTTAATTAGTGGGGGTGCATACTGAAAGTATAATATCTGCCCTTCGTTGGATTTCTAGATCAGGTCTTTCATGGTGGATTAGTACTAATGACTCATTGTAAAGAGTATGTATGGTGAAAAACTACTGACTGACATCATGTCTTCTTTTAATGTGCTCCTTAATCTATGCATACCGCCTGCTCCTACATATTCATCACTTCTTATAAGGAGACCTGGTTTCTGAGACTGTTATCAATATGTTTTATGAACATGTCAGAGAAAATAACGAATAATACTCTCTCTTATTCTCTTAAAACACGTTTGTTTATACAGACCCTTTCCCCCAAAAATTGAATATCATGGAAAAGTTTTTTTTATTTCCATAATTCCATTCAAAACATAAAATTTCCATAGATTATAGATTCAGGGCCCACAACTTAAACGATTTTAAGTATTTAGTTGTTTATTTGTACATAATTTGGGCTTCCAGCTCATAAAACTCACGAAAACAGGATTTCAAAAAATTTGAATATTACATGAAATCACACAGTAATTACATAGTGATACCATGGTCATTGAACCAGGTTTTGGTTCTTTTGGCAGTGTGGGCAGGTGCAAATCCTGCTGGAAAATGAAGAAAGCATGAAGTGCTCTGAAAATGTCCTGGTAGACGGCTGCGTTGACTCTGGATTTAATAAAGCACAGTGGACCAAAGTCCTCTTTTCTGATGAGAGCAAATTTTGCATCTCATTTGGAAACCAAGGTCCCGGAGTCTGGAGGAAGAATGGAGAGGCACACAATCCAAGATGCTTGAAGTCCAGTGTGAAGTTTCCACAGTCTGTGTTGGTTTGGGGAGCCATGTCATCGGCTGGTGTTGGTCCACTGTGCTGTCCACTCAACGCAGCCGTCTACCAGGACATTTTCAGAGCACTTCATGCTTCCTTCAGCAGACAAGCTTTATGGAGATGCTGACTTCATTTTCCAGCAGGATTTGCACCTGCCCACACTGCCAAAATAACCAAAACCTGGTTCAATGACCATGGTATCACTGTGTAATTACTGTGTGATTTCATGTAATATTCAAATTTTTTGAAATCCTGTTGTGGGTTTTATGGAAGCCCAAATTATGTACAAATAAACAACTAAATACTTGAAATCGTTTAAGTTGTGGGCCCTGAATCTATAATCTATGGAAGTTTAACGTTTTGAATGGAATTATGGAAATAAATAAACTTTTCCATGATATTCAAATTTTTTGGAAAGGGTCTGTATATATATATATATATATATATGGTAATTTTTATATTTAGTGTGCTCATTCCGAACACTCAGCTATCCCATAAAATTTTACTCAAAAGTTCATGTGCTAATTTGTGCTTTGAGCCTCTTATGACCAAAATCTGATATAAACAGCTGCGCAAAAAATTTCCCATCCTCCCTTTAATTATTGTAGGTTCCCTTCCTTCTTTTAAGGTATGCAGATTAGTCATGAATATTCCGGGTTGTTTAGTGAGGGCATGTTTAGTAGTTCCTTAGAGACCTGTAAGACCCTGATGTTTGCTCAGTAATAATCAGACAGTGATTTGTTGGTGGATGATTTGATATTTTGTGTGGCATTCAAGGCGTGAGATTACTACAATCCCCTTATCGCACCCCCTACTGTGGATTTCTGTCCTGCAAATTATGGTATAAAGAAATAAATGTCTCGGATTTTAAAAGATTGAAGCACTTTATGACTTTACTGCATTCAGTCATGCCGTAATTACTAAGGCATTTTAGTTTCATTTAATCATCTATTCCACATTTGTACATTCCATAAACTCGATCAGGAAAAGTAGTAGAATCTAATTTTACTCCGTTTTCTTTGTCTCAAAATCTACTCTTGCTCTCTCATTGTGTTTCCTCTATTTCACTCCATTACCTGACTTTCATTGTCTCAGATTCCTTCCATTTTTCTGTCCATCATTTTAATATAATTGAATTAAATGGGGTTGAAATGCAGAAATGTGCATGAGTGGGCAGCATGTATGGGAAGACTGAAAGAAAGAGAAGGCAGAAGCATGTGCATTAGGTTTAATGGGTAAAAGCAAGATTTTTTATATGAGATCACACAGTGTAAATGAGTGTATGTGTTTGAGTGTGTCTTTTTTAGGTGTGAGTGTGTCTACCTGTCTGAGTAATTGGTTAATTAGTTTTAATGAAAAGCTCATCTTTATAATTGAGCAAATAGCTCTTTTGTCATGTGCTTATTAAATCAATCAGTCTTCTCAGTACAAGAACATGCTGCAGTACACTAATGATATACAGTAAACCAACATTAGAGGTGATGAAGTTGTGTTGGCACAGAATGGCTTGACATTTCTTTGTTTGTGAGTGTGTGGGTGTAGATAGTCCGAGGTTGTCTTTTTTTAAACCTGTGTATTTTGATTACTTGTTAAAGCATATCTGAGCAGTAGAGGAAGTACTTGTTGTTGTATTCTTAATTATACAACCGTCCTCAGGTCCTCGATTTGATTATCCAAGCAGAGTTTCAAGAGTGTTGTATACAAACTGCCAGTCTGTGCAGTGGTGGGGGTTTTCAGTGTCTCAGCAGTAGGTAACGTCTTTAGGTGTGATTTATTCAATAATTCACTGAACTGATTTGTTCGTGAAATCCAGAAGTACTACATTCCTCATGTTGTCATTGTCATGTGACCCACCAGCAAATGTAAAGGCCTTCACACCAGAAGTGAAATAAATATGACTCAGGCTGAAGAAATGTAAATTCACATCTGTACAGTAGAGGGTGCAGCTCAAACACACCTTTCAGATGTGCTGCCATTATGGACTGCAGAAGGATGCAGGAGAAGAAAGTTCAACACTCTTAAATCAAAAAAAAAAAAGTAATCTTGCTTATTAGTATAACTGAAATGCATTTCACAGTTTTTAAGCATTTTGAGGAATAGTAAATCTGTTTTTGTGGAAGTGAGATGAGTAAAAGCATGCTCACATTCAGTCTAGAACAACCATAACCATCACGTTCACACAGCGCACACAACTCCTCTGCACCTCACTCCTGATTTCTCTCAACATGCGGACAGGAGAGGTGTCAATAAATGTGGAAACAAAGTGTGACATACAGGACAAGGCAGAGGGCCATGAGAAAACGACGCGAGGGCGGAGGCGTGATTGATAACGAGGGTCACCTGCACACCGCACCGGCATCGTATCTCATGGAGGAGCAGAGGCATTAAAGGAGGAGCGACCTCAGTGAAGAACGAGAGAGGACCAGGCCTGGATTTTACTTTGTGGTTTGTTTATGTTTTATTATGTGTGTGCGGCAGTCGTCCGTGAGGGGCTACCGCCTTTACTTTCGTTTTATGTTTGTTTATTATTTAAGTTTGTTCGCCGTTCCCGCCTCCTTATTCCCATAACAACTTACTTGGTTATGCTGGTGCCGAAACCAGGGAGGATGGAGTAACGCGCTGTCAAAGAGCCCTCTCCACTGTGGGGAATCATCGAGCAGAGTCTGTTGTCATGGACGCTCGAGGCGGTGCGGTGGAGTGAGTTGCCAGGGGGACAGACGAACTCGCTGCCGGCCACCTGGGTTCTGGAGGGTCGGCTTCCGTCCGTGAGGGAGCGGAGCAGTCGCCGCCGGTCTCCGTGATGGGGAGGAGCAGGGAACGGGGGACTCTTGCCGGCTGCCTGAACCTAGAGGAGCTGTCGCCGCCCACCAGGCAGCGGAGGAGTGTCAAGCCGTCCACCGAGGGCTATCCAGGGCCACCGCCAGGCACTGCGGAGGAGTTCCCCCAGCTGGTGGAGGACCAGATGGCAGTGCGTTTTGGGAACCGGACCAAGAATTTTTTTCCCTCTCTCCCCTCTGTCGCTCCCCATGCTTCCATCTCCTATTCTCTCGCCTCGTCTGTCCTTACCCCCAGGTGCCGCAGCCGCAGTGACCCCCCCCCCCCCCCCCCCCCCGAAGGACAATTTGCTGCATCACGATTCTCGAGGGTACCCCCCGGCCTGCTAGGGGCAATGGGGGTATGTGGCAAGCAGGACAAGGGCCGTGAGAGAACGGCACAAGTTTATGCTTCTCGGATCTCATGGAGGAGCTACGGAAGCATAAAAGGAGGAGCGACGACAGTGAAGGACGAGAGAATAGGCCTGGATTTTACGTTGTATTTTGTTTATGTTTTATTATAAATCGTTCGTAAGAGGCTGCTGCCTTTACTTTCGTTTTGTGTTTGTTTATTATTAAAATTAGTTTGAACGTGTGCGGTTCCCACCTCCTTCTTCCCATAACAACTTACTTCGTTACACAAAGTAACTTGAGTTACTTATGTGAAAAAGTAACTCAGATATTTTGTTTTAAATTTAAAAGTAATGTGTTACTTTACTAGTTATTTGGAATAAGTAATCAAACTTGTAATGCGTTTTTTGGAATAAGTAACCAAACTTGTAATGCGTTACCCCCAATTATTATGCCTATCATCAGTTGTGTCTCTTTGCTGCCATTCACAAATTCTCTTTCATGGCCTCATGTGATAATTAAGTCTCCATTAGATGTGCACTTCAGAGTCTCGGCAGATCTTTTCACTTACTGTTTTATAAAAAAAACCTTGAATTCGGACATACTACTCTTTTCAAATACTGTTTTTTGCCTGCTATAGGGAATGCATATTCAGACGCAGCCACTGTCTTAAATTAAGCATTAAATCCATCCCTCAACTGATTCATTCAAAACATTAATTTATTCAGGAATGAAATACTGCTACTGTGTGCTGCTTGGAGATGCAATAGTTGCAATAGATGGTTTTAGTTTTAGTCTAAAATACAACTCCTGACTAATTTTCAGCTGTAAAAGTCCATCAAACAAAGACCCCAACATTAACTTATTACTCATTTAAATGTAATTATTATGTAAATTGAGAATATTCCATAATGGTGTACATTTTTCCTTTAGTTATGTCTTTTTTTTTAAACAATAATTCTGAATAATAGCGTAATATATGTTTTCCCTTATAATTGTTTGGATGAACTCACAAGACATTGAATATCCTCTTGACATTCTCAGTGATTCCTTTTCTTGTCAAGGATGGGGGATGGAAAACATCCATGGTACATGTAACACCATACCATCCCCCTCACCGAGCACCAGCACAGAGCTAGAAAGTCATCATCTGACATGTCTGTCTACTCAGGGGCAACTAATCAGATTGGCCATTTGGAGATGTGGACCAGAGATAGTGAACTGATATCTCTAGAGATGTTATCACATCACCTGTGTCCTGCTGGTCCAGTTGCCTGAGGTAAAGGAGTGAGTAATACTGTAATAACACGGGTGGAGAAGACCACTGAATGGCAGGACCACTTAATGACCTGCAGTTTTGCTGCTGATGACTCAACACGCTCCTTCAGCCAGTCAATGAACAGTGCTAGAGTAATGAGGCAGAGGAAGGTGAGGACTTATTGGAGGTGAGAGGTACTGTAAGGTCTGGGGGAGGGTTAGAGGTGGCCAATGTACTGGAATACACACACATACTGATGAAATGGAGAAATATTTGGCTCTGAAAATGTGCGCCCACATCGGTGCATGAAAAACTCTTAGGATTGGTGCATCTGGTTATGGACAGATTCATTTCTGTTTTGATGATTTTCTGATTTGTTCTTTTCTTTCCACAACTGTTGATATTCCAGGATTATTATATGCATTGGTTTGCACACTTCTATCCGTGTTCGTACTATACAGTAAGTCAGTTTGACCTGGTGCATGCTGGGTTGGCTGGTGCCTGCCAAAGCCATCTTGGACAGCTTTTGGTCACGAAGCACTGTCTGTTTTATAGACTTACAGAATATTCTGGGTTAAGTACAAGTTAAGCTTACCAGCATTTATGGAATAATGTTTATAATCACACAAAAAAAATTTGATTCATCCCTTATTCTCTTAAAAAATGAGGTGAGGCACTTAAATGGGGCCAATTTTGGGAGGATTTAAAAGCAGAAATGTGAAGCTTATCATTAAAAACACCTTAAATGCATTATTCTGTTATGTGTATTATCTGAGCTGTAAAATAGTTTTTTGTGGTCATTTCAGGGTTTTAGGCATTACATTGTCATGGCAATGAAATTGCAGAATTAGATATAACTTTACATAATTAGAGGTTTTTAAGTGTATAATGTTAACATGCATATAGTATAGTACACATTTTGTGCTTATTGAAAGTGCACATCAATCTTTTTTTTATTATTATTCATTTTTGCTTTTGCAGAGCTCCCTCTATTTTGGAAGACCAACATTCATATATTCCTATATTTTTATTATCACTTATATTTTTGAATTCTGTGAATTGTTATCCTTATAATAAACAAATCATTAACATTTGCTACACACTGACCTCAGTGCACTAACACATTATCTGGTAGTTTAATGAAACACATGCACACAATTAATGAGGGTTTGTATATGCTGTGACTATCCAGACAAACATTTAGTCCAATTGTGATTTGTCCACTGTTTGCCCATAGCTGTGCCTGTTTATGTTTTCCTGCAAGGTCATCTCACAGTCCGAGACTGATGGGGACTAGCAGACACATAATTAAAGAGCTTGCTAAATGCTGTCCATTTAACTGATCACAAAGCAATTAATTCAGTCTGATTTTATGGCATAAATTCTTGCACACATCCATTGATTGGGACAAATATTTGTACATACATTTTTATTTATTTTAAAAGCTAACTCCTTTCACTCACACACACACACACACACACACACACACACACACACACACACACACACACACACACACACACACACACACACACACACACACACACACACACACACCGATTTTTTTTTTACCCTTAAACCTACCCATCACATGTGATTTATAAGCTGTTTTCCTCATGGGGACCAAAACATTTCCCCACAGGCCAAAGATTTCAGACATTTTGTATAATATAGGCCTACCTGAACCACATACACACATTCTGTACACACACATAATTCCTCTACTTCCCCCCATTAAGATATTACATTGTGGATGTGACCCTTTAGAAATCTCCCAATCTGTGGTCTCTGTAGGGGTCTCTATGTAAACCGCGACACTTCTTTCTTCATGCTCAGGGGACAGCGAGACCTCACTTCAAGGGTTCAGGCCCCACACTGTGTGTTACTCACTCAGCTCAGGGGAAGAATAATAATGTCCTCCACCAGATAAATTCCATGACAATCCCTTTAAGGTCTTTTCAACATGCCATAGCTGATTGGTCTTTCTATAAATGACCTTTCAATAAAAGACCTTAGAAGCTGATCAGAGATCAGTTGTTGTGTATAATCCGTGATGATGAAGGCATGGGAAGCTGATATGGGAACAGTTATTAAAAGCACGCAGCACATTTGGGCCTCCAGGAATTCACCTATGCCTACTTCTGTTCTTTTGTTTGGTCCATAAAAGAGTTTTTGGAGTTCAGTAAGGTTGAGTGGAACTCATGTTCAGCTATAGCCTATGAGAGTTTAATAACATAATACAGGGAGAGTAATTAATTATAGATTGGTTATCAATGCAATAGCAAGAAAACTGGAATGAATAATATATCCATTGTTAATGGCAAGTTATTTTTATTTTTTATTCTTTTATTAACATTCACATTTCTATAATTGAACAGAACTGGCAATAACTACTTGCGCATATTTGTGCTGTTTTATCACCCAAAACTGATGTCACTATGGAGGATTATGTCATTAATGACCCACCTTTTAAATTCAAAAGATATTATAAAAAATACTAACAGGACGGAAAGTGAACAAAGAAAAGACATTTGAAATGAATTAAATTACCAATTAAAGTAATGTTACAAAAATGTTCCTTAAATAAAAAAATAAAAAATAAAAAATCATGCACACTTATCCTGTAAAACAGGATGCTCACCTGTCCAGAGGGGGGCGTCGTGAGGAGTGTCAACAACCCTATAGCCTAAAAAATACTGCGTATTATGACACTTGCACATAATGCCGAAACAAACGTTCAAACAAACGGCAATCATCGAGTATGATTTGTTTTTCAGTGAAGAACCTGTATGTTGCTCAACATATTGCCTCAACAAACCTTTATCTTCAACTTGTTCCTCCTTCACCTTTGACCGCTCGCCGCCTCATAGCTTCGCTGGCCTTTGTCCTGCTGCCCCGTGAAATCCAGAGAGTGCTGAAGCCCTCAGATGTCGTTGTTCTTGCGCGGATTACAGGGAGGCAGATGGACAGCGGGTCGTGGCCTGCGCAAATCCGCCCTCCCCCGTGCTTTTGTCGGGAATAGGAGTTGATTTATCAAAGCACTCCCTCTATGCTCTTCTCATGCACGTTCACGTTCCCGTCGCAACTTGCATTAATCATAGACAGCCTAATAGAAATATGACAGCTCCTCATGCTATCTCTAATTGGGAGTGGGACATTTTTTATGGTTTCGTTTTCATTTTCAATTATTTTAATATAATGAATAGAAACGGAATGAATTAATGATCTAATTATAGGAATTACTGACTGAGCTTATAGAGATTTTGACCAGGAAGACGAGGCTCAGAGTCATGTCTTATAGAACCGGTTCCATCTTAAGATAATCAAGACAATTGTAGTCCGATTCCTGCACGAATTTTATTTTAAGTGAATCAAATAGGGCCTAGGCTATTTTATAAAGAACGAATGCATGAAATATTCTATATCATTTTTTTCTACTTTTTTCTTTTCAATAGGCTATATAAGAACATTGAATTGTTTTTTTTACGCTGCCCATCAAATAGCCTACACATTTTAAAAATAATTGTATTAAATTGATTTCTGTTTGAAATCTGATGATTTCATCATTTGATAGGCTAACAGACTTCTGAGGGCATCAGCCTACATTCAATATTCGTATATCCCAAGTATTTCTACAAATTCCTTGCGATTCCTTTGAACTCGAGACTTTACCTGTTGTGACGTAGACAATGGGGCGGGGCACTGAGAGGACTTGACTGAAGCCTGTGTTGCCTATTAGAGATTACTGAGACGGCTGGAAAGCGAATTCACGCTTATAGTTTTGTTTCTCTGGCGGGTACATTTAGCTCTATGTTGTATGTTTTTGGAATCCCACATTGGATATTCAGATATCATTTACCCGGACGGGAATATCCGGTGATCACACGGGACAATTGAATTTGTGTTCAAGCCAGTGCTGGAGGATTTAAACGCAAGGCTTCACGCGCTTCTTCTGCTTCAAGCTTCTGACAGCGAATGCATTTAACATCGGATTAAACTTCAGGAAAGTTGAACATTTTCTCGGAAGCAAGCGGATTTTGTTTCTACTCATATTGTGCGATGCGCTAAATTGTGCTGGTGATTATTTCGAGACTCAAAGAAAAAGAACATCGTGGACGTTTTGAATTTCTGTTCTGTTGCGGACGGCAAGAATATGCTGACTTAAAATTAGTTGAGTTAAAATAGCATCCATATTTTACATATTAACTCGTTAATCCTTTTCAACTGCGTAGCCAAATCTGCAATCTTTCTCGTTATAATGACCTGGAGCTGAGACTCGAAATAGAGGACTGTCTCCGAACTAGTAGAAGAGCGGTTCCTGTTGTTGGAACATGAAGTCAGTTACTGGTCTGTTTGCTTTAACTGTGTTGCTGTGTTGCACGACCTCATCCTGGAGCGCCACTATCAACAGCCATGGAGGTGAGTTCAGTTCTATTGATGCAGGAAATAATAATAGCTATTAGAATGACATCACATCTCTCTTTGAAATGTTTGAAACGCAAAGAAGTACTCACATAAAAAGCGGGTTTAAAACTCAAATATTTAAAGTGTTATTTGACACTTTTGGTGTGTGTTACCTTTTGCATTTTCCAAGGCAACGAAAAGTCGTGTGAACGTAATAGGCGGGAGGCAGGTGACAACCTGTGCGCGCGCACACACATGGAAACTATGGAAAAAATCACCATAGACATAAAACACATCAGCGGTATATTTTAATTTGTGGCAGTTGTCGATTCAGCATTATTTGTGTGTGTGTGTGTGTGTGTGTGTGTGTGTGTGTGTGCGTGTTTATGTGTAATGGTAAGCTTTATGCATCTTCAGTGGCTCTATGCATCACGAGTCCTAATGATTCACGTATTGATTGATTGATAGATAGATAAAATGTAAATAGGCTAGAAAATGTCATAAAGCCCATGCAGTTTCAAGGGAGAAATGCATATGTTTTTGTGTGAGACAAATCATTCCTGGGCACAGTCATGTTCCCTCCAACATTGTTTTTTTCTGAATTTGTGATAGTGAATGATGTTTTCACTCACTTGTTTAACTTTATTTTGCCGATACTCTCTCACTCAGCAGATGTAGTCAGACCTGCGCATTTAAATGTAGGCCACTATGAAACAGCAGTTGACAGTTTTGGGCAGACTGCATAATGCATATAGTACAGTAGTGGTCTATACTGTCTATAGACAGTGATTTGGGCTTTCCATAAGCATGCTGGTGCTGAAATTATGTGAAATGCCACTCTGAGGAACTGAAGATTTAGCTACTTGAAAACACTAAAGCACCCAACTCATCATCCCTCCTCACCTGAGCACTCTTTTAACAGAAAGTCCACTCACCGACACACTACAAATGACACTAAACTACACTGTGGAAGTCTGCTTTAGTGAACTTTTTTTCATCAAGCATATTCTGTCCATAGTTACCGTTATTTCTGACAGTTTAATGTAATTTTAGTGTCTTATGCAAAAAGAGTTTCTTACACTTGCAATTGGGCTGTTGTATTGAATATCCACACATCACAACATTTTGGGAATGCCACACAGGCAAGCCGAGTGATGTTATACTAAATATTAGACACTTCATTTATATCCCATTAAAGGGTTAGTTCACCTAAAAATGAAGGGTTAGTTCACCCTTCCCCTTAAGCCATCTTAGGTAAATGTGACTTAGCCTACTTCTTTCAGCCAAACACAATCGGAGTTATATTAAAAAATATCCTGGCTCTTCCAAGCTTTATAATAGGAGTGAATAGTAAGTGAGATTTTGAAGCCCAAAAAAGCGCATCCATCTATCATAAAAATAACGGCCGTAGGCTACGCGAGTCAAGTTCCGGCCGAAGAGTGAACTCTGATTTGACGCATTAAGTATTGACGGACACGGAAGTGCAGAGGATAAGCAAAAAACAATTGTCATAAATTAGAAGTCTAAAACAATAATTTTTAAAGAGATATGTCGGACGAGCTTGAGTTTGTTGCCCAGCCCTATTTGTTTGAACAGTGAGTGGCGTCTATTCTCACCTAAGCTTACGCTACATATACTGTAAGTCCTACGTCATACACCGGAACTCAACTCTCTCGTGAATGCGCGGATGGACGTTACTGGAAGCTAGTGAATACAGTTTCTAAAGTTATAATTATGGATATTTTTCTTACAAAAACACATCACTTCACTTTAGAAGGCCTTTATAAACCCCCGGAGCCGTATTGATTACTTTTATAATGGATAGATTTGCCTTTTTGGGCAAAATCTCAGTTCCCATTATAAAGCTGGGAAGAGCCAGGATTTTAATATAACTCCGATTGTGTTTGTATGAAAGAAGAAAGTCATACACCTAGGATGGCTTTAGGGTGAGTAAATGATGGGATCATTTTCATTTTTGGGTGAACTAACCCTTTAAATTAGAGAACTGTTGTATGAAATATATCATACGGTGAGCTGCAGATAGAGCAATTTTTATCTTTCTAGTCTCTTATGTCTTTATAGCTACTGTGGACAGAGTGATATGGGTAGCCATGATCATAATACTTATCTTTACTCCTGTGATAATCAAAATGTGTTATACTCCAGTGCAGTCCATGTGCATGACCTCTTTGCCTGAGTAAATCCTTGGCTCATATGGGTACCCTCGAATAGTGGTGTTTCTAATTCTACTCACATGACAATGATTAGGAACTCAAACACAATGGTCACCGTTTCACACGTTAAACGTGATGCTGTGAAGCCTGACTGATCAAAATCTCCTGTTTTGGAAACATGCTTTATACAATGGTGAGCAATTTGTAGAATTCAGGATTTCTATTTAAAACGTTCAGGGCTGGTTGTTTGGTGACATGGAATGAGCAGATTCATGCTGGCTTCTTGTCGTTTGTAGAAAAGGAGTCTCAAAACAAATGTCAGAGCAGTAGTTTGAAACATGAAATGGAATGCATTAGGAAACATGGAGGAACAGCAGTAATAAAGAAAGGAATATGTAGACAGGTTTAATAAGGTGAATCTTGTGCGTTGGTTTCAGATATTTCTCTTCCACCTACACATGGTCATGACTTTTGCATTCTTCTCACAGCTCACTCCTACAGCGTTATGGGCTTCTGTGCATCAGCAGAAAACCTCACAGACGTTTTGTGCTGCATTCCTAACAGAGCGCCAATGGGTTTTTTGTGTTAAATGTCATAGCTAACGTAAGCACACTGATGAGAGCTGTATTAATTTTGTTGGATAACAATTTGACTCTGTGTGAACAGTTTGTGTCCTGCATTTCCAAATTCTTGAACCTTTTGAATAGTCCCCCATAAATATACCAAATGTTTTCTTTAACACAAGGTGCACAATTTATCTGTCTGAGAAGGGGCTCTCTTGGGAATCCCTCTAACTTAATTTCATGTCTTTAGAAACACTTTAAAGTGCAGTGTTGATTAGATCATCTCTTTTCAAGGGTATATTTATGCAAACTTAATAGAATAGAAACAGCACAGCAGGCTAACAGTACACAAGGTCTAATAAAGGTCCTTCCTGGCGTTGGAGGGTAAGACCAGTGTGGCAGACAGCTTGGGTCAAATGTCAAAGGTCGTGCTGCATTTGTGAATAGATTGTCTAGTCTGTTTAAGGATATGAGCTTTGCATAAGCTTTCTTGTTTTTCTCTTACACTCTTCCTCTCGGTCTCATTTATTTGATCCATGTTACAAAATGACTATGAACTGATTAATGATCAGACAGATTACCTAACGACCAAGCCAAGAGAAAACAAATCCACAGCCTTGTCCTTGTCCCAACCGATTCTCAGACTGGGCGCTAAATCCATCTCTGAGAGAGCCAATTCGGCATGTCAGTCTGTTTGCCGTCTGTCTGCTTGACTCTGTAATACAGACCTGGTGTAGACTGTAATGATGAAGAAATGGAATGAACAGTGAAGCCATATTTGATGCATGCCTGTGTGCATATAAAAAAAATAAATAAAAAAAATTCTTTCAGTAAAACCTGAATAAAGTATTTTATTCAGAATTTCATTATTTTTTCGATATTCATCTTTATCTTACTCTAAATTCATTTTTAATAGTGTTATAGCTTTCATAGTCTTTAGTTAAAGGTGCATAGTTTGGTGCAAATTTAAAAAGTTTTACACACATACACAAGAAATAAATTGTGTTTTTGTAAAGAGTATGTATGGTGAGGGTCACCCCCCTCAATGTGTTTCATCATGTGGAGAGAATCTTCACGCTCATTAGCTGCTTCCTCTGTAGATACAATAGTAGTGTATTGTAGGTTGGTGATTTGAAGACAAAAAAATTGGACAATTAGAGATTAGACACACTTATTAGGCCCTATTTTAATGATCTAAGCGCATGGTCTAAAGCGCACAGCGCAAGTGCACTTAGGGCGTGTCCGAATCCACTTTTGCTAGTTTAACGATGGGAAAAATGGTCGGCCCCCAGTGCATGGTCTAAACGGGTTCTCCCTATTCTCTTAATGAGTAATAGGTGTGTTTCAACCAATCAGAGTCTCATCTCCCATTCCCTTTAAAAGCCAGCTCGCACCATGGCGGATTCGCTATTTACATGGCAGAATTTGCAAGTGGAAAAACTGAACGCTTCTCTAGCGAGGAAATGGATTTGCTCATACGCGAGGTTAAGACTATTTACGGGACAAAGTGTACGCGCGTTGAGGACAAGCTCTCTTTAAATACATTTTTTTTTTCAATTGCGCCACTGATCTTAGACCAGTTTTCAGTTAGTCAATGGCACAGTCTGTTTCTGTTGCCTCAAAATAGCAACGCGCCAACAATGCGCCTGAGCACACCTCGTTTTCAAACCAGCATGGGCATACAAATGGGCGTAAATGCATTTGCTATTTAAACAATGTGGCGCAGGACGTGAAAATGATAACTGCGTCGGGCTGAAACTAGCAGAAAACACTTGCCGTCGCGCCTGGCGCTGCATTGCGCCGGATGTATGAGAGGGCCCATTGTCTTGCTTTACTAGTGACAACGGGAGAATCAGTACCTGTATGCCATGAAGAAGCAGAAAAGTTCTGAAGACAGAAGACAGAAAGACTGACAAAGACAAAAAATAAACCTCTCACTAGTGTCAGTTTAATTTACATAAAAGACGATCACGCAGATACATGTCATAGATGGCAGTGCAGCGCCTAACACCGTTGTGGTATCGGTACTTAAGTACACAAACAACAGCAATCCATTGAACTACTGAATGCACCTTTAAACTAATATGAATAGGACTGTAAAAGCTCTCGAATGCTCATTTTGCTTTTAAATAGGCCTACATTGTTTGCTCATTATTGTCATATTTTACTCTTCTATTAAATGCATTTTATTAAATGCGCTGGCGCACATATCCTACACAAAGGCTCACACCCAATAAGACACACGGCACGCCATCATATAGTTCTTCCAATCCATTAGTGCTCAAGCTTAACAATCAGATCAACTTTCTGCTTCAAAAGTGTTTTGTGTTGCAGGAGGCTCCAAGTAGATCTTAAGACTTGATATATCAGAAATACAAAGACAGATGTCTCTACTAGCCACTCACACACCCTCTGATCTCTGGCACACATACCCGGTCAATTGTCCCCAACTGAGGATGAGTGGACAGTAATGCAGTGTTCTGACTCATCATCAGTATGTGCTCAGTGCTCACGGACTCCTATAAGCTTACCGGGATTTCACTAAGTAGGGCATGGTACTGGATCAAAATCCTTGTTGGTCCTGGAACAACTATCAACCAAGCAAAAGAACACAGTCAACAAATGTTGAGGTCATTGGTATGCTCTGTATTATGATGCAGCAGTTGACATTATTGCTTAATTTTTTATAGCTTATAATAAAATAGTCAAATTACTTCAGAGGAATAACTGATTTGATTTTATCCGCCCCAAGGCTGTGCAATAATGCAGCTACTGGATGTTTATATTAGCAGACCTTTGAGCTTCTTTGTGCCACACCTGGAGATGTAACGGCCTGTTTCTGTGGTGAAGTGTGACATATACACACACTACTGTGTGCTCCCTTTGGGGGAGGTGTGACGGTCCCTACTGTGGAAACCTTCGCTAGAAGAGCTGAGTTAAGATTGCTGCACCCTCAATAAAACTCACACTGCAGGGTGGTAGGAAACAGCTCCCTGTGTCTCATTAAATGTTTCATGTGCTTATTTTAATGAGTGTCTATCTGTTTTCCTCAGCCTGAATCCGTCTGGTACAAATATGCAGTTCGGTTGCGGTCTTTGCATTAAACTCTTAGGGTGGGTTCCCACTTGGCAGGTTTGGTTCGATTTAAACAAACTCTGGTGAGATTGCTCTGTTAGTGCAGTGCGTTTGGATAAGTGTGAACGCTGCCATTCGAACCCTGGTGCGTACCAAACAAGCGGACAGATACTGTTTTTTATCAGCGATCACAGAATGCGCAAGCATACCTGTTTTTTCTCGCCATAGAAGTGATGTTGCCTATTACAGTATGGTACAGGCATCGGTAACATCTCATTTGTGTGTAACGGAGGAATTCCTGCCACTGTTTTGACTCCTTTATACATTTTATAAACTCTTTGCAAGTTCTCAGCTGACAAAAATACCATCATATGCACATACAACTAGCACACTTAGCCCAGCACACAGCATTGTTTTGGATGTTCAGTAGCCATTGCAAAGTATATGCCATAAAAGGAGTTTTTTTTGTTTGTTTTGTATATTTAGGTTCGGTGTTAAAAATGAGTGTGAATGCTAAGCAAATCAGGACTTAATGTATAAATTGGTCCGGACCAAAAGAATCAAACTACAAGTGTGAACACACCCTTACACCGTGTCTACACCAGACGCGAGCAATGCGGCATGACAAAAGCACTAGAACCCATTATAATCTTTGATGCTGTCTACACTGGATGCGGCACGACACAACACGACAAATTCCCGACAGTAAACTGATGCTCTGTTCTATTTCTGATGTACTTCAAGCACTCACGCTACTTCTGACACCAAGAACAAATGGATTTCCATTTGCTTTTCCCCCGAGGATTCTTTGATAAATAGAAAGTTCAAAAGAACAGCATGTATTTGAAAAATAAATCTTTTGTAACTTTACAAATGTCTCTTCTGTCACTTTTAATACATTTAATGCATCCTTGCTTCTTTAAAACAAATTCTCACTGATCCCTTAGAATGGTAGTCTTGTATATTTGTCAGTGGAACACATTTAATGACCTGCTTTCATTGGCCAGTGACTGACTCAGCTCATGAATATGTGATAAGCTGTCATGATTGATGAAGAAGGTGCTGTGGGTCAGCGGGAGGGGACAGTCGAGAGCTGCTGAGCTCTGCACTGATTGGAAAGTATTGATCTGAGGGAAAGATGGGACATGAACACAGTTCAAGGAATATGTGTGTATTGATCTGCTCTTAGATATTATTGAGTTAGTTCTGAATGTCTGCCCTTTCTTTTGGTTGTGTGATGCACTCTCTGGCACACTGTTACTTTTTCACCACATTTTTTCTTTAGTTGAGCACTCTATATCCTTGATTATGATTGACTGAGCTACATTGGAAGCTGTAATAAAATACTCTATAAACACACACATGTGACCTCATTACATCTGTATTACTGTGTCTATGCGTTGCTTTTCAACCATTCTGTTAAAAATTGCTAAAGAGCTCCATTGCTTGGTGGAAGAATTTTATCATCAATAAATTATAAAAAAATGTGGTGCTCTTATTTTATGAAACCTTGACAGCTATATGTAGTAACCGTTTTATAAAAGTAATAAGCTCCGTCAAGCCATGGTTTACCATGACTTATTATTGCTTTATCGTACTATATTGAACTAATTTATATCAGGAACCTTTTAGGACTCTATACATAGGCTAGGATGTTGAGATCGTCGGATCAAATGTTGCTGGCTTTCCCTCGTTCAATGAGGAAGTCAAAGGGTGAACGAGCTTTTACAATACTTGCTCCTAAATTGTGGAATAGTATTCCACTCTGTATTCGGCAGGCTCCAACGCTATAGAGGTTTATAGGTCTCAGTTGAAAACATAACTTTTTTAAAAAGGCTTACGTTGAAGGATCACTCTGGTAACTATATAGCGACACTCTGGAAGCAGTGTTGGCAGTGTTATTTTTCGGGTCTGTTCCAACCATGACTGTGCCAGCGAGGAAACCCAGCAAACCTATTCAAACCCTTAATGGCAGGATGCAGCCTTGAGAGAACAAAGGAAGACTGGAGTTCTTTCTACACGCATGCACACACACATACACACACAAACATGTATACGACCCTCCCCTGTTTCAATCAGAAAAAGCCTGACTAATGGAAATCACTGATTGTGCTGTGGAGGTGAAGGTAGAAGATGTAAAACCCATGCCCTTCTCTCTTTCATCCCTTTCTTTATTGCTGGCCTCTAATTGGCCACTGGAGGTGGTAATTAAAACAGGATGGCTTGTGAAACACTGAGGAAGGTTAATTTGTCAAATGGAGGTTTTCCCCGACTGGTCTCGTTGCAGGTTGCCTGTTGCCTGTTTACGCCGATCTAGGACCAGCCCTTCCAACCCTGAGCCTGAGGTCTGATCAGAGCGCAAAGAAAAGCACTAAAGACTCCCCGTCGTGGTCATATGGGGAGAAGTGGATGCTGGGAAGTCCAGACGCAGCCCGAGCTTCTGTGTGGTGGCTGCAATATAAGAGCGAAATGAGAAAAAGATGCGGAATGATTTTTTGCATATGTTTCCGGTGGCTGTGCAACAGATGCCACCCTCTTTGTCTCTCTTTCTCATCAAGCTAAAAGGTTGAATTATCTCTTTCGAGCGAGCAAGAATAAATCTCAGACAAAGAAATTATTTTGATGCATGTCTCTCTGGAGAGATTCTTTCACAAATTGAAATGATTTGGAATAAAGCCAAGCAGGGCAAGGAAAGAGTGTTACAGGAAGCAACTCTCTCTCTCTCTCTCTCTCTCTCTCTCTCTCTCTCTCTCTCTCTCTCTACCCACCCTCTGGTGCATGTGTTCCTCTGGTTTTGGTAAAAGCAGCAGCCTAGTAGAAAATCATTATTGCCTTGTTCCATTATGATAATTCAAGTGTTGTGTTTTTGTAACGTAAAAAGGGTTCTGAGTCGGCATGATCGCGAGACGCATTGAAAGAGGATGAAACTCTAAAAGCTCACACAGCCTTTGATCTCATGCTTCGACTTAACTGAGTGAAAATATTAACCTGGCTGAAAGCTTTGTGATATGATGAGAGTGACTGGAGTTATAGAACACAGAGAGAAAACAGAATGGAGGGGTGAGGCAGATGAGTGTAACCGAGAAGAATGAGAGTGTCACCAGAAGCGAAGTTTGGTGTTGTGTATTATCCACTAATAGGATTGCATCAGAGGGGTCTGTCTCAGTGTGATACACACAATCTTTGACCAAAAATTCTTTCATGTGTCAAGAACATATTTCACCCCAAATTCAAAAGAAAGAATATGAAATTATATAAAGTAAGTAAGCCTATTTTTAGTGACACTATTTTCATAATAATTATCATTACTGTAATGCAAAACAATCTTATTTTCATTAATCTGAATTTTTGTAACATGAAAAAAAATATATATATTTTAGTATTTTACTTCTTTTAATGTATGCAATATACATACATATATACTTTTATTCAGCAAATGGATCAAAAGTGACAGTAAATACTTTTTACACTGATACAAAAAAAATTATATTATAAATAAATGCAGTCCTCTTACTGTTCATCTGGAGTAATGGCTGCTAAAAGTTATATTTATATGCTGAAAATTAAATATATAATTTATTTTAAATTGGTATTTTAAATGTAAAATATAGACATTTAAATTGTAATATTTTTTCACAATATTGTTCATAAATTCTGCCTTGGTGAACATTAAACGCTTTTTTTCAAAAACATTTCTAACTCTTACAGAGCCCAAACTTTTTTATAGTAATGTAGTAATGATGCATTGCAGAATATAATATCACAGTGTGAACTATTTTTATGAGATTTTCTTCATTTTGTTTCTGCAAAATTGTATTTTAAATTTAACCTTTAATTTGGCGGGATGTAGAGATTTTTGTCTAAAATGTGATGTAGTCATGTCTTCAAGAATTCAAGACAGACCGTTATCTGAGAGATTAAGAGTGTGATTTTGATTTCAGTCACTCTCAGTTTTGATGGAAAGGGAAACTAGAAATGCATCACAGTGAAAATTCAGTTGGTTTGCATGGGTGTGCCTTCGATTCTGCATTAATGTTCACAGTCAAATATTCCAGTCAACATGTAGGTCACTAAATAATGCATTGTTTTCCTGGCTAGAGTTTAAAGCTCTTACTGATTCATTGGATTTTCGCCTCATTTCTTCTTTTATCATCACACAGACCTATTTTATTTTATTGAGCTTTCAATGACTCATCCCATAAACCACCTGTTACACATTTTCAACAGCCTGTTTTTGTCTGTCCTGGTTTGACACTGGTTCAGTGTTTCAGTCTGACGGTCTGTGCTGGCTGGTTAGTCATTTTGTTAGCTTTAGATTTGCATAACAGAAGCTTGAAGGTTCTGTAATTTGTAAATTCAAGAAAAACGTCACTATAGACATTGAAATTTAAATGCACCAAACACTCAAAAGCATTTGTCCAAGGGAGATAAGTTATACAACTCGCTCTCTCTATCGCAGTCTCTTTTATCGGGTCTTTCGAAGACGGGAAGTGCATTTAGGATGTTCTTTTACAGCAGGCAATAGTTTTAGATCTCATTCTGCTGAAGAGAAAAGGCATGTTGGATATAACTTTTTGTACGCATTGACATGAATAGTATCAGGCTTCAAAAAAATATAATATCCATAGGACATCCAAGAGAAAAGATCAGATGTAAGCAGCTTTGCAAAGACTCTTAGTCTGAGAGTGTAGGTGTGTTTTTATATAATCATACATTGTTCCAGTTAGACCTTTCTGTAAAAAGCACCCATTGGTTTAGTTGACCTGTTTCTCTAGTCGACCTACCTTTAATCCGAAACGTACAGTAAGTTGAAGCATAATTCAACCAAATGGAGAATTATGGCTGCATCCGAAATCGCATACTGTCTGAGCAGGTACTACATTTGATGAGGAACTTACTTTATGACTGTTATAAAGTATGCTCTATAAAGTATGAATGTGTATAGTATGAATGAAATCCGGATGTACTGTATCCATCACACTGCCATTGCGATAGTAAAGTGTCCATCAGATGGGCATTTTGAAACCTTGGCAAAAGTAGTAGGTGATCTGGGTACTTTTTGTCTACTATTTTATGAATACCATAAAATTGGACATACAATTTTTTTCCCCCACATACTATAAAGTAGGGTAGTAGGCATATTCGAATGCAGATTATGTCTTTATTTTTTGGGGGATGGTCATGAATTTGGTCAAACACTTAATACCACACAGCTTTAAAATAGGGGAGGCCATTGTTGTCACATGAGAATGTTTTGCGATATATCTGTATCAGAAATAAGGTTGTTTTCTCTATCATTGGTTTTTGTGTGGGTTTTTTCTAGCAGTGGTTTTGTGTGTTGGTATATTGGTGCAAAGCTTCATAAATTATAATTGTTTTTGTGAATTTTATCGTCACAACTCAAATGTCAATATCATAATATTTTTGCTATATAACTCCTTTTTCACATATGTTTTCCGCGTACTATATAGTAGGGTAGTAGGCGTGTTCAAACCTTTATATGGATATGGTCATGAATTCCACATAAAAGATATCTCTAGAGAATTGAATGTGGATGTAACTCTGTCAGTTTTGTTCTGTCACTTGCTATCATATTCTACAGAAATGCAGACAATTAAGTGCATTTAATTTCATTACTTAGCAAAATGGTAGTTTCATAGCACATTTTTTATTATTATAGACCTCATTATTCAAAAGGTCATCCTATCAGCGCAACACTCCCAATGTAAAAAAAAAAAAAAAAAAAATCATGTTGTTTTTACTGAATATAACTGGCAGCTGTGGTTGCCAGCATAATTCTGTAAAAATTTATAAAAATGTAAACAACTTACAGAGCAACCTGTACATTTTACAGACTGTTATCATTTACAAAAAAAAAACACAAAAAAACCCCAGTTAATCCAACAGCCCTTTATGAATTATCAAGGCCAAACTGTTACAAAAATGTATTTAGTAACTACCATAACTACCTATTTTTTAACTAAATTATAAGAATATGACGACTTAATTTTGACACTATTTTACTGTAAAATTATATGAAAAGTATATATATATTTAAGTAATATATTTTCATTATATGAAAATTTTCATTGTATAGTAAGGTAACTTACCGTCAGCTAATTGATGTGTAGCATTGTTACAGTCTTTGAACATGACTTTGTAAACATGACTCTTTCATGAATTGTAGTTGAAAACCATGTTTGCCTAATATTAATAAAAAAGTGAGTGACTTCCTTCAACGTTCGTGACCTCATCACATTGCTAGGACATTAACTGACACAAAGTAACATTCGTTCAATAAACATTAAACCACATGCTAATGGACTGTCACCAGAACACACCATATCCACACAGAGACAGAGGTCGATAGCATCAATTTATAAATATATAGCAGATCAATTTACAGATATATAGTGGGTGTCCATAAGCATGTGCGGTCTAGACTTTGTAAAGTTGAGCAGTGGTGTATAAACTGTGATAATGTCACTCTAAAGATGTACAGTAACATAGAGAGTCTAAAATAAACCAGGTAAAAATTTGATTGTATCGTCTGTTATGACATTTAGTCAAACATTTTAAACAGTGCAGTTTTATTTTAGCCACTAAAGCATATTAGAGTTTTGACCATATATAGTGCTGTTCGAAATGACTGAATGCAGACAATTGTGTTTGTTTTACATGTAGAGTTTCAAAGGCTGTGTTGATAGTGGACACAGGCAGCTGTGTTTTACATCATTCTCTCTCTCTCTCTCTCTCTCTCTCTCTCTCTCTCATTAGTCTTGAGGGCTCTCAGTGTAAGACGTACGAGCTCATGTCCAGAGGTACCAGGCAACCATGCCTGACAACAGTCAGCTGAGATTTGTTTCTGTGCTTGTTTGTTTGTTTATGTGTTATAAATATAGACTCAGAAATGTAGCACAGCTTGTTTGCTTGATTTTTTTGTTTGTTTGCTTGTTTACATATGACCCACATGTTTGAGAAAGAGCAAAGGAGCAAGAATTTAGTTTTTTTTTAAATGTCATATTGAAAAAGAAAAAAATTAATACCACACAACTTTAAAATAGTTGAGTGGAGGCCAGGGCTAGTTGTCACATGAGAATATTGTTGCAATATAATGAGGTTTTTACTCAAAAGTCCAATTATACAAATCTAGCAGTCAAAACCCACATAAATTATAATTGTTTTGGTAAATTTCATCATATGAAATTTCATCATCATATTTTGATGTATAGATGTTTACTCAGCATCTATACAGCTGTTGAGTAAACAAGTGAACACAATACAATTAGGAATGAATTTAAGGGCCAATTTTTTAAGGGGTGCCTTAAAAGACTGTCACTTAGCGTGTCACTGCTGCCAAGACTGGCTTTTAATAAATTTGCTACATGACCAGAGACAACCGAGAAAAACGTCTGTGGCGTTCAATTTAGCCAAAAACTTCGGCAGGTACTGGGCTACTTCGCAGTGGTGCGACCCGTCTAAAATAGTCTGAATATAAGCACTTATTATAGGTGTACCTTTATGATTCAGAATAAGACAAAAACACGGTTTGGAAAAATGGATTCATGTACTCGCTTATAATATAAATTGTGTACATGTTGAACACAAAAAAAAGCCATGGACTGCAGCTTTAAGTGTCAAATTTTAAACACATTGTTTAAAATGTTATAATTTTATACAATATAATATTTAGATATTTCATCATTATATAATATATTAATAATAATAATAATAATAATAATTATACAATATATCATATTTATTTAGTGTATGATATTTATGAACTTAGTAATACTGCATAGTATTCTTTTTTTAAATTATGTTTCTGTACGTATCTCAGTTTTGAAGTCACAGTCTGAAATGTTTGCAAAGTATTTTAGAATAAGGTTTGAAAAATTGCGGTCCCTTTCTAATCCGCTCCATTACATTCGTTATGTGACTCTTTGGATTTCCAGGCATCTTTTTGTGCATCATAATTGTTTTTCTGCTGTCACAAAAGTTTAATATTTGTTCAGTGAACTGCATCTTTGGTCCTGAGTAATAACCTGGAAATTACCTGGAAATGTTTACTTTTATTTTAAATACCTATTTGAACTTTAAGGTCTGTGTCTATGCAAAAGTTCACTTTCAGAAATAAACCCGCTCTGAGAAATATTTACTGAAGTGAAAAGTGGGACAACTATCCCTGGTCTCCCTTACACAAGTTTTCCATGTACACATACTGTATGATGACACATGAACGTGCATGATATTGGTTTCATCTTCAATGTCAATGTAGAAAAACCAGATGAAAACCAGCATTTTTCTGGTCTACCTGTATGTGTGACGTGCATAAATATTTCTTAGTGTTTAAAGGGTGTGTATGCTATAGACAAAATCATTTAATAACCCTGAAGAGTTTATTCACCACATGCTGCCTTGATGACACACACAAAAACTACGGCAATGGCATTTGAAGGAGAAATGCAAGACATAGTGAGAGTGAATGAGGCCTGATAGAAGAAGAGAGGGACGGTAAAAGAGAGAGAGGTCAGATGTTGGTCCGTGGTTAATGCGTTTATCTCAACTATGTCTGTGCTGTCAGATGTGTACCATTGTTTTGTCCAAGGACACTAAGTGGGAAAGTCAGTGCACTGCTGATAAATGTATTCCCTGTGTGTGTGTGTGTGTGTGTGTGTGTGTTTGTTTGTGTGTGTGTGTGTGTGTGTGTGTGTGTGTTGCACTGAAAGAGCATCTATTCATGCTCCACAGCGACAGAGAGACACACACTGATGTGAAGTTTTCTCCCCTCGAGAGGTTTTTCTGAGAGAGAATAAGAGCAAAAAGAAAGACCTGCTGGAGGAAAACAGGATCTAAACAGGATCGCAGGCATTCCTTCATTTAGATAATCATTAATAATTAATGGATGAGTAAATGAACACACTCATTTTGCTCATGAGCAAATATTTTTGAACAGGGCCTTTAAATGTGATTACAGCAGTTAAACTGGAGAAAAAGCTTGTGTTCCTTGGATTAAAGTGTGTGATAGAGATTAATGCGACCTCCAAACAATGCCACAGTGTGAGTGTGTTTGTGCACCATTGTTAGTAGTGGAAGTGAGCTTTTGGCTCCACAATATCAGTGTGTGATAAAGAGCAAACAGGAACGCGGCTAAAGTGTAAAAATGACTGCTGCTGAGTATATAAACATACACACACACACACACACACACACACACACACACACACACACACACACACACACACACACACACACACACACACACACACACACACACACACACACACACACACACACACACACACACACACACACACACACACACACACACACACACACACATATAGTAGATGCCACTTAGAGCATTTCTAGGTCACTCTGCAGTTTGGCCTTGGTTCCTAAATGAGCCCTCCATTGTTTTTGGTTTATTGAGTTGTCTTGAATAGTGATAGACCGAAGTAGAGGCCTAGCCTGAGCCAATTAATTATCTATTAAACAAAGTCATGGTGAGTATAAGAGTCTTTATACAACATAAAAAAATCTTACTGACCCCAAACTTCTGAACAGTAGTGTACTTGAGCTGAGTCTTGTCAGGGCATAATGTAGATATTCTGTTATAAATACTTTGTAAAATATGTGTTTATTTGATTTTAACAGTTATATGACTCATTTGTAATTCTTAAAATGTGCTATGTATATATTGGCATTACATCTGCCATCAGTCACCCGGTGCTCTTGATATCAGCCATTAAAACCCTAGCTAACAAATAAACACATGAAGTGAAATAAACGAAGCACTGTAAACTTGAATAATGCTTCCCTCCTACAAACAAAATAGCGATGACCTCACTGTCATTAATCTTGTCATAAAGAGACTGTGGGTGTGAACTGCTCTACACACACACACACACACACACACACACACACACACACACACACACACACACACACACACACACACACACACACACACACACACACACACACACACACACACACACACACACACACACACACACACACACACACACACACAAACACTGAGACATACACCACTGTTTGTCACCTTCTATTTTTTTAATTCTTTATTTTTTAGTTATCTCAGTTTTTCCATCACAATAGGACCTGAACTCAAATTTTTGTGGATTATTTTATCACTGAAATGTATATTAAAGGTTTGTGTACATAAATATATTCCGCTGGTGAAATATAATATCATATTTGCCAAATAGATGTATTGTGTATTATAAGCTGCTCATCCTTCATTGGTTCTGTTAGAATCCTGGATCTTGCCAGTTTCTACAACAGAAGTTTAATCCCTGTTTTACCCGTTCACGTGTGTGTGTGTGTGTGTGTGTGGAGGGCAGAGGGGCCGAGACCCACAACACCCCTCATCATGTAATTACAGTACGGATCAGGTGATTAAGGTTTGGGCCATGGGTTATTATGGTTTTGGAGGGTAAAGAAGATTAGCAACCAGACTGAAGGATTACTGTTCATTTTGAAGAGGGCAGGCCAAAAATTAGAAAGGGGAGTCTAATACGCCCATGGAGTAAACAGAAGGCGGATGAGAGAGAGAGAGAGACAGTTATTAAGTACATAAAAACTTTGATAACTGTAGTTTTCCACTCACTAATTGTTTCCTCATTTTTGTTTCCTCATTTCTCACTTATTGCTTAAAGAAATGCATAGTAGACTGTTCTATAACACTGACTGTGCTACACTGATAGTTATGTTGTATCTCATGCGGTAGGGGTGGGAGGGGGGAAGGGAGGGTGGTGTAAATGTTGCTGTTGTATCTGAATTGTTACAATACCTCTTTTATATTGTTACCCTCTAATATAATAAAAATTTAGTAAAAATAAAAAAAATTATTATGCATAGTACTTATGCATGTGTTTAAAATGAAACAAACTACCATTCAGGTTTGGTGTCAGTGAGATGTTTTTAGGGGAAATAAATTACTTTTACATGCATTTGATAAAAAGTGACAAAGACTTTTACACTGTTACAAAAAAAAAAAAAAAAAAAAAAAAATTTAAATAAATGCTGTTCTTTTGGACTTTCATCATTTATCAGAGAATCCTGAAAAAAATGAGGACAACTGTTTTCAACATTGATAATAATAAGGAAAGTTTCTTGAACCCCAATTCCGCATATTTACAGTATATTTCTGAAGTACCATGTGACACTGAAGACTGGATTCAGCTTTGACGTCACAGGAATTTTAAAATATATTAAAATAGACTATAATAATTCACAATATGTATAAAATAGAGAAAAAAGCCATTTGGCTCCCATTCATACTGGCTGACATGCTTAGATCATATAACCAAATGAAAACTACTCACTCTCTCATTTCTAGCCTGGGAAAACCCAGACAACTTCCGGCAAATTTAGATTTGTTCTGCAAGTAAGTCTGGCAAAGAGCTCATTCAAGGCCATTTCCATGCCGTGGAAATCGCGGCACCAATCAGAAACGTTGAGGCGGGCTTTACACGATGACGATCGCTCTGATTGGTTTTAGGTCTAGCCTATCCAATTGTGCCCAGAGGCATTTGAGCGACGTCCACTCCGTTGGTGAAGCGCACCAACTTTTAAATGCAGCATTATTATATTCAAATTGCAAACACATGAGGACAGTCTCCACTGGCAGATGAACATGCTACTACATTTCTCTCCGAAACGGTAGGAAATTAAATTAGATTTAATAGAGGATTTTAACTGTGACAAGATGATTGACAGGGCAGTTTACATGACGGGATGCACGCGACAGATCCGTCCGATAAAGATGATGAATTAGTATGTCCAAAAGTTGCCTACTTTTTTGCTACACATTCAAAAGTAAATACATTTTCTTCACAAAAAGAGTACTTTTATGGCGTAGTGTAACATAGGCGAATTGGGACGCAGCATATGGCTTTACACATGACGATCGCTCTGATTGGTTTTTGGAGTTTTAGGTCTATCCAATTGCGCCGAGAGGCATTTGAGCGACGTCCTTTGGTGACGCCCCTTTGGAAATGATTTGTCTATGGAGCTTTGCCAGACCATAACTCAGTTACTACTGAGAATGGTCTGGTTTTAACCAGGTTATCTCATTTCAGAAATCCCCCTGTTATTGGAGACTTTCGCTGGTAGAATGAATTAATCATGCTGACATACACCTGCAAATAGGGTATTTCTACAGAAAACCTGATGTGGCTTCCTTGCTGATGGGCTTCATGTGTATATATAGTTACATAGATGTATAATAACCAAGATTAAAGTCATATCAGCAATTGAAACAAAACAAGTAATTTCCTATAATAAAGTTACATCTAGAAATAATTCCTGTCTGAAAACTGCTGAAGACGGTGTCTTTTTGAGCTTCTGATCCTCACTTTCAAAACTTTATTGAAAGAAAAAGACAACGTGAGATGCTGAAAGAAAGAGGCTGAATGTGAATGATTGTGCTTTCCGTTGGTACACAAAAGCATAGGGACATTAGCAGTGGGCTGGCAGTAATCCTGGCTGCCCTTGGGTACTACGACCAGCCCAGTGTGAATACAGAAAAAGGGTGAATTCAGCCTCCACCTGGCCTTTATGACTGGACCATATCAGGCATAAATACCCACAGACCCCTTGCTTTTCCTGTAGATGGACTGCTCCGATCAGGCAGTACTGTGACAAAAGGGAAAGTCATTGAGAGGAGGGAGTAGGGGGGTTCCTGTCATACTTTTTCATATTTTGAAATATTGCTGAATAACTCTGTGCTGTTAAAGCACAAATGAGTCCTCTTGGATTGCTACAGGTGTGTATTGTCATGTGATTCATCTTCTGACTGACTTTTGTTAGCTGGGTGTGCTGGCAAAACATTGTTTATCTTAATCAGCAGGTGGCACAAAATTGTGTGCGTGTGTGGCTCAGACAAATGTCATGGAATTACTGATCATTCCTTGATTATACCCTACATTCCCAGCATTTATAGTGTCTCTTTCTTGTGTCCTTTCGCTCTTCTCATCCCTGGTCACATGGAGGGGTGCTTATTCCAGGTCAAGCTGTGTTGCTTTGTGATATAACACACATATACTCATAGGCAGACGGTATTATTTATGCATCTGCCTTTAGCACACAATGTCATCATCGCCCTAGTATGAAATGCACGGAGAATCCACAACTTACACGCTGCATTCATCCACCCGCTGAAACTTGTGTGTGTAGTCGAATATTTAGGAAGCTACATTTAAAGAAAACTTTACATTTGGTCTTTCAGCTTTGATGTGTAAGGCTTAGAGAATGGCGTCGGCTGCTGCTCTTGGGGGTGTTTCTTGTTTTCATTATAAAGAATGAAAAGCCTGCAGATGAGTTACTGAACCTGATTGACCAGTTTTACAGCAAAACATGACACCAGAAAAAGAAGATCAAATGAATGTACATAAATGTGCGTTTGTATTTTGCTAGGCGAGAGCACCTGCGCATATGAAAAATGTTTGATATATCGGTAATACATATCAAAATGTATTCCTTTAAGATGTGAAATCTTACACAGTGACCATACAAGATTTTGAACATTTACTTAACCCCTAATAGTGAGTCAAATTTGGATACTTCACTCAAAAATGAAAAATTTCATCATTTACTTACCCTCATGTTTTTTTCCAAACCCAATAATGAAACCTGAGCGATTTCTATCCCTCCATTGACAGTCTATTCCAACAAAATGATCAAGCTTCAAAAAGCTAATAAAGACATTGTAAAAGTAATATGATTTGAAGGGTATATGCTGCCTTCACGTATATGATATATATATATTTATATATATATATTTATATATATATTTATATATATATATATATATATATATATATATATATATATATATAGTATATGATAATTCACTATCGGAATTATTGTAAATACAAGTTTCCTAGTTAAAAATTGGACGTGAATGCCCTCTTAAGTCGTATTTACCACTAGGTGGCTCAGGGATTATTTTGATAGCCAAGTTCTCGAGTTGGGCAGTCCATAAACTTTAAACATGGCGGAGGTGACAACGAATACTGCTGTGACTGGTATGCTTTATTAGTTTTTCCCACAACGGCTACATCGCCTTGTCTTGTCATTGAAGTTTCTGCATATTTCTGTAGATCTAGTGTCGCTTATTGACACCGCCAATCCGTATCTCCCTCAGACCTTCCTGTTAGTCCTCATTTGTGTGCGGCAGTTTCTCAGCAGTGTTGTTGTATTTGGGAAACCCTGTTATTGTCCTGACAGGCAGCCAGGAAGGAAGAACCCCCGCCCCTGGCTTCCCACCCACCACCTTGTGAGCCGATGCCATTGACGAAAATGCTTTCTAACCTTTTACTCTACTTTGCCACTGCACACCAGTACACTGAGGAAGGAGAGATGTTTTACACCTAGCCGCTGCTGTTTATGCTAACACATATGGAGATATGCTGTAGATAAGATCTTAAAAGAGAAGTGTATCATTTCTGCATAAATATAGTGTCAATCCAGTTATGTGTAACCCTGCCCCGTTGCCACTATCACTCAGTCACCTGTCAACAAAAGCTTAGATTTCATGAATTTAGTTCACAACTCAGAAAAAGGATCAGATCGTGACAAACAGTAAGGTTGTATATCGAGATGTGCTACCAAAGCTATTCTTAGGGTTATGGTTAGGGTTTAGGTTAGGGGTTAGTATGCTTCTGCGTTGTGTTGGCGATCAGCACTTGAGATTGAAATGAGCAATGAAAATTGGTGGCGGGTTTGCGCTCAACTTGAAAATCAGGCGAATGGATTTCTTATAGTACATACTACATTAATATACAATATTATGCTGGACAGAACAAAAAAGATATACTTGGCTTTTAAGAAAAGCATTATTCCACTTTAGACCTTAGTCAGGTTAAACGCCATATTGAATTGAACACTGATGAAAACAAGGCTGTGAGGGATAGATTTACAGTCTTTACAATGGCGCACTGTATAAAGGTCCTTTTAAAAATTTTTTTACTTTTAAAACTGTTTCATGAAGTTTCTGTCTACTGAAAGTTTTTTCAGAAAGACGTTTCATCAGGTATGTTGTTAAACAACGGTACAATCCATTAAACGCACTGTACTTCTATCCCTCAGCCTCATTGTCATTCCTGTCAAAAATGTGAAATGGCGCTACCCTGACCAAGGTATATTTCTGTAAAGGTTGCATACACCATTGTTTGGCAAACTTTTGCAGCCGAAATCCAAAAGGATTCCATGATATCAGGAATTTAGCATGAGGCAAAATATTTTCGAGCACAGATTTCACTACGGGTTCAGGTTGGAGACGTGAATTTGCTGCGTTGACCAACAGAAAGCTGTTTGGTTTGAAAGTGTCTTCTGTGTGAGCTGTGCTTCATACATCACTACAGTACTGGCAATAGACAATGGACCTTTTTTGCCCACAAAATGTCTCTAAATTGATGTTCTGTAGCTCATATGAGAATTGTTGTGTGTGTTGGGCTTTTAGCTGATGGAATATGTAGTGCTTTCATTAGTAAGTGCGGTTTGAAAGCACATCTTTTTTCTTTTTGCATTTTGCTGTGGGCAAATGGAAGGTGTAATGACTGGACAAACATGGGAAGGATGCAGGCGGCATAGGGCAGGCCAGAGGGGGTGTGAGTTCAATCAGTGCTACACATCTGCTGAGAGTGGTTTGTGTTGAGCTTTGTCAGCGTTTCTTGCTCTCTGTGTCTCTGTTTGAATATAAGTGTGTGGTAAGATAATGGCTTGTCACATAAGATTGATAACAGGATGGGCTGAAAAACATCACTGCATGCATGTTAGAGTATAGACATGTGTGTGTTGTGTGTATTGTAATGGATTGTGAGAGAAATGCCTTGTATTTGTGGGGGAGGGGGAGGGCTACTGCAGTCCATGCCGTCATGTCATCGCCTGCAGGTCAGCTCACATCTCCTACTCTGTAAATTTAGACCTACTGGCTTTATTGGCTCTTTGCCTACTGAGAATATCATAATGTTCACTGTTGGTTATGGGCACTGTAATTATAGATCTCAAAAATAAATATCCACCACACTACTTAGGAGCTCGGCAAAAAGAGAGACACACACTGTAGTGTATACTGTGTGCATGGCCTTACATGCTTCTGGAATCATGCAGTTGTTTTGCCCATTTTTGGAGATAATGTTGACCATGTTTACACACAGTTTTAGATTAAGGTCTATGTTCTGGTTAAGCCTTTATTTGTGTAAAGGTGCTTGCTGTACAGCAAGTGGAATATTCCTTTATGGGAATATTCCTAATATATGTACCGTAATATATGGTATCAGCATGTACTGAATAAACTAAGAAATGCACGTTCTGTACTGGAGATGCTTTCTTTTGCCATTTATTTTAATAGATTTTTAGTTATTCTTCACAATTATTTACAATTCTCATTCATGTCCTCGATAATAGCACACAAGAGTGCAATTAAATCCAATATGTTGGACATGTAAGAGTTTTTTTGATCCTGTCTGTATATTAATTTGTTTTACTTATATTTTCTTTTGATTAGAAATTAATATTCTGAACTAGCTCTTTACGTGACACAGAATTCAAATTGGCACAGGCATATCCTAGTCTTTTTCAAATTTCTAGAAACAATGATATTATATTATTGGCTTATCCATGTTATGGCAATGGGGGTCATGTGTTTACATGAAACATAAATAACTAGAACATGATAATATTCTATTAATCAGAATTTTCATGAGTATAACATGGTCAGTGTTTCTGTCTCTCATTCTCACTCTCACTTTTAAGTTCTCTCTCAGTTTGTCTATTTTTTCCTGCAAATCCCTTGTTCTAGATGGATACTCTACAATAGTGAGTCATGTGATCAAGGGTTTTAAGTGGAAGGAAAGCTTTATTGATCGATGGGAAGGATTCCAGAAAACACCCTTACACACACACACACACACACACACACACACACACACACACACACACACACACACACACACACACACACACACACACACACACACACACACACACACACACACACACACACAGCTGTTAAGCCTCTGAAGTTTCTCTGTTTACGATGTGCGCTTAAGTGAGGGGAGTTAAGGCTTGGTTCATCACCAAGTGCAGTTTTTAACCTCAAGATATCATGCAATTTGACAAGAAACAAATAAAAAAGTTAAAACATTTATTTTTATTTTTGCACATGAGATAATACAATAGAATTTCCAGTAGGCCTATACAGTCCAGTGCTCATAATACGTTTTTCCATTGCTGCTGTTATGTGGTTAATATATTTTATCATTGTTTACTAAATGTATTTCACGGTCTTGTTTGCTATCTCCAGCTTTGATGTTTTGGTATGCGTCATCATGGCTGCAAGGGCAGGATGTTTTTAAGCACACCTCTTGTTCAAGTGGAGCATGATAATTTCGCTCTAGCTGATAAAGTATCTGCCTAGGCAGTGTAATAATGCTAAGTCTTTCCACTGGCCTAAAGTTCCTGCCTAGGAAAACTCTTGGGCTCGAGCCGCTTGTGTCCACAAGAAAAGACTCTTTAAAATCTGCTCCTCTTCACATTCACATTCACTGTGCCGTGATCTCTCATGTGAGGACCATTACGTTAAATTTTTAAGTGTTCCTCGCATCCTTCTCAGATCTCAGAATAACTCAACTGCTCAGTCGGAATCATGAAGAAATTCATCTGTCCTTTTCATTAAGACCATCTACATCTCCTACATCATCAACCTCCTGTGAACCTGAGAGTTCATCCATTTAGAAATAAACCATCTCTCTATTTCAATTATTTATCTTTCCCTCTTTTTTGCACTCTCGTCCCTCAGCCTTTAAAAAGTGTATAAACTCGTCATTACATAACTGCCGTAGTTTTGTGCTGTGGCTTTTCTGGCTTTTAGTTTTTGGATGGACCAATTAAGGCATTGCATCATTATAATGTACAGTATTAAAAATATATATATTCATTATTAGATTTGCTAAAGAATACATTTAACGATGTTATTTTTAAAGGGATAGTTCATCAAAAATGTTTTATTCCAAACCTAAAGTATGATTTTCTTTTTTCTGTGAAACTTAAAAGAAGATATTTTGAAGAATGTTGGTAATCAAACTATTCCTCTAAAGATAAACTTTAAATCAGCATTATATGAAGGCAAAGGTAATCTAAATCTGAGAACATGGTAAATGAGCATCTACAATTTATGCTTTATGATATGATAAATAAAAAAATATAACTGATACCTGATGATGCCGATCATCCCGACCCTACTTTAATGTGATTTCCAACACTTCCTCAGCAAACACAAAAACTCAGAACAGTTTCTGACATATGATGTCAGTGTAAAGTATGTGTTTTTTCGCCTTCTGCAGTGATTTTATATAGTTCTTTTATCCCAAACTGTGAATTAGTTCATAAAAACTGGCATTAAAGACAGAAAACACTATAATCCCCTTCATCAAGTCTCCCCTTCATTTAAGAAATTGAACATGCACTCTTGGCTAGTCACACTCTATAAAAACTGTGCTCTATGTTGTTTTGACCCAATGAAGGGAAAATGAATTAGAATCAAAGCAGCTCTTATTTCATTACGGCCATGCAGTGAAATCATCTTATAACGGCTCTGCATATTAAAGGCCATTAACAAGATGTGTGGAGTCTATTTATGCTGAATTACCCATTTCAAGAGCCTCATCAAAGGCCGGGATTAATGTTATTTTGAGCCTGAGTTGAATATTGTTTTTGAAGACTTTTAATAACCAGCTCTCCCCAGCTCATTCTCTTTAATAAGCATCTTTTAATAAGCCAATCTCTTTCCAGTCTCTTCTCTTCTCTTCTCTTCTCTTCTCTTCTCTTCTCTTCTCTTCTCTTCTCTTCTCTTCTCTTCTCTTCTCTTCTCTTCTCTTCTCTTCTCTTCTCTTCTCTTCTCTTCTCTTCTCTTCTTTTCTTCTCGAGGTCTGTAGGTGTGTAAGTCTCTTTGAACTGTGACAGCGGTACCTTCAGTCAAATCTTTCTCTCATCTGGGGTAGGGGGGCGGTTCGTAACAGGATGGGTTTGCCACACAGCGCCATGGCCCTGGATTCTCCCTCCCACAGCACGGCCTTAGATGGTTGCTGCTCTGAAGAACCAGATCTGACACATATGTTTCGTGCTTGTGAATGTGTTGATGAGAACAGAGGGAATGAATGAGCGGGAACTGTTTGAAAGAGAAGAGCAAATGGGCTTTGAGGTTTTTTTAATGAAAGTATTCTCAGACTAAACCCATGAGCTTTCACAGGTAAATCTTCTGAGTGTAATTAGCATGCATTTTGTTTGTGAGTGTATGAACTGTCAGTGCCTGAGGTCTGGTATGTGTAAATGTAATTCACACAATAACAGGAAGGAGAAAAGGTCCCTCTCAAACAGGCCTGTGAGGAATGTACATTTTGGCGCAAATCCTCCTCTTACTTGCTCTTTCATTTTCATCCTTTATTTTAGTGCCAACACATACATATTTACCTTTGCGCCTCTATTCACAAATATCTTCATCTATTATGCCTGACAATGCATTGGAAAACAATAAGAAAGAGCAAAAAAGAATGTACAAGAAAGCATTCATGCTCACATTCACATGTGTACAGAGTTCCCTCTCTCTCAGAACTGTGAATACCACGTCAAGTCCTGGAAACGTTTATGGCCTTGTCTGAGTTTTATAAACCTCCATCATAGTTTCTCTCTCTGTCTTTCATTTGCATGAATTAGTCATTGCACATGAACTTTTGCATATTGTTTTTTGTGTTTGTGTGTTTGACTATATATATATATATATATATATATATATATATGTGGTCAGAATAAACAAACTGCAGATCTCATAAGCATATGTCAGTTTGACCATCACCCTATTTAAATATGGGTCAAACATTTATGGAAAGTTTGTTCTGCTTTGGTTTAAGTGTGATTGTTTAATCGAAATTAGGTCTGTATTTAAGGCAAATATTACTTGTGCTATTTCTCATAGAGCTATAAAGTTTTGGCACCCATTTAATTCTTCAAATCATGTGACTTTATAAGGAGAGGTACGCTATTATTTAAACTCAAATGATGTACTACACCGTGAACTCACACTACACTCTGCGATAGAGTGAATTTTAGAAGGGTAGTGTCATCTCAACAACAATTGGAATAAAGGATGTTTCATCGGTCCGCTGATGTCCGTGCAGACTTGTGCATGGGAAACAGCACATGGTCAAAGTATTTGAGTGCTCGAAAGAAAAAAGGTCCACAAGGTTGTGTGCATGTGCCAAACGAGTCCATCCATGCTCACTATTGTCACGGATTCTCTGTTTTTGGTCGAGGACTCTTATTTCAAATATTTTCAGTTCCTTTGTTTCCCGTGTTATAGTTACTGATTTGGTTTCCCTCGGTATCCTGATTATGTTCACCTGTCTCTTGATTGGTTCCTTATTTATCCTAGTGTATATAGCCCTCAGTTTCAGTCGTGTTTTGTCTGTTGTTGCATTTTCTTGAGGTTTTCCATTTTGCCGGCATTTATCGATGTGCTCCTGAGTGTTTTGTTTCCTTTGTTAAATTTAAACTGCTGAACTTAGATCCTCATCTCCTCTCTTTGTTTGACCACAATGTGAGAACTATCATATGTACTTTGAATGGCTTGCACACTCAACTGTGCACTAGGTAGAGCAAAATTCTGAAAATGAAGTGTACCCGCACCTTTAGAACACCTTAGAACTACATAGCAACACCCTGGCAACCCCTCATAACTCATATTGGTGGTGAGATTTGCACAGGCAAGCATCACATATTTTCTTACTTTCGTATCAAAAAACGATTTCTTCTGCAGTTTGTGTTGGTTTTTGTGTTTTGCGTCATCTCTATAAATAACTGATCCCCTGGTCTTTTTTCTTTGCAGAAACTTTTGTTACTTTTGGGGTCAAATACTTTAAAAATAAGAAATAGGTTCAGTTACTGGATGTTCTGCATGGGTAAACACAAATGGAAATTTGCTGTGCCAAAGGTCATTAAGTTGAAATAGGCATGGCTGTGATAAATGGTCGCAGTGTAAGAGAACCGCTGGGCAGGAAAAGCATTTGAGCCTGTGTTATACTTTGAAGGATTAGAAGGCCCTGCCACCGTAAAGATACCATTTCACACATTTTAACTGAGGGAATTAATCTGTTCGCAAAAACTGAGATGAGTCAGCGGTGGTGTATTTGACTGTTTGTGTTTTTTTTTATATATATATATATATTTTTTTTTTATATCACTGTCTCCCACTCTCTTTCCCTCCCCAGCTGTGTCCATTATATTCCCTGCTCTAAATCTCTTTGATGAGACCGGAAAAGCAGGAATTATTCATTGAAGATGCTTTTATGACATGTAGGCGTCCAACATATCCATAGCCTCAAAAGTCTATCACTGAGTGTAATGGATAGTACATCATGAAAGAGGGTTTTGTTGAGTGTCAATGAACATGTCCAGGAGCTATTGATCTAAGAAGGCAAACATGAATGTTGTGCGCTGCTTTTTAATGTCGATGCATGCATTACTTGTACTGCAAATGTATGAATATAGACCCACTAGAATGATGTGTGTTTATATGTGTTTCTAGCTCATAAAGGACAAACTGGGTCTATTTTATAAGGTAGATGTTGTAAACTGATTCATGACCATGCAACTATAGTCAAAATCCTAGTGCCTAGCTCTGTTCTAAAATCTACTATGTAGACTATCTTCTCAATCCACTCCCACATGGACCCCTTGGCGTCACTTTTTAATGCACATGGTACCTGGAAAGTCAGTGTTGGAGGGGGTTGGATAATGTGAGTGTGTAGTCATAAAGAGACGGATGAAAGAACAGATTGGGCCCTGAGTAATAAGACTCTAGGCCAGTATCTGATGACATGGTCGATCTTATGTCTGTGACGCTATAGTTTGCGTGCTCAGCACCTGTGTTCCCTCACACAAAGACTTTTGTGTTTTAGCCTCGCTGAGAAAAAAACAGCCCTGATATTTGGAATCATGTGATATGAACCCTCCTTTCATGAGGCGGCTTATAAACAACTTGTGACCATTGAGCATCAGCTGATCAAACTAACGCAGACCTCAAATAGTTCACAGATCAGAGGTGAAGTTACAGTGTTACTGTCTAGATAGCATCCAGATGGAATCGTTCACCCTTTCTGTCATTATTTACTCACCCTCATGTTGTTCCAAGCCCGTATGGTGTTATTTTTTATTCATAGAACACAGAAAGGAGAAATTTCAAACTCCTACTTTCTATTTAATGATAGTTTATAGTGGCGATGACTGTTAAGCTTTATGATGCCTGTTTGTAGAAGGACGTGACCGTTAGAGCAGGGTTTTCTTTCTCTTTCAGGTAGCAGTTCAACAGCATCTTATTATGAGCTTTCATGCTTTGACTGTCTTTCTGTTTGTGGGTGAGTGTACAAGAAAAACCTTAAGACCTCATTTATCTGAAGTGTTTTTCTCAGGCTTCTCTCTCAAGGCCTCTGAACTTTGGTTTTTCCTTTCCACCACCTCTCAAATGTCCTTTATCTTTCAAGTCAAGTCAAGTCACCTTTATTTATATAGCACTTTATAGTACAGATTGTTTCAGCTTTACAGTGATAAACAGGAAAATAATTAAATGATGCAAACAGAATTCAATTCTGCTGTAAAGCAGCTCTAAAAAGAGAATAGTAAACAGTCATTATTTAAGTGAAATCAGTTTAGTGTTGATTCATTTCGGTTCAATAACTGTGTAAAGTTCATAATTTATCTAATGAAAACATGTCATCCAATAGTGTCAATCCAGTGTAGTCAAGTCAATAATACTGTTGAATGTTAGGTATTCCCAACTAATTAGGGCAAAATGTGAAAGAACCCAAACTCCACCGGCGACAGAAAGGAGAGAAACAAGGCTAAGTCAGGTGGACAGTTTCTTTCTCTTTCTCAGTTCTTCTTCCATTTCTATTTCTATACTCTTTGAATAACATCCTGATTTCAGAATTGTTCACTTTGTGAGAATAGTTTTCACCTTCTGTGCTGTTTTGTAGACTTTAATACAGCAATTTAATGTAAACTTTTCAGTCTTCCTGACATCCTCAGATGTGATTTTAACATGACAATATAAAATGCTTACATGCTATCGCTGCTATTCTACACTGGATCTTCAATGGTAACAGCACAGAAGGGTTAATGTTCCAAGTTAAACACAAATCGCCATGTGCTCCGTGAGGAACTTTCATTTGTGTTTTAGTTGTAATTTTACTGACATTCCCTATCACTGTGACCCAGTGTTTTTAGTCTCCTGTGGACTGAATCTGCTCAACCGGAAAGAAAACAATGTTCTACACCTGCAGATGGCTTATTTGCATTTCATCATAAACCGCCTCATGCTGCGTTAAAGAATGGCTCTCCATTGCGTTCATTTTTTCCACAATCTTGTTTATTTAGTTTGTCTTTCTCTGGCAACTGCTCCAGCAGTAGTAATACAAAAAATATAAGATTCACCAAAATCATGATTATTAAAAATGTACGAAAAAATATAGGAACAACTGAAACCACATGTAGGGGAGAGTGAGGTAATATGAGCCAGTGGGTAAGTTGACCCACCCCATTTATCTTGGCAACTGTACACTTTTATTGTCATGTGACCATATATTTCGAACCACCCATAATTTTTGCCAGACTGTGAAAAGGAGCAAACCATGGGAGGAGTGGAAGGACTGTAACATTCAATGTAACATTTAGCATAACAGATGTAATGGCTGTTACATCAAAGCAAATTGGTCCAGGTCTAAAATATTTATGATCCATATTGGCGATTTAGCAATGTGTAAAACCATGCAAATCATTTATTAGGCGGAGATTAGGTGGAGATTTTACGTGAGAAGTTCTCCTGTCTGTACAAATACGAAATAATCTATGCAATTATTAGTGAATGAGACCCATTGTTCTTTTGGACTTTCTGTTCATCAAAGAAACCTGAAAAAAATATACATCATGGTTTACACAAAATATTAAGCAGCTGTTTTCAACATCATTAATAAGAAAAGTTACTTAAGCACCAAATTAGCATATTAGCATGATTTCTGAAGGATCATATGAAATTCCAATTCCAAAATAGAAATTCCAATTCCTAAATTCTAATAACATTTCACAATATTACTGTTTTTACTATATACTATAAAGTATATACTATATATTAGAGCTGCCCTTGACTAAAGATTTTTCTAGTCGACTATTTGTCATAAATTTTTAAGCGAATAGTCGACTAATCTCACGTGTATATTAATAAGCCAAATCATAATAATGAGCCTTTAATTGCCTATAGTCACCATTATGTTCTGTTTATACAAAGCCTAATCATTTTTTGACTCACACAGACCTTGGCGGCAGAAAGCGCATCCTGATTGTTTTCTTTATTTTACAAAAAGCACAACGTTTAGTTATTGCGAGTGCACACATATTAAATTTGTCAGTTTTGAATGACGTATTAGGCTACTCTTGTTGTAAGACCAAAAATATTTTAAGTTAAATGCAAGTGATCACTCCGGCGCCTCCATGTCATGCAGTAAGTGCGCTAATAGCTTTCACACTCTAAGCTAATAGCTTATTTTTCTTTGACTAACCGACTAATAAAAAAATGTGGCCATCTAAGCCTCTTCTAGTCGACTATTTCGGGGCAGCTCTACTACATATGCTGCGTCTTTCAAAAAACATTAACCGACCCCAAACATTTAGTGCATAGTTTTAAACCAGTTTGTTTCCCAACAGACTGACAGCAACTTGACTCATTCCAGTTTTGTGTGAAATATGCATCAGTCATTTAACAGACTCTGAGAAGTTCATGGACATACAGTACATCTGATGCTGAGACTTAATCACTATCTTTCCCAGTCCACTTTTTTCTTTTTTTCAAAAGTCACTGGTTCCAACTCTCTCCGTTTCTCATCCACACTTGACTTCTCTCCACCAAGCTGTTTCCCTGAAGTACTGGCTTGATTTCGACCTCCTGTGGAGCAAGAAGACAAAAGTTTTTCCTCACAATTTCTGCATTTTGTTTGCAGCCCACAGCAAAGTCCTGCACAGCTTTACTAATGTCCCTGAGCTTTTTGTCTCTTGAGTGTGAAAATCTAATGAGGAACCGGGATGAGATTCCCAGGAGAGGCTTCCCGCTGGCATTGGATGGGACAGGGATAATAGAGCCAGTCAGATTTGTGTGAACCCAGACGAGGAAGACGTGGCAGAAAAGGGGAATGAGGAGGTCAGGGGGAATCCAATGGTAAAACAGCACAGAATAGACTAGCTTGTGCGTTCGAATAAGAGAAGAAAATAGGTAATAGGATGCTCACAGGATGCTCGGAAGGAAAAGGAACAGAAGAAGAGAGAAGTGTTCATGAGAGGTTCAAATTTAGAGATGAACAGTGATCACAGCAGTTCAGTTCCTTATTCTATGTTTAGTAATATAAAGACAAAGTAACGTGTTAAAGCTAATGTGTATAACTGTAAGAAAGCCATTCATTCCCTGACTTCTGACTAGTGCAAACACTGCAGCTCTGTGACACTCCGTTTGAGGTTGACATGTCAACTTCTGGCTTGACCAATAGTCTGATTTTCTTTGTTGAAACTTATTCTGCAGCGTTTGTGCATAGGACATGAATTATACCTCAAATCATGTGATTTGTTGGGAATTACTATTATAAGAGACTGAACTTCATATGGCAGACAATGAAACTGATGAAAAAATTCTATTCAAATAAATTTTTCTCCTTCTCATAGACTAGCCATTACATCTAGGGTGTTGTTTAAAGTTCAAGACGCTGGGATAGACATCAGCATCCCCACGAACCTAGATTGGACAAGTGAGAATGGATGAATGGATTTAAGTACATTTATGTATGTATGTATGTATGTATTTAAAAAATATATATATAAATATACCAGAATGTATTTAAAATACAGTTATTTCATACTTAGTATAATACTACAAAACTATTAACATATTTACTGACATATCACTTGAGACTTACTAATATAAATATAATAATTAGACTTTATTGCACAATGCACATTTCCTAATATTAAGCCTTAAATGTGTTTTAATATCACTATTAGTAAGGATAGTATGATCTCTGTATAATATCAGTCTTTAAATGCAAGATATTTAAAGTGTACCTAAAGTATACTTGCAATAGTTCCACTTTAGCACAATCAAATATACTCAAGTATTTCTTTAGTTGGACCTCAGCACTATTTCCAGATAACTTAAGTGCAATAAGCACCAATTTAGTATACTAAAAGTACAATTGCAGGGTATTTATATTAAGTACATAATATGTACATGTATTTGTAGTATACTTGGCATGAAATAAATGTAATTCAAATACATTTTAGTAGATTTATTTTTCACTACACTCTTGGAAAAAAAAGTAGTACAAAAGCTGTCACTGGGCCAGTATAATTTAAAAGGGTTCTAATATATACAGTTTAGGTACTAATATGTACGCTTTTGTACCTTGTTTTCTGAGATTTTATTTATTCATATATACATAAAGCGGTCAAAACAAGTCATTTTCGTATTTTTGCATCTCATGACTCTCGGCCCCGTCCTGCTTGCCACAGTATTGTATGTGTTTTTTTTATTTTTATATATCGACATTTGTCCCGTTATCAACCATCTAGATAGAACATCCTACTAATCCCCTACCAACCAGAACACCCTAGCAAAATGACAGGGAGTTTTACTTGGACATCACCACTTACATTTCAGAAAATGGGAAAATCAGTTTTTGCAATTCTGTTTGGTGCCTCTAACAGCACATAAATTACACATAGTAGCTTTAAAGACGCACAGATTCACAGACACAATCTTAATCATGACCTTGACTAAACTAGACCTCACCTCACATTTTAAAGCAAAGACAAATATAGCAGATGCGGTAGATTAAACCTTCCTTGGCCTGAGGTCTCAATGCTCAGCAGACATGAAATAGGCTGGCGTTCTGAAATGAATGTGTCTGGATGTGAGGGTGAATGGGGACACAGCATAACTTACATGAGGTTAGTTTAGCTGGTTGGCGTTTTATGACGTGGGACAAATTAAAATGTGCTTTGTTGAACACACACATGCACATACAGTATAAGTCTGTCAGTTTGCTCTTGTTGATATGTAGCTCCATACAACTCAATGAACAGAAGAACCGTGAAATCCTTGGAAAATTTAACTTAATGGACAGGCTGTTTCTCTTCCCATGGGTCCAACACTCTCTCTCTCTCTCTCTCTCTCTCTCGAACACACACACACACACACACACACACACACACACACACACACACACACACACACACACACACACACACACAGACACACACACACACACACACACACACACACACACACACTATAATGGACAGAGAGGGTCTGTTCCACTCTCTGTAATTTTTTATGAAATGAAGAACAATGAGTAACTTTGCTAGCTTTTGGGAAGTGATGTGTGTGTGTATTGATGAATCTGCAACCTATAGAAATGCGTCTCTTATTTTATCTCATGGCAAAATTGCTTCTAAGTGCTCTTTCTCTTCCCGTCAAACACATCAACACCCGACTCTTGTTTTAAAATGGTTACCACAAATAGATTCAGACATGTGCAGTAGTTTTGTCCATCAGGCCTGTTGTTGCCAGTCTGAGAGACTCTTGACTGGCTGCTTTGTGGCTGTCCTGAACCCAGATCTTCTGGAGGACACAGCATGTGCTTCAAAGATGTTTTGTACCACACACACAGAGGCGGACCAGAAGAAATGAGCCGCAGATGTGACTTAAAGATTTTATTTTAATCATAAAGCTTCTTATGTGTCTGCCTATGTATGTATCTGTGGTGGTGGGGGGGGTTAAGGTCAGTAAGATTTTTTTTTTTAAAGAAATTGTTACTTTTATTCAGAAAGTATGCATAACATTTCTGAAAACAGTAAAGTTACAGTACTGTAAAGATTTTTTGTTGTTGTTGCAAACAATTTCTATTTCAAATAAATGCCATTCTTTTGAACTTTCTTATTATCAAAGAATCCTGAAATGATTAAGCAGCACAACTTTTTTCAACATAATTATAAGAAATGTTTCTTGTTTATGTAGGATCATGTGACAACTAAGACGGGTGTAATAGCTGGAGAAAATACATATTTTAGGGAATAAATTACATTTTAAAATATTTTAACATAGTTTTGTAATTACTATGTACTTATGTATTTTTTACTATTTTATTTTTTTCAAAGAGATGTAGCCTTGGTGAGCTTAACAGACTTGTTTCAAAAACTTTTATAAAATCTTACTAACTCTAACTGTTGGATGGCAGTGTACATTTGTAAGAAAGTGTTTTGTTCTCTTTAGACAAAAACAGAGACATAGTAAGTTGATGTGAATGTGTGTGCGTGTCTGTTATGTCTGACTGGCTCATTCCTCTGGGTTATCAGTGAAGCATGACGTTGTTATGTTCCATCTCAAGGTCTCCAGACATATTCCTGCTTATATTAACTTGCCACAGGTGAGAAATTTAGATTTCATCTTCATTGTGGAAAAAATTCTTTATATAACAGCCTCATAAATCACAGTGATATTACTGAGAACTCAGTCATCCAAGAACTGCCTTTAGATACGCTAATGATCATCAGTAGCTCTCCTGCATGTGTTGAGTCTCCAGTATTCACCATATGAATGCGGAATCCATCTCTATTTGTACCCATGACATTAAGAGCAGATTTTCCACAGCCATTCACAATTTCAGGTCGTAGTTATATGGATATCAAACAGAGAAAAGTTATATTGCTCAGAGGTTGCTCATTCAAATTTAACGTAGAATGTATAGATTTCAGTGCTTTCTTGTATCAACTTTTCGGTGTTTAGGCCTGTTTACATCAAGAATAATAACTACCTATATAACAATAACTATATTAGCATTAACATCAATGGACGAAAGCATCATTTTTTCTGTTTAATAAGCTCATGTCCTCTGTCACTTTAAATGTACAAGCTTTTCAAAATCATGTGGATTCTAACTGTCAATGTTTTTATCATTCATCAGCTCTGAAAATATTGTATCGTATTATATTATTGTTATATAATATAAAATATTGTTATCGTCCTTGGTGTGAATGGCCCCTTTCTCTTAAAAAAAACTAGACACAAATGAGACAACTGATGATAAATAGAGCTTTAATATGAATGTCAAGAGTGTATCTTAGATAATTTGGGTTTGGGAGAATTTGTTGAAAAATTTTAATATTTTATAGGTATGTAATCAAAGTCTTGGAAAATCTGAGCAAAGTTTGAGACAGTGTTGGGATCTCTTCTAAAACTGTAGAAGAGAATATGTGAGATTTACATCTCTTTTGCAGGATACTTAAGTGAGAGTCTCTATTCGTTCTCTACTTAATGTCACTGTAATTTAGGAGAAACAACTGAGATATGTTAGAGATCCTACTGTGATTTTTCACACATTGCAATGAGTTTTTGGTATGCAATTTGGGTCACACTTTAGTTTACGTTCCAATTCTCACTATTAACCAATTATTAACTATGACATTTGCCACAATAAACTCATAATTACTGCTTATTAATAGTTAGTAAGGTAGTTGTTAAGTTTAGGTATTGGGTATAATTAAGGGATGTAGAATATGGTCATGCAGAATAAGGATATTAATATTAATATGTGCTTTATAAGTACTAATAAACAGCCAATATCCTAGTAATATGCATGCTAATAAGAAAGTTAATAGTGAGAATTGGATCTAAACTATAGTGTTACCAAAATTTGTTGTGATAAAGAAATTTTATGACAAGTGATAAGTTTAAATAATTGGACTAATGTCAATTTTCTCTCTCTTTTTCATGTATCTTGGATTCTTGGATTTCTGAACTAGGTAAGTTAACATGTGGTTTTGTGTATAAGTGTGTTTATATGTGTGTGTGTGTGTGTGTGTGTGTGTGTGTGAGAGAGAGAGAGAGAGAGAGAGAGAGAGAGAGGGGAATGAGAATGCAATAACTTGTATTCACAGGCTAAAAGCAGCGCTCATTAATAATTGATAAATAAATATATATTAGAAAAAGTGATGACAGGAGAGAAGGAAAGTAAACATAAACTGGTAGAGCGAGAGAGATTTAGAGCTCTTCTTGTTAACAGGCTCTGTGGGTTTATTCAGTAGTTCTGGGAGAGATGATTGTCAAGAGTGTTTCATTAGTTTAATCCACCGTTGCACTCCGGGGATGGATACGCCAAAGCGATAATGTCTTCTTTCTCCCTTTGAGTTCTTTCTATCTCTCTCTCTCCTCACCATTATTTTTCTCTTTTTGAGAATTTCACTTTTGTGAGCCATAGTCCCATGAGCCTACATGTCCATTTAGTGAAGTTAGCAAACCTACGCATACTCTGTCTAATTCAATAAAGAGAGGTCAGAGGTCATCTGATCAATGATTAATGTGATTAGACAAGGATGGAGGAGAGGAAGAGAGTTTTATATAATCTCACTCTTGTGCCAAGTAGAGCACAAGTATCCGGAAATGAGAATTCAGTTTTAGCCAAGTGGCTTTCAGTATGTCATCCAAAGAGTGAAAGCAGAGGGAGGCAGATAGAGATAAAGAGAGAGAGAGAGACAGAGCAGAGGATTTTGGGGAAGGGAGAAGAGAGTTTGGATTCTGATCATGAAGCAGAGTCATCACTAAACCATCTGCTATCTGTGTGCGTGCACATTTGTGAAATACTCTCCTCATTGATTTCAAGATGGTGGGCAAAACACATGCAGGTTAATATTTAATACGGATGGCGGAAATGATTAGAAACCCCACAGGCGCTTTGTGTTTCCTGCTCTTTATGATATGTGTTCAACCCTTCAGTGAAATTGACAAAACTAAGTTGAGACAAAGATTCTACATCATACTTCACTTATAGGTGCACTTTCTGAAAAAAGATGTTTAGTGGGGTTTTTTTTTTAAACTAAATGTTTAGTGGTCGTTGATGCTCTTTGGATCATCTTCAGTCATAGTGGAGAACATTGTCATCAGGTTTCACACACATGTGTGGAGTTCATGCAGCTTGAGTGCTTAAGTCATTAAACAGAATTTTTTACTTTTCACTCAAATTGTTATGGTAATATATAAGTTAATACATTATAAGATACATTATACATATATATTTCTAATATATTACTCTATAAAAATGTATTAGATTAGAAAAAAATACTTAATAGAAGCATTTTCATGAGTGGTTTCAGATGTTTGTATAAACCGTACTGTATGTTTGCATTTAACAGCGTTATTTCTATCACCTTTGTCTTTTCATATCCAGTTCTTAAGTCGTAAATCGCACAATGATAATCCTCAATCGAATATATCTAGCGCTCTGGGCACTGGGGGAAGAGGATGACTTATGAGAGCTGCAGGATGAAAGCTTGTCTTTTGAGACTTTCATGAGAGATTATGCGCCACAAATGGCCCATAGTGAATTTAAACGACGAGGCTCAGAAAACCAATTTTTGAAATGTTCACTTCTCTGTGGGGGAGATGCATATGATATTATGACTGTCCCAATGGCTTTCTTTACTGCATTCCAATTAGCATACTATCCATACCACATAGGATGCCAGATTTCAGTTAATGTGTCTCAAACTGTAACATGTTGAACATCTAAGGGCCTGTTTACACCTGGTCATTTCTCATTTTATGTGTTTTTACTGATCGGATAGCTGATCTGATTTGTTAAAACGGCTATCTGCAAAGTACACGTCAGCGAAAGCAACAGATATGAGCTGCTTTTATTTATTATCAGCTAAATACAGGATCAAAAACCTCAATAGGAGAGAGAGAGCAGCATCAGCACTGGTAAGATCATTTAGTCTCACTACTCGAAGATGATTGTGTTTTGAGCATCTGCGACTTACATTCTGTTTCATTTGCGGCAGTTTGCACGTTGACTTGCTGAAGAGATACACATAAATTCATCTGCGGTGATGCGTGTTGCGGTAGCGCCGTCATATCTGGCTATAACATGTTATATAGCCTATAATGCTCTCACACGTTTATTTTTTAACATTTTGGGAGGAGTAAAATTGACATTTACCGATCTGAGAAAACGCATGAAGTGACCAGGTGCTCAAATCACTCAAATCACACAAAAATATGCTCAAATCACACAAAAAATTAGTCTGTTGTATAAAGATGCTATTTATGAAATGGTAGTGTACATATATGACTATGACCAAATACTGACAAACAGGTTTTTTGCATACTTATTTGACATACAGCACACTTGACTTAAATTTTTTCAATGTCATAAGAAACAGAAATAAACTCAAAGTCAAATTGTGCTCAAATTGCTCAAAAAATATATAATAATAGTAGTAATGTGACTTGACAGAAACTCCTTCAGTCGCCTACTGTTTAAAACACATCCCAGGATGCACCTCATGACGTTGGTTTAGAGAATTAACAGATTGTGCAGATCTTTTATCTTGACAAAGGGTGGCAACTTTGACGATTTTCAAATATAAGTTTTAGTCAAAACATACTTTTCTTTATTTTCATACAGTGTTCCAGTGGAATAATGGAAGTATAGGAATTATGAGGAATTGTTTATTTACTCTTTTTATAAAAATTTGGAAGTAAGTAGCAATAAAGAATGATTAGCTGTATCCAAAGGTTTTGAGAAGTAGTGTAAGTAAGAGTACACATTTACCATCGCCAGTTCTGTATAAGCCTACTTTTAGCAAGAATTATAATTATGCACATTGAGATTCAGCTTCTCTTATTTTCTCTCTCTTCCCCTGACGTTTCTGTTTTTCTAAATGGAATTGAAAGCACTGTTTAAGAAACTGTCAGTGAGCATTAAGCTAAACGTTTAGTACTGTATCTGCTACAGTAGCTGTTTACATTGATGATTGGAGAAACATTGTAACATTGGAAAGCTGAATCCATGGCAACAACCCTTTGAACTATGAACTCACCCCTTTGAGAAAGACGTGTATATTGACATGCATGGATCGCTCCATCTGCTGTGTGATCATATCACGTTTTTCTCTTTGGAAATCATCTGTCGTTCCACTCCACCATCTGTATTTAGCAGATAAATGGAAACAGATTGGCAGGTAAAACGATACACAGACAGACGGGCAGACACATGCGTTCAAGACTGACTGAAGATTGTGTTTGGTGCTTCCAGCATTTAGTGAGATTAAAAGCCTATGCACAGTCTTAAGAACCAAGAACGGCTTTAAAACTGACCCGATGACCTAATGACACACTGTGCTTATGGATCAATGTCCTAATCAGGTCATAGAAGAGCCAAGCACTTAGCTTGTTTGTGCTGGATATGTGTCCAGAATTATATAGTGGTGAGGGGATTGTGAAAAAGGTTGATGAAGATTCATGCATTACAGATTCTTATAATTTGCATTAGATTAATAATGTGATAGTACCACAAGTCCATTAGTCATTATCACAGTCAAGAGCTCAAACATCAGTTCATCTGCTTTAAATAACACACTTTTTTCACGATGACTCGCTTAATTTAGTCCTCATTTGTAAGTTGCTCTGGACAAAGGCGTCTGCTAAATGTAAATGTAAATCGTATTTTAGCTTTGATCAATATTTTTGGAGATGTACTAGTAGCATTATACTACCATTTGGCTTTTTGACATACATAATCGTTGACGAATCATTGGAGAAACATTAGAAGCATTATGTTTTTTGGACATATGATCATAATACCATTGTTCTGTGGACATATAGTAATGTAATAGATAACACCATAATAATGCCACATGTACCATGAAAATAGCATATTTTTGGAAATGTATACTGATAAAACTATGTTTTCGGACATATGTCCGCCATTGTTGTTTGGCATGTATCACAACAGTACAATGTTCTGTGTTTTTAAAAAGTTACCATGGTAATACTTTCCTTTTTGGACATGGTACCATCATAATATCATGCTTCTTTTGACATGTTTTTTTGAACATTCATAATACCATTGTTGTCAAAATGTCAAACAAAAAAATTTGACATTTTTTGGTATTCAGAATACCATTGTTGCCTAGACATGTGATATAATAATACAATTTTTTTGTATCAATGCTTGGTACCATGGTTTTTGGACATGTACCATGGCAATATTATGTTTTTATACACATGACTATAATTACATTGTTGTTTGACATACACCATGATAATACTTTTTTTTTAGCATGTACCATAATAATGCCATTCTATTCTTTGAACTACCTTGGAGTACCATGGTATGTGATAATACCATGATATGAAAATGACAGTCATATTCAATGATGTAAGCATCTGATCACTGTACCATTGTACTCATACAGTATTTTTTCGTAAGGATTAGGGATGCACCGAATCCAGGATTCGGATTCGGATTCGGCCGAATCCTGGGCTTTTTGACAGGGTTCGGTTTCGGCCGAACCTTAGATTTATTTTCCACCGAAACCGAACCCTAGACTTGCACTACGCTGGTCGACGTCACACGGCCGTTGATTACGTGAAGGTGTTTACATAGGACCGTTCGAATGTAGTAGGCTGTAAGAATCTGAAAATGGAACTCGTAAGCAAAAAAAGTTTTGTTTGGCAGTACTTTCAACCAAAAGAAGGCGATTCAAGTCGAGCTTTATGTTCAATTTGCAATGCCGATTTGTCTCGTGGTGGCAAGGACCCTAAGCAGTAAGGATGCGAGTAGGATTCGGTATTCGGTTTCGGATTCGGCCGAATCTTAAACAGTGGATTCGGTATTCGGCCGAACCCCAAAAATCTGGATTCGGTGCATCCCTAGTAAGGATTTTGACTTCTAAATGAGTATAACCAAGAGGATGGTAGTTGATTTACGTGCACGCTTAATAAAAATATCAGCTGAAGTGTTCAAACTGAATAGTGGGTAGTTTTTGCACAAAAGATGCACAATGCTTGGTGAATTCACTCCAGATGCTTCTAATCTATAAAAAAAAAAAAAAAAAAAAAAAAACTGATAATCTGCAAAGATAACTCAGTACTTAAAGAATGATCAAGACTGTGCTAGTTTTTGCTGTTCAAGTGCTTTAAGTTGAGCTTTGGTTCCACTCTTCTCTGTAATCCTCTTGAGCAGGAGCGAATTTAGGGCAAGTGCGATTAGTGACGGCCCCACGCTCTTATCATATTCTCTAAACAGACCAGTAAGGAGAGAAATAAGACAAAACAGAAATATAAAAAGCAAGGATTATCAACTAGGGGGACATTCACCGCACAAGGTGCTAAAACAGGTTTCAGGGGGTAGAGATTTCGGTCTGCATTATTAAATGTATAAACAACTTAAAGGGATGGTTCGGAGGAAAATCAGCCTAGGGTCCTTTGCACCATGACCTTGAGCCAAACACCCCCCAGAAGCCTTTTTTCCCTTGGTTGAACATTATTAAAGTTAGAGCTTATTTAGAGATATCAGCCGGATGGCTTAGTGCAGGCGCTAATGGATCCAATGATGTATCTCATAAATTACCCCACTAATAATGCCCAGAATGGTACCAAACTTCTACAGTAGTACAAATAGGTTCTGTACTTTTACGTGCTTTTCCCAAACCACTGAAGTGACGTCAGCGTCCAGGTTAGCAGTAGCATGAGCCGTCAGGCAAGTGTTATTTAAATAAATGAATGGGCGGGGGGGTGTTTGGCTCGAGGTCATGATGCAAAGGACCCTAGGTTGATTTTACTCCGAACCATCCCTTTAAAATAAAAATAAAATAAAATAAAATAAAATAAAATAAAAATATTAGGACAAATAGTCAAAAGATTAGATAAAATAAGGAAGATAAAATAAGTTTCAGGAAAGCTACTCTGCAAGTTTGTTTTTCACCAGCACTGTTTTATTGTAAAAGTGAATCATTGTTATGGCATTTTAAGAATATTAATGATAATCAAATTAAATATGCACAATAATGTGTTTTCAAAGGAACAGGTTTCTGGTTTGGTTTTGATGAAGGGGTCCTATCTGATTTGATTGTGGGAGTACATTAGACAAAAATGTCTGGAAACACTGAATACCCAACTCCTTCCTCAAAAGTACTTGTTAAAATACTGTGTTTGTCTTGTTGTCTGTCTGCTGACTGCTGTCCTCAGTCCTCTAGTCCCGTTTCCTCCCATGTCTAAAGTCTTGTAATCTCAGTTCTCTGGAGGAGCTGCTAACTGTCTCTGTTGAAGACTCTTTCAAAGAGCTTCACTCAAAGCCAAAGCGCTGAGTTTTGAAGCCTCCAGCACTAAGCCAAAGAAAGCATATAGAGTCGATCTTAGCTTTAGCAGATCAGTGTTTAGTGGCTGCTGTTGGTGGAATGTGAAAATACTTTTATGCTGCTGCTGAAAATCCATTGAATTTTGATAATCAATAACAGTTATTACATACCCAGTGTGTTACAAATTAATTTTATTATCCAAAATACTATTCTTGTCCTTACATTTGTGATTAAGAAATTGTGAAACTTAGCAAAATAATCAAACCAAACCAAATTGCGAGCAAATTTCAAATGTCAGGACATATTGTGTAATTTGGCTATGAATCATATTCAAATCAAATTGAAACTTTAAAGCAAATATTAATGAAATCCTTAGTTTACTTTGTGGATGGTGAACAAGCAAGTTCTATGAATGTGCATTTGCTATTGTTTCTGTCCACGTGTGATGTTCTCAACACTTGCAAATGACGGTTTCTCAGAAACCGGAACATAAAAAGCTGCAGTGTGATATTTCTGTGTACATGCATTACGAAACGAGAAATGTTGAGAACATCTATGTGAAAATTTTTCAGACCGTATCAGTTTACAGTGGACAATACTGGAATAAGTGTTTGTGAGACAGCAATGTTATAGGCAATAACATATCCTTGTGTATTTGTAGAATGTGGTAAATGACAAGACATCAGATGGTTTAGACGAGAATTGGTTCATTTGTCTGGCACTGTCTGCACCGAAATGCTATTGCAAAAATAATGATCCCAAACACTCTGTCCATCTGCTATTGGCTGGACAAATGGGCTGTCCTGTCCAGTGATAAACAGACAGAACAATGCTGAATGTGTCACAGTCCTTACACCCTTCAGGAAGTCAATATACAAAAGGCTTATTTACAGTTTTTTATAGTTTCTGTACATTAAGCATGGATACAAATAATGTAAATAAAATCATACATATTATAATCACTGTTTAATATAGCCTACTACTGTCTTTGCAATTAGTGTGCTAGATGTTACTTTAAATGAAATAAAGCTAATTGACAACAAGACTACATAAAAATACATGATTAATGAAATGTGACAAATAACTTGTCCAATGGAAGCATTTGAAGAATGGAAGGATCACTAGAAGACAATGCAACCTTTTAGGCCCAGGACATGCATGCCTGATTTGTTCCTGCTTTTCTCTGTGACTGTCACGCACACACGCTCTGTTGTGAACAGGATGTTGATCAGTGACTGACCTCTATCATCAATCACCAAACACACAATGCAATTCTGTGTAACAATGCGAGCAGTTAGCTAATGTCAAACACACACACACACACACACACACACACACACACACACACACACACACACACACACACACACACACACACACACACACACACACACACACACAAAGTTGGGTTTCCATGTTTTATGGGGACATTCCATAGACATAATGGTTTTTATTTGGTACAAACTGTATATTGTATCCCCCACACTAACCCTAGCCATAAACCTACCCATCACTGAAAACATTCTACTATATTAGATTTTCAAAAAAGATAATGCTGTATTATTTATAAGCTTGTCACCTCATGGGGACCAAAAAATGTCCCTACAAGGTCAAACTTGTATTACTCTACAAAGGACAATACTCTTTATTAAGTCAAATGTATCTGTTTGTAGCATAAATCTGTGAGTATGTTTGTGTTTATATGATATCGGCTAGATCAACTTAAAGATCAACTAAATTTAACAATGGTTTAACCTAAAAATAATATGTGTGCACAAATGTTACTTAAATTATTTACTAAACCTTAAACCTGTATTTTAATTTATATTGAACTATCCAAAACCATTCCAAACAAACAAAACGGAACACTGTGTGCTTGTGCCCTGTTTTTGACATAGCTATTCTTTTGGAATGGAAAATGGTTCATATAGACCCCAAATGATCTATTTTTAATTTTTAAAAAAAGTTTAGAATTAGGAATTAGGTTAAGGTTAGTCTACACGCTAATTACAATTAACATAACAATAGAATATAACACAATGTGACCTTCTATTGTCAAACTGCGCAGCAGACACAGCAGCAGCCATACTGTATGTGCAGCTGGTGAACGTCTATCCGCCAGCTGTGTTCTGTTGTTCTGAGTGCGCGTTGTGTATGTGGGTGGGTTGAAAGAGCAGGTTTGACAGAGATATGAACCATTCTGTATAGTGACTGATGAGAACTAGAGAAAGGAAGGATGAAAGATGTTAAGATAATTACTGTATGAACAGCACACACTGTAATGCTATGTCCTCCATAGATTACAGATCAGTGTTATGCTGATTGTTCAAAATATGAACTTTAATTGAAACAAAACAGAGATTTTAAACAATGGAAAAAGGGTTGGGAGAGACTGTATATCAGATATTCACAGTATTCAGGGATTTTCCTGACGATATAAAATTGCACAACATTGCAACTTTTTATTTGGCAATTCCATTTTCTAAATAGTGTCATTAGATTAGTTTTATGATCAATCCTCCGACTTGTGAGTATGAGTGTGTTAAAACAGAGATGTGAAGTGGAAGTTATTTGAGTTGTTTAAACTTATAGTAATCAAATGCTGATTCATTTTCACTGATTCAAATTTGAAATGATTCATTTGCACACACACACACACACACACACACACACACACACACACACACACACACACACACACACACACACACACACACACACACACACACACACACACACACACACACACACACACACACACACTCCCTAGATATACAATATAATACTGTCAAGCCCTAGTTGGAAGTACTGAATACTTAAGGTTATTGTTCTCCTTGATGCAGCTGGTCAAGGTTTTTATTTTTATTAATTTTTTATAGCTTCTGACTCTCAGGTGACTAGAGTGTTTGCAGTTTACTTCCTCTCTTTCTCTATTTGTTAATGTGTGGCCTGAGAAATTCACTCTAAACACTCTAAACAGCCTGACTGCAGTCGAATCAAGTTAACCCTGATTTTTTACAGTCTCCCCTCCGGGCCACCTGTCATTACAGATTATGTCAAATAGACCCTTGTGTGTGGTCAAGTCAGACCTCATTTGGAGGTCTTTCTCTTGAGTGTTTTGCCTAGCTAAGTTAGCATAACTTAGCATTAGCAATGCCAGGATCATGGGTTAAATAGCCTGATCAAATATCTCCTGAATACACTGTGAAGGCCAATTTATACTTCTGCGTCGGGTGCGCGTAGAAGGTACGGCGTAGCATACGCATTGACGTGTACCATACGTCGTACCCTTCGTCGTACCCTGACGCGCACCTCCTCAAAAATGTAACTACGCGTCGCGGCGACGCGGACCGCAAGATCTGTGATTGGTCGGCTGGATAGCATCGCGTTTCCTCCTACGCATTTCCGGAATGATCTTCTGCACTCTGCACCGCCCGCCCGCCATTTTTAAATTCCGAAGATCAGTGAAGAGCCATGGAAATAGACCAAGTGACCGAGAGATTGCTTGAAGAAGTGCGGAAATACAGCCATCTGTATGACTCCTTCAGTCCGCCATTGCTCGTAGAAACCTAAACTCAAAACAGCCGTGAGGAATGTAAACACAGTGGAACATTAAAACCCACCCGCGCCAACTAGCGTTTCGGCGGTGTAACTGCAGAGCAACACAGACATTCGCAGAAGTATAAATGCTCACGACGGCGTCGCCTACGTGCGTAGCCTACGACGTACACTACGGCGTACACTCGACGCAGAAGTATAAATTGGCCTTAAGTCGCTTTGAATAAAAGAATCAGAGAGGTAGAAACCAGTCTTGTAAAGAGGACATAGAGTTAAACTACCGTTCAAAAGTTTATCTTTTCAGTGATTTTTTTTATTAAATTAAAAGTTTTGGTAACACTTTAGTTTAGGGCCCAATTCTCACTATTATCTAGTTGCTTCTTAGCATGCATATTACTAGGATATTGGCTGTTTATTAGTACTTATAAAGCACATATTAATTCCTTATTCTGCATGACCATATTCTACATCCCTTAATCATACCCAATACCTAAACTTAACAACTACCTTACTAACTATTAATAAGCAGTAATTAGGAGTTTATTATCGTAGTTAAGTTAGTTAATAGTGAGAATTAGACCCTAAACTAAATTGTGATTATAGTTTTATTCAGCAGTGATGCATTAAATTGATCATAAGTGATTTATAATGTTTCAAATTTGTATTATTTAAAATATGTATTATATAAGATTTATAATGTATTAGATGTATTATATAATATAAAGATTTATATTTCAAATAAATGCTGTTCTTTTGAATATTGTATTCATTCAAAAATCTTAAATACAGTATCATGGTTTACACAAAAAATATTAAGCAGCACAGCTGTTTTCAACATTGATAATAATATTAATATTTCTTGAGCAGCATGTGACACTAAAGACTAGAATAATGATGCTGAAAATTGTACTTTTCCATCACAGAAATAAATTACATTTGAAAACATATTAGAATAGAAAAGTTATTTAAATTTGAATAAAATTTCACAATAGCACTGTGTTTACTGTATTTTTAATCACATAAAAAGCCTTGATGAGCATAATAGTCTTCTTTCAAAAACATTTAACAAATCTTACCAATCCCAAACTTTTAAATCAAATTGTATTGTATATCATGAAATGCTACTTTGTAAGTCACAATTCAGTGTGTCTCTGTTATAATAACATTCAAAATTTTCATTGTATAGTTGTTGACAGGTGAGAAGTAACAATAATGTGATCTGACATGAAGTGAGAGAGACAGTGAGATAAAGCGAGTGTATATCTACACAACCCACTACCAGACTGTTGTCATATAACCTGTCCACAACAATCACACTCAAAGTCTCTATAGTAAAGAAGCAAGATCACAGATACACACATTTAGTCACATAAACCTAACACTCTGGTGATGTGCTATGAAAAAAAACCTCTTGACGTACTGTTAAACCTGAGCTGTATGAATAATCTGCCTTTTAACCCCAGGAAAATAATGATATGTGTTCGTTAGTTACTTGAGTGAATGAATACAAAGTATTTCCTGTGACCCATAGTGTCAGTTGCATCATTGTTGTCTAAGGCAATCCATGATCAATGATGTAACCAAATACAAGGCCTTTTGTAATGATGCATGAGAGATGATATCTTATGGCTAGCTCATATTCAAAGCAAAACTATTTTTATATGCTCCATTACCTGAGATAACTTGACATGTTTTCAGTAAGAGACAGATGAACTGTTTATTATGTTTGTTTGATTGATGTGCATCTGTTCTATTTCAAACCATCCATCCATATTAAATATCTGTTTCCATTTTCGATTTAGACTAGTGTGTGGTGCAATATTGTTCAATATTTTAAAGGATGAGCTAATTGTAACGCATTGGCTGTGTACAAAGCGCACAACAAAGGAGTATCAGACAAAAACAGACTTCATTAAATTCACAATATAGAAACTTAGGAGATTGAAGTAGATTTAGCAAACACAACCACTTTCCGTAAACGAGACAAAATAAAACAGGAAGTTTATATACACAGGTTAAAAGAGCGAACTATACAGGAACAGCTAAACCGAATGATAACTAATGTGTAGTCAGAGAAACTAACAAGAACTCATGCAGACATGGCAGAAACTAAACTCAACAGAACATGAGATCAGAATTATATAGCGAGCCATTACCCTCGGTCGGTGACATCATTTAGAACCAAGTCTGGTGTGCTATCCCCACCTTTGCAATAAGTCACACCAGTTTTTATGGTGTACAAAAAAATGCATAAGAAAAAATTTATTGCATTCATTTAGCAAGAAGTATCCCTCCCTTTTCTCTCAATCCATCTCTTTTCCTCTCCCTGACTCTGAACTTGCTTTATCAATTCATCCAGTCAGCTGCATCTACAGTACAGTCTCCACAGTAACCATGAAGCGATCACGAGGAATAAATCATAAATAATGGCTTCAGCGTTTTATTCTCTCTGTTACTCCTGACACAGCAGATAAGCTTCAGAAAATTCCCATTGGGGAAACCACAGTAGGAATCGTCATTTTGGATGAGTCAAGGTTGAAGGGCTACTGGAAAATCACACCAGGTGAATGAGTGTGTACTTAGTGTTAGTAATATGTGTTTGTATGAGCAATGCAGGGGTTTTCCTGGTTAGTTTCATTCATATGTGTATGTGGAATTTTTGAATAATCATTTACATTGATTAGAAAGCCTACATTGATTATTTATTAATTTTACCATGGTGAATAAGCAGAAGGTAACGACTTATTTCCAAACCAATTTGAAAGTAGCCTACTTGTAGATATGTTTTTTGGAGTTTTGAAAAAAAAAATAGGTAGAGACAATTTTTCCTGCCTGGGTTGCGGTATTTAGATGTGTCTGTAAGATTAACACTGTAAGCTATATTTTTGACATTTTTATCAATGTTTTAATATTTGTATTTAAATTTCGTGTAAATGTAATGTTTGTGCATAAAAAAGAGAGCTTTAAACACCACAAACTGCAGAGCTAATTTGTTTAGCTTCTCTCTTTCCTTGCAGTGTTTCTCTCTATGATTGACAGATTCAGTGTTAGAGTACATTATTCAGCAGTAGTGAACCCCCCTCCTCCTAAAATGGCAATTCCCAAAATCCCTCAGCAGCCAGAGCCAATCAGAGAGCATTTATGCAGTCCACTTAACACACTGTGTGGCCGTGCAGCATGGCAGGGAAAGTGAATGATGGAAATCAGTAAGATTTTAGGAGTTTGGGCATAAGAAGACAGGAAAAGAGAATTTATTTTATTTTTTATTTTATTTTTTACAGAGCGTTATGAGGAGAGACCAAACACTCCAAATCACTCCTGCACCCTTCTCCCCCCCTTTTTTACCCCTTCTCTCTCGTTCGTCATTCATGATTAATGTACTGAGACTGAATGAATGATTAATGACTGGAGGTTGGCTTTTGCTGCTGTATAAGCCTATGACAGTGCAGCACTGGAGCCTTAGTGACAAGATCCATTGCTCTGTATTTTACCATTTCAACTTCCCTGTGGACTGCAAGAGAATTTTGAACATTTGTTCTTGCATCAATTCCTGCTGAGCATTTCTAAATATGTCTTACCTGTCTGTCTCAGTCATTCTCTCTCAAACACATACTCCCTCACAGATGAGTGGTCAGACATACAGTTGATTGGCATTTGGTTTGGGGGAATAGGGGGCAGATGGTCTATAGCTCTAGGAACCAACACCACATCGGTATGCGCAGCAGGGGGGAAACATTTCTGGAAGGACCTGGAGGGAGAGGATAGACTGTGACACAATGACATTTAGCAGGACCTTGCCTGAAGCAAGTGTCTTTGTCTGTTTTCATCTACTGCCTCTATCATTCGCTTTCCGCTTCTCTGTGTCATTCATTGGGAATGACAGCTAGAAATTATGGAAGAGGGTGGAGTTTGTTTTTGGCAGGTTGTGAGACACAGATTGAAAGAGAGTTGGATGGAAAAAGAGACAATGAGAATAATATTGTAATAAAAGCAGGTCTTTTTATTTATCTACGTTGCAATAGTATTATGCTATTACATGTATTATAATATTATTATTATTATTATAAAAATGAGTGATGAATATATTTATTGTGATCGTTGTAATAACAATTAATACTACTGCTGCTGCTACAACTATTATTATTATTGATAGCAATCATAATAGTATAATGATAATTATTATAATAATTACTGCTGTTCATTATCACAATAAACATATTCTTAATTCATTTGATGTGCAGTCATGTGTACGTATATTTAAACATGGTTGTTCCAATCAGATTTTATAGCCATAACCATTTTAAACACATAATTTTTTGGTGCCACCGCTTTGAATTGTCTTGAATTGGTTTGTTTTATTCCATTTAGATTTACTGTTCTTGTTCTATACACATTATTTTAGCAATAGGTTACAGTCACTGTCAACTTTGGCAGAGTAATAATCACCATCTATGGGTGCTGCATGGGGTTATGCATACACAGCAACTAGGTGAACATATGTTTCAGATCATTGTTACTATAGTATGTATTTTAGCACATTATATACTTTTAGCACTATGTTGTATAGTGTAATTACAGTTTTTCTCAATCGATTTGACACATTTATCCAAATGAATGAAGCTGTTCTCAAAACAATTAACACTGCAAAATAAACACACTCTTATTTTGGCCAAACAGTTAAATTTTACTACATAATGAAGCACAGCATTTTACTCTAGTAATGCATTAAGCAAAATTAGATACTGACGTCAAAACTACAAGTGTGTAAAAAACTCAAAAACTAATAAAAAAAAAAAAACCTTCAACTGTAGATACATAAATACTTGATTTAAAATACATGTTTATCATTAAGTTTGTTAAAGAGTTATATAAGAATGAGTTTCCTACAAAAATAAATAAATAAATAATGTACTACATTCCCTAAATCAATTAACTTTATTGATCATGTCTCTCAAATACATCTTGCCAGAGAATTTTATCTACATCACAACATATATTCCACGAGCCATGCATTGTGGGGGAAAAAAACGGCGTGAATGTTGAATCCATCCTTGACAAGCTTCTGCCTCAACATCTCCACATCTATAATCGGGCTGCGATTATACACTTACCATCTCCAAGAGGAGAAGAACTCCTCAATTGGATTCAGGAAAGGAGAATATGGTGGAAGGAACACCATTCCTTCACACTCTCGCACCAGTGCTTAATGGTGAAATTGGATACTGTCCCATATAACTACAAAATTTCACTCCATTTTCTCCTGTACGACCTGTGGAAAGAGGATTTCACTGAGGGAGTTTAAACATTCAGTGTTGTATGGGCCCAAGACAGCACCAATGGTTGAAATTGTGGCATACATGGTGATGTTGCCTCCTCGTTGTCCACGATGGCACGATGGCCAATAACATTCCTTTCTCGTTTCCTTTTTTTGTTGATATTAAAGCCAGCTTCATCAGCATACAGATACTTATAATTAGTTGCACTGCTATCCAACTCTAAAAAAACAGAGGATACAAAATGTTAGTGTAATAGTATATGGACATAAAATGTCCAGGAAATACATATCTTTGTATTTACAGTAGAAGTGTCGTAATTGTGTGGCTTTCACGTACCTGAACAAACTGGAATCACAACTCCTTCAGTCTATCGGAGTTTCTCTCAAAGGGCACTTTGTATACTTGCTTCATCCAGATGGCATTTCTTCTTGAACACGACCAGTTCTGGCAAGACTGCATTAGTGAATGTTATGAAATAGTTGATTGTCCTCTATTATTCTTTATTATTCTTATTATCTTTGAGGCGGATGGTGTTGTTCTGGACCACCATGTCAACAATGGCATGTTCTTGTTCATTTGAAAATAGTCTTGTCTGTCCACCTGAATGCTCTCGAAGTTCAATTCTGAACATTTTTAAACAAGTAGGAAGATTTACAGTAGAGAATAAGAACTGGAAATAGACAAAACTCTAGACTAGACTCATAAAACAAGAATGGTATATTTGAAGCCACTGTGGATCAGTTTATGTTTAGCTGAACTCTCTGGCCAGCTTCTCTCAAGGAGAGACCGTGATTTATAATGTAGTCAATCAGGGTGGCTGTACCCTCTACATCTCCTCCCTCCTCTATGCTGTTCCCTTCTTCTTTGTTCATGTCTTCTTACATTTTCTTCTCTTCCTAGTGTACCAATGTCCTCCAATCTACCCAATTAGATTGCTCCTTCTCCTTTTGCTACATCCTCAACTCTTCATGCTCCTTCTCCTCTTGCAACATCCTTGACTCTTCTTGCTCCTTCTCCTCTTGCTACATCCGCAACTCTTCTTGCTCCTTCTCTTAACACATCATCAACTCTTCTTGCTCATTCTCTTTTTGCTACATCCTCAACTCTTCATGCTCTTTCTCCTCTTGCAACATCCTTGACCCTTCTTGCTCCTTCTCCTCTTGCTACATCCTCAACTCTTCTTGCTCCTTCTCTTAACACATCCTCAACTCTTCCAGCTCCTTCTCCTTTTGCTACATCCTCAACTCTTCTTGCTCCTTCTCCTCTTGCAACATCCTCAACTCTTCTTGCTCCTTCTCCTCTTGCAACATCCTAAAATCTTCATGCTCCTTCTCCTCTTGCAACATACTCGACTCTTCTTGCTCCTTCTCCTCTTGCTACATCCTCATCTCTTCTCGCTCCTTCTCCTCTTAATATATCCTCAACTCTTCTTGCTCCTTCTCAAAACACATCCTCAACTCTTCTTGCTCCTTCACGTCTTCTTACTTCCTCAACTTTTCTCTCTCCTTCTCCTCTTGCTACATCCTCAACTCTTCTTACTCCTTCTCCTTTTGCTACATCCTCAACTCGTCTAGCTCAATCTCCTCTTGCTACATCCTCAAATCTTATTGCTCTTTCTCTTAACACATCCTCAACTCTTCTTGCTCTTTCATGTCTTCTTACATCCTTAACTTTGATCTCTCCCTCTCCTTTTGCTACATCCTCAACTCTTCTTGCTCCTTCTGCTTTTGCTACTGTACATCATCAACTCTTCTAGCTCCTTCTCCTCTTGCTCCTTCTCCTCTTCTTACACCCTATCCTCCTTTCCCCTCATCTCTTTCTAGCTCTTCCACTTCTCTCTGTCAATTACGCATCTTCATCTACCCACTTCACCACTTCTAACTCTTACACCTCTTCCTTACACCTCTTCCTTTTCCCCTTTTCATTCTTGCTCTTGTTCTTATTCTTTGCTTTTTTTTCTTTTCACCTTTTATAATTGTTGTAATTGAGAAAAATGTGTAAACAATCAGGACTTCTGCATTTCCTCTGTTGTTTGTATTATCTCAGCAGTTATCATTTTGGGGCTAATTGAGAAACTTACAAATGCAACTGATAATTTAAAATATGAAAGTTTGTGTTTGGAAAAATGGCACATACATTTTGTTATTTGTGTAAACCCAATGCATAGAGTTGCAGTTGTCTTTTCCTAATACAGTAACGTTTTGGTTGGCTGTATGAACTATTGTGAAAACATTTGAGAATTTTGTGCACAGTGTTTTGAGAAAATGATGGATGTGATTTGTAATTTGTATAAAATGAGTGAAACACATAGGGCCCTATTTTAACGATCTGAAACGCAAGTATCAAACGCGAAACGCAAGTAACTTTGTGGACGGATCTCTACGCAATGTGGGCGTAACGTGAAATAAACCAATCAGAGCGACATCTCACATTCCCTTTAAGAGCAGGCGCGCTTGTTCCATGGCGGTTTGCTATTATAACGGCGGATATGCCAGGCGCACGCCAGGAGCGGTTCACAGCCGAGGAGACCGACGTTCTCGTCAGGGTCGTAAAAGACAGAGAAGTGACATTGGGGATGGGAGAAACCCACCCAAATTAGCTTCGGTTAAACAGGTGTATAATAATTTGGGTAAATGTGTAAGCTAGATTTATGCCTATTTTTTCAGATCTTCATGGACACAACAATGATTTCCCTCGTGTGTTCATATTTTTCCTTGTAATAATGTATGATTTGTAAAAATGAAAACTGCTGCTTCTGTGTAGATGAGAGAATCAAAGTTTATGCATGTTGTGCACACGCTACATTATGGCCAAGCATGCGCCCTTAAAATAGCATATGAATAACATGCGCAACGCGCCACTGACTTTAGGTTTTTCCTGGTCAGTGGCGGAATTGTTTTCTAAACCTGCAAAATAGCACCAGGGAACGTTTGCGCCGGAACACGCCTCCTCTTTTCGCTGCACCTCCCCCGGGAGCACAAGTTCATTCACTAATTTACCGACGTGCGTCTGTGGAGGTAAAAGTCAGCTGTGCGTCGGGTGCAAAATAGGAATGATACAAAGTGTACCATTTTGAAGGAGCGGTGTACAAAGTCAATTGCGCTGGGTGCAAGAAAGGGCCCATAATCTGTTTAGGACAATCACAAAGTGTTTAGATCACTGTGTTAACTGTTTTGAGAGCAGTGACATAAGTTTGGAGAAATGTGTCAAATGGATTTAGAAAAACTGTAAGCTAGATCCAATCAGCCCAATCATGCCAATAGAACCAATCATGCCCTGAACAATCCATTATGTGCACATTGTGTATAAAAGTAAACTGTAGAAAAAATTTCCATATATCTTTGTTTTGTTTGCACTTCAACAGGTTCACGTGAGCAATTCGTCCTTAAAAAGGACAGCAGATTTCTCTGGCCGTCAACCAAACACAACAATCATACACCTGTCAAACTGTTTGTATGTCAGTCAGAACTCTAAAACTGACTTTGAAGTTGAACAGCAGGTTTGGTGACTGACTACAAAGAAAAATGCTGAGGCATTCATCGCATAACACAAGACCTTTTGCATTTGTGTCTGCAGAGGTTCTTACATATAAAGGGATACAAATAACTGTTTTACAGTAACATTTCATACAAAAATGGTTGCTTGTTATGGTCAGTCTCATATGTGCATGTAAGGTGTTGTTAGGTAAAGTGGTGCAGTTAAACAAAGCACATGCTGGTGTGCCAAAGAGTATTAGTGAGGTATTATATCAGGACACATTTGGCTTGACAGCTGTCAGATATTAGCTTCAGAAGGAGGTGATTATCTTGCTGTATTAAAAGCTAGGAAGACTTAAGAAGATAAATGTGTGTACTTGTATGATATGATGGGGAAAAGGATATCCTGTTAGAAGCCTAATGTTTAGAGAATTTCAAGAGAAATGCCAGTAATCAACCAACTAGTAATGCTAAAGCAAACACTCAGAAAACCTGAACAACCATATCAAAGCATGTATATTATGTAACAGCAGCATCTTCGGGCACATGATAAAAACATTCTTATTGTTTGCTTATTGATCTTATTGTTTGGCCAATGAAAAAGGAAAGCCTATACGTGGGTAATATTCCATTCATTCAAATAAAAAAAATGTATCACAACACCGTTTGGTCTTGGTTTGAATGGGTTTTAATACACAGGAATTGTTTTTAGTTTGGGATAGAATTTTGTCCAAACATTTCAGGACAGAACTACAAAGAATATGCATGCAAATAAAAGAAGAAGAAGAAATGGAGGATGATTGACTGAGATGAGAGTGGTAGAAGATTACAAGTGATTAATCTAATCACATGTGCTCAGATCTAGAGCCAGTCACTGCAGTCAGTACAAACAAGCACAAATATAAAGGCAAACACATACCAAAGCCTTTCTGTTTCACATCAAATCTGTGTTTAATGTCGTCTCATGAGTACGGACATACGGCAGGCAAAAACATCGGGGTTTTTTTCACTGGTCAATTTTGATTTTTTTTTACTATTTGTCTTCAATAACATGTCTTCTTTCAGACTTGTGGTGAAAAAAAGTCCGAAATACACATTTAGGTCTTTATTTTACTACACTTTGTGTATTTGCGTCTGTAGATTTCTCCTAAATTCGCGATTGCTGTCTGCACACTGTCATCACATATACTGTTGGAAAGCTCTCTCTCTCCTGTACAATGCTGTCGGATCCAAATATGGTAATTTCCTTTTTATCAGCACCCAATCGAGAAAATACAATGGGGCATTTAACTCTAAAAGCGAAATCTCATTGGCTGATGTCAATTTCTGACAACGTGATTCGTTCAGATGCATCACGTGACGTGCTCTGACATTTCCAGAGTGTGTTTTTGACTGTTTTTCACTGGGGTTCTGTTCAGTTGAAGGCCACAAATGCTATGTTATATAAGTTTTGATGTGTTTTAGTTGGTTTGTATTGTTGATTGCTAATGATTTGATAAGATATTTTGTCTGTAAATAGTTGTTTCCACTAAAAAAGTATGACTTTTTACAATACAAATCTTTAAAGGCCGTTTTCTCAAAATGGGTTTTTTCTCATACTCTGAGCCAGAAATCTCCACTTCAGCTGCACTTACATAAACCAAACTTTCCAGTTGTATTCCTATCTATATTCTTAATCTTAAGGTTTTTACCAGTAGCACCTCACTGCTGTACACGAGATCTAGGGGGCAGAGTTGGGTCCAGATCCAGGGGGTGGAGATGGGTAGGTTTAGGGGTGGGTTTAGGGATCAGGGGGTGGAGATGGGTAGGTTTAGGTACAGTATATGTAAGGTGGGAGGAGTTGGATCTGGATCCAACCCCGCCTCCTGGATCTTGTGTTCTGCAGTGTGGACCATCTCGTTTTTACAGAGGGGTTTGTTCATAATATCGTTCAGATTCTGATTTATACAACATTTTATACCTAAAAAACGGGGCGAAACTGGATTTTTTATTATTCTAAATTTTTATTATTCTAAAAACTTGTAATACAAAAGATATGTGTCTTAATGTCAGTAATCAACTGGGGAACTTTCATGCTGATATCTATTAGTTAATTTTTTTTTTTCCTATTCATCTGGGGTGTCTCCCCTTAAACAGATGGGACACAGGATATTTTTACAGTCTGAACTGCTCAAGAAATGAGCGTTCATTTAATACATAATATTTCTGTTGGTTTCATGGCAAGAACAAACTCGTACAGATCAGACTTTTGTTTCTTAGTGTCCCTTACTGTGATTCGTCCCTCTGACACTCATATCACACTACAAGATTAGTGTGATCTGTCCTCTTTCCTCGACTGTTCTCTGCTGTCCTCTTTCTTTCGCTGTGTCTATATATTTTTCTCTAATCTCTTAAATACACACTTGGTTATGATTAGGGTAATGGAGCAAATGAGTGTTTCACATTTTAAATAAAGAAGAACAGATTAAATGCAGTGCAGTGCATATGCTGTATTAAATTTGCCCAGGGCATCAGATATGGCACATCTTAAACAGCATTAACATTTCAGAGCCTCAACCCACATGCTAATATACATATCTGAACAGAATTACTCATCCTCGCCGATGCTAAACAGACATTCATATAGTATGTGTGTATATGTAAAGTCTTGGAAATGTGTTCTTGAAAAGAAAGAAAATATCCTCACAGACTTTTCTTGACTTTTCTTCAGGTGTCCAATAGGTTTGTGGATGGGCTAGTGCATAGGATGTGGCAAATATCATTATGCTAGAATGAATCTGTGTGTGCATGAATGCAAGGAAGAAAGTGTCTATTTTTATTTTTAATATGTGTGACTTATGAATTAATTTACTGGAACTTGCTGTGATAATTCTTTTGATATTTAATCCATGCTTCCCTTTTTTCCCTCAGCAGATATTTCTAAGCTTGGTTCCCTTGAATTAAGGAGCATATATAACTACAGCACCTTCCTGTTGGACCGTGCGTCTGGGATGCTCTACCTTGGTGCGCGTGATGCAATCATTGCCGTGGATACTGCTAACCTATCAAAGAGGAAGTTGGTGAGCTCTCTTTTCTCTCGCAGTGAATGTCACAGCTTGACAATAATGCAAAAGCCAAAAGAAAAATTCTGTGGGCTTTGTATCGAGGAAACCAAAGTGATGCCAACTTCCAGGTTGACCTATAAAAAGTTCACAATCCCTGCAGAACTCTGTTAATTTACATATAAATACATTTTCTATAAATACGGTTCATTTACATATACTAATCTTAACATATGTCCGGAGGGGATATTTGCACAATATATTGACTCTGATAACTTTGTGCATGTGTCATGCTTAATGTCTTTCCAATCCTCCTTAAGTACTCCTTAAGAAGTAGCTTCATTGGGAGACCTGTATGACTTAGCACAATTCAGGTTTATAATTTCCTAAAAGTTTTCAATGGCTTTAAGGTCAGGGCACCGAGGAGGCTACTAAAAGACTTCAAAATGCTGAGCACTTTCACTTTCATTGTGCGCAACTTTATTGCATGTGCGGTGTGTTTGGTATCGTTATTGTGGTGGTAAATACACATTTGCTCTCCAAACAGATCCTCCATTCTTCGCTACATTGTGTTCAGCAGGATTCCCAAGTATTGGTCCATTATGTTTCCTCTGCTGTGCTTAATAGAGACACGCATACATTTGGTATCAAAACACTCCAGTCTTCTCCTACGAACATACCTGACATCATCCAATGCTAGGTTGTTACATTTTGACTTGTCGGACTGCAGAATGCAGCTCCAATCTTCCATACTCTAGTCCTAATATTCTTTGGCAAATGCAAGGTGATTATACATACACTCTTAAAAATGCTGGGTTGTTTCAACCCATGTTTGGGTCAAATATGGACAATCCCGACCATTGGGTTTACAAATTCATGTCCATATTTGACCCAAACATCATCATCTTCACAGCATGTTTTAGAGTGTATATATATATGGACATGAATTTATATATATATATATATATATATATATAAACACCTTGCATTTGCCAAAAAATATAGTCATGCTAGTCTGGAGTATGGAAAATTGGAGTCGCATTCTGCAGTATATATTTACTGTTGATAGCTCATGATAGCGAATGTCTAACATGTAGCGTAATGTTAACAAATTGAACCTTATTTTCAAGTGTTACCATTTATGCCAGTTGTACAGGATAAGAGAGACGGCTGTGTTTGTTTAATTCTAATAAAAATAAATTTAATTGAAATGGAATAATAAGTTAAATCATTACATAAAATGCTTTGTGCCAAATAACAATATCCAACTGGCCACCAACATACTATACCACTAACATGGCCCAACAGGATTCAATATGCTGCTTTTCATCAAGCTAAATTAGATGATCTCATCCCTGGTCGCTAGTGCAGCTCTCTAACCAAATTAACCCTCCGCGACGGCACTCCCATTTCCCCCAGCAGTCACCTCTCTCTGTCTCCTGTCATCAGAGTCAAAATTCATCACACACTGTAATGTAGCTTCACGTCCGTTTACCCTCGAGCACACAGAATGTGTCAGAGCCCAGGACATGCTTGCACCATACCTCCATCTGCACTGTTCACTGTCTGGAAGCAAAATTACTCACTTAAGTGTCATGTAATATTAGATAGGCCTATAAGATTAAGGAGAGCTACTGTGGTGAGATCATAGCACTGAAATCATGATAACTCTTTTCCTGTGCTAAAAAGTAATGATCTTGTCCCTAGGCAAAGAGTTTTTAGATTTTTGTGGTTTGAATTTATCTTTAAAATATTTTTTTCAGCTTATTGAGAACAAACATAAATTGATTTTAAACTCATTTCTATGTAAAGGGCAATGTACAGACAGTCAGTCAGTAAAATAAAAACTAAATAATTCACTGAATAAACCCAGACAAGGTGGTCAGGTCCTGTATCATAAAGGGGTGTAATTTTCCAAATAAATAAATAATTAAATGAACATGAAATATTGATTTGGTCTGAAATTATTAGATTATGTGAGTAGAAAGACCACTGAGTGCTGTGAGAGATGTTAAAATAGCATTGTGTAGAAGCTCAATATACAAAATTCTTACATGGCTCTCTGGAATACAGCATTCTGCGGTCATATATTTTTGTATAATGATGATATTTCTCATAATAACGTGTGTATTTGACTGTTGTCTCTGACAACCAGTGTCTGCACTGTGCTAGTTTTGTGTATCTCACATCACTTCATTATCTCTTTAATCTATACATAATTTCAATATTTAATATTTTCAGTATTTATTTTTTCATATTTGTTATGTGTTTATGCAAAGAGCAGGACAACATACAGTCCAATACGGACAGTCTGACAAACTTCAGAGGTGAGAATTGTCTAACTGTAGGTGTGTTCACATTTATCTTTGTTCAGCAAGTTTTTACAGGTGAAATCCAGTGATATTGATAGGAATCCACACGATCTGGAATCCGTGGTTGGTCACATTAATTCGCCACACTGACCAACAGATTGAAAGTGACTTCTGTGTGAAGAAGTCTTTTTTTTTTTTTTTTGATGTCAGTTTACATCTTGGAAAATATGTCATGCAGGTTTACTCAAATTATTTTCATTTTTGTGAGAACTGTACCTTTTGTGTAAATTACCACCAATTCTATACATTTCGTATTCTGACTGAATGTGTTATGTGTGATGGCTAAACAGTAAATAACATTTACAGGTACTGCATTCAGATTCTCTTGTGTTATAAGCTTCTGCATTTCACAGGCCGAACATGGTTTGCATATTCATGGCTGACATAGTTTCTTTTTAACCAGGAAAGAATCTGAAGTACTGATCTCTCTCTCTCTCTCTCTCTCTCTCTCTCTCTCTCTCTCTCTATCTCTATCTCAATATCTATGTAGATTGAATGGAGTGTTCCAGAAGACAGGAGGAAATCTTGTGTTGCTAAGGGGAAAACCGAGGTAAACCCATATGATGTAGCCTATGTGTGTGTGTGTGTGTGTGTGTGTGTGTTTTAGGTGGGTGGATGTAAAGAGCTCAATAGCAAGCAAACAAAAAATATGAATCTTGTGAAAGGGTTGAAAAAGCTCCTAATTCCAAAATCCATAATTTGCCTGCTTAGTTTTTTATTTTATTTTTTATATTCTTAAGGGTGCCCTCAACACTTTTGCTTTGTTTTAACCAACCTAAATGGCAGTCATCAAACTTCCCCTGACACCATTACACAAATGCAAATATTCTCAGTTACGGATGCCACTGTATAAATGCACAAATTAACAGTCAGCAATGATTAATTTATTCTGTGAGTGAAAGTGTCCAAAAACAGGGGGGTTACCAAGAGAAAGCGAGTCTTATTTGAGTATTGAACATAAATTTAAATCTGTTTTCCTAAAGTAATATTAATGTCTTCATGATTAAAGCTTTTGAATAATAAAAAAAAAGCAATACTGAGCACACATTCAGGCTTCAGTAGGGTTCCCTGTGTGCATGTCATTCTCGGTCTTTCTCTCAGCTGAGACCGGCACATGGAGCAAGTGAGTGTGAGAGAGAGCTAATGAGCTCACTTATTTGTGCTTAGCATTCAGTGCTGTGATGTTGGGGGGAGGGGCCTGTGGATGATTGACAAGTGGGCTGAGGCCCAAGTGGGGGAGGGTCAGAAAGGGTGTGATTAGGCAAACAAAAGGTATGTCATGATAGAATGGAGAAAAAGAGGACACGGAATAGGAAGATCTGAAAGAGTGAGCATAATGACCCTGCAGACCTGCGACTGGTCATTTGAATACACCTTTTTTCTTGAAAACATTCACGTTTGATTACAACACATGGAAAACTCTGAATTGATACAGAATGGTCTCTCATTTATCTTCATTGATGTAGGCTACTTAATGGTCTGTCTAGTCCTGAAATGGAAACTTTTCGAGTCAAGCCAACTGGTTTTCATTCAAATTTTAGCCTGGCATATACAATCAGCATGCATTTGTGCAAGAAAACCTCATGTGTGCTTTATAAATTGTCCTACTGTGAAATGTCAATCATTACCATGTAACTGTGCCCTTTAAAGGAGAGAATGGGGGAGGTTTCACTGTAGAAAACATCTGGGGGTCTCAGATACAGCCCAGTGGGGTTCAGGTTACCAATCACTGTTATTGATACAGAAACTCTCTTGTTCTGCTCAGCAACAGTTTCAAAGTCGAATGTGCATCAGTGCTCTTACTTAGACACATGAATTTTTGGAAATGATCCAGAATATTGTTTGTAATCTTTGAAAAAGATTAATTTATAACACTACTTTAGAATAATAATAATAGGCCATTAAAGGTCCCATGGCATGAAAATTTCACTTTATGAGGTTTTTTAACATTAATATGAGTTCCCCTAGCCTGCCTATGGTCCCCCAGTGGCTAGAAATGGCGATAGGTTTATTCTAAGTCCTGGGTATACTGCTCCGCCTTTGAGCAAATTAAAGCTCAGATGGGCCAATCTGGAATCTCCCCTATATGTCGTCATACGGGGAAAGGTTACCTCCCCTTTCTCTGCTTTGCCCGCCCAGAGAATTTGGCCTTTCCATGAGAAAATGAGCTACGACAGTGCGAGCGTGATATTGTTTTTTCCTCAAGAGACATCCTGGCTTGCAAACGAGTGAAGCATGGCAGTTGCTCAGTGTTTGGATGTACAAATGAACAAAAAAGTATTTTTTTAGTTCTTCATCCGAGCCTCTGAAGAACCAGTGGGTTCATTTTATTTTCTCTGTAGCTCGTTAGCTACATGATAATAACTGTAACAGCATTCATAAACAAACCAACTAAAGTACCGTATCCAGACACACTATTTTAAACTAACCATTCGGAGACATCCTGCTGTAGCCGCTGATTTGCAACTTCTTCAGGTGTTTCTCCATCCGGATCAGATTCTGGGTCAAACTGGAAAGCTTGAACGACAGCGTGTCTACGAGCCATTGCAATACATCCACTGTAAACATTAGCGCATGGTACCATGGCCGCAAGCTGGTCAAGGCCACGCCCTCACCCTCCACCTTGCCCCGCCTCTCTCCTCCTCATTAGCATTTAAAGCTACAGACACAGAAATGGCAGGTCCTAAGGAAAGCTCATTGTGGGACTGGCTCGTAATGGCTGTAATTCTGCACCAAGGCTGAACAGTACTAATACAGTAATAGGGGACCACTAAGGCCTATATAAAAGCATCCAAAAAGCAGCATGTCATAGGACCTTTAAATAATCAAATAGGTGATTCAAATGAAAGCTAAATTTTTTAATTGGTCTTGGTATATTTTTTACATAAAACCTATATATATATATATATATATATTCTGCAGTCATTAATTCAGTCACACGATCCTTTAAAAAAAATTCTATTATGATTATTTGGTGCTCAAGAAACATTTTTCTTATTATTATCAATGTTGAAAATATTTGTGCTTTGATGATTAGAGAGCAGGATTTATTTCAAAAAGAAATCTTTTGTAACCTTATAAATTGCTTTACTGTCAGTTTTGATCAAATGAATCCTTGATGAATAAAAGTATCCCAAAAAAAATGTACTGACCTCAAACTTTTGAACAGTAGTATATGTAATATAATAAAATAAAATAACAGAAAATGAGAATGTTATATCTCACAGTGTCATGTTTTACTCTGCTGCCCCTCACAGGATGACTGTAAGAACTACGTCCGTCTTCTGGAGTTTTTGGAAGATGGACGCATATATGCCTGTGGGACCTTCGCCTTTGATCCCCAGTGTGGTTTTATTGTAAGTGTGCATGTTTCCAAAACTACACTGTCTTAAGTATCCTCATACTATTTCATAGGACAGTTAAATAGAAATGTGTCCATTGATGAAAGGTCAAAACGTGCAAAATATGGCGGGTATACATTTGCTGTGTGTGTACGGATTGTGGCAGATGACCTTCAATAAACCTTTTACTCTAGAAAGATTGACAGCTTTCCACCTGCGGTATATGACCATAAGTGTGTTCCTGTGTACTCCTCTCTCTCTATTACTCCTTTCTTCATCCCATTTTTGCTCATTTCTTTTAAATTTAAGGACAGACAATTATTACATTTGTCTGTGTTCTCTGCCTCATTTAGAACATCTCTTCATTCTCTCTGGAGAAACATGATGACGGTAGCATGATGATGGAGACAGGGAAGGGGAAATGCCCCTTTGAGCCCAGCCAGCATTACACCGCTGTCATGGCAGGTATGAAACACGTTTACTTAGCTATCTAAAATGAGGGCATAATACGGTAGATGTCTATTGTTTTGTACACTGTAAAGCTAATTATATGCCAACCCTAACCCTAAATTAAAACTTATAAATATTCTTATAAATATATTTTCCAATTGAGGATATGATGATGCTTTCTCTCCCCTAAACTTAAACTAAACTAAACCTTTCTGCATATTTGGATCATCATCAATACATTATTTAGTGTATTTATAAAGCAGTTTTACTTCATAAAGTAAAAAAATAAATACATAAAATGTATTTGTAAAAAAAATAAAAAAAATACTCTTCACCTTCTGCTATCTCTCTCTCTCTCTCTCTCTCTCTCTCTTTCAGGAGGGATCCTTTACACCGCCGCCACAAGTAACTTCCTTGGCACAATGTATGACATTTCCAGGGCAACGGGCATCGAGCAGGAACGCATCCGGACTGAGCAATCAATCAACTGGCTTAGTGGTAAGACACTCATCCATCCATCCATCCATCCATCCATCCATCCATCCATCATTCCAGACACAGGCATTTACACATTAAAGCCGACATTTAATTAGAATTTACACTCAGATTGTTTATACTGTAACTACAGTCTTCTTGACTCCTGCTTGTTTCTGAACTCAGATCCAGAGTTTGTCAGTTCTGCCTTCATCCAAGAGGATGAGAAGAACAATCCTGCTGGTGAAGATGACAAAATTTACTTCTTCTTCACTGAGGTGGCTAAAGAGTATGACCTCTACACCAAAGTCAAAGTGCCCAGAGTTGCCAGGGTCTGTAAGGTAGGAACTAGACCTAGTGTGTTTCTTGTCTCTTTTCTGGCTTTGCTTGCGATGTCTCAGAGGGATGTTGTACAGTAGTTCTGCTCTCAGTTGATATGTTACGTAATTGTACTGTTCCACTTGAGTTCATATTTATTCAGTCATAAAGTTCCTCTATTCTTTGCCATCTGTCTGTGTTTCATCACCCATTTTATATCATACCTGATCTATTTTGGTCTCTCGCTCTGTTTTCTAGTCTGATGTAGGTGGTATGAAGACTCTGCAGAGGCGGTGGACGACGTTTCTGAAGGCTCAGCTGGTGTGTGAAGATCGAGCAAGTGGACAGCGCTTTAACGTTCTGACTGATGTGTTTACTGTACAGCACCAGCCTGGAGACCCCAGCAGCACACACTTCTATGGCATATTCACCTCACAGTGGTACTTTCATCTGTTTCGCCTCTGACCTGTACTTCTGAGCTGATCTCATCTCTTCAGAATCATTTCCTTTCTTTGCTTTTCATTTCTCTATTGATCTTGTGTGTGTTCTGTTGTGTAGGGAAAGAGAGGAGCTGTCAGCCGTGTGTGTGTACAGTCTGGAGGAGATCACTAAGGTGATGAACGGACCCTTTAAAGAGCTGAAGAAGAGCTGTGAGAACTGGATTAACCCAGAGCCCATTCCAACACCACGACCAGGACAGGTATACAACTGCACCCTTACTACCATACCATATGATATGATATGATATGATATGATATTATACGATACATGTGGTACTATATCAAACTGTGCTATTTTATTCACAGTACATACATGTAACATGCTAGTAGTAAGAGCTAGTAAGATCCGTGCAAGTAAACCTCACTCCCCTGGCCTCAAGAGCCGTGCTAGCAAATGATGCTTGAGGGTGCGGTCTTTACTAGTCTATACTACATCCTCCTGAGAACCAAGGAAAATAATGTTTTTCCTAATCATATTTTTTTGTGATTCCGTACCTGTTTAGGGTTTAAAAAACAATTTACACATTTTTATTTTATTTTAATTTTATTTTTTTTACAGCATGTCCACTGTAGTGGACAACAGGATAATTTGAGTACGAAAACAGACACATTTGGTAGATACAAATTTTACCAGATTATAGAGGTTTTTTTTAACTAAGAATACATACATTTTGGGCTGTAAATTGATTATTATCCAAGAATACAGACATTTTGATTATACAATAGACACATTTATCATTCGTGAATCCTTTTCCTTACATTTTGCAAGGATATCTTTACTATCAAAGCTTAACACTTTGTATTGTCCGTATCCTTTTATTGGTCCCCTTGAATCCTTTTAGCGTTATTTGAACAATGAACATATAACTAATGTGAAACTGATTTTTGGGGGATTTCTTCCTTCTGTCAAACTGAATCCAATCTACTTTTTCCTTCACTCTTCATTTTGTTCTTAGTATGTTCTTTGTTAGTGGTGATCGTCCTGGAAGCAATTTCTCTTTTTGGTAATGCAGAGGAACATCTTGCATTTGGTACATCTCATGTACGTCTTGCTCTTGCAGCCCTTATTTCTGCATCTTTCTGCATGCTTGGTATCCATCATCTCAGGCATGTGCATGGCTCCTAGTTTGCGCACAGGTGGCTCTGGTTGTGGGATCCTCATTTTAGATGGTGGCTCATACTCATCCTCACTCTCTTCACAGCTGTTATCCAGTTCCGGACTCTCCAACAGCTCTTCTACTAGGACTAATTTGAAGTCCAGGTACTGATGTGTTTCTTGGATGATCTGTGCAGAGCTTTGCTGTCAGACTTGTATTGTATCCAGGAGTTTGTGATGGCAACATCAAAGAAGTGACTGATCACACGCGATGTCCATTTCTTGGTCCTGCTTGACATACGATAGAAGCTAAGCATGCGATCACAAAGATCCACGCCACCCATGTTGTCATTATACTGCTTAATTACTGCTGGTCTTTTAACCTGGACCATGTGCTTTTCTTTCTTGGACCATCTGGTACAGATGTCTTCCGGGTCTTTCCCATGTACAGTGGATGCCATGAGCACTGGTTTGTTGTCGAACCATTTTGTGATGGCCAGCTCAGGACTCTTTCTGGCCACTGACACTGATGTTCCTCTCCCCTCTTTTTTCAACTGTTTGTCTTCTGGCAGCTGGCACAGCTTTGGGACACGGTTCTTCATTATAGTTCCAGTTGCAGGAAGGCCCTTTGCCAGCAATGCGTCCAATAGATCTATGGTTGTGAAGTACCTGTCGAAGAATATGTGGCTTCCTGTTGGAACAGATTCAACCAGATTCACTGCTGCAGCTCCAACTCCTAACCTTTGGACTGGTATTCTTCCCTTGGTAGACTTCAAAATCAAGCATCAGACCATTTGGGGATGCGAGGACAAAGACCTTTAGGCCAGTAGGGTTTGGCTTGCCGGGAACATATTGCCTGACTGGACAACAGCCTGTGAATGGGATGATTTGCTCATCAATGAGACAGCCTTGCCGCACACGATCAAGTATTGGCCTAACTTTCCAAAGAATATCTGCCTTCTTTGTTTCCTCTGTTACAGCCAGGTCATTGACAATCTTGAGGGAGTTTCTTATCCTGAAGTATCTATCCCTTGTCATTTTGCTACTTATGACTGGTACTTTAGTTTTTTTGGCCCAAAACATTTTAATTCTGGGATAGCCAAGGCAGGCCATGTGGACTGAAATGCCAAAGAAGATTTTTATTTCTTGTGGCGTAGTGTTCATACACACTCCTCTGCTTTGCAGCTCTCTTGGATTTGTGTATGTTGCCAAATCTTCAAAGACCTTGTTGTCAATGTACTGTGAAAAGTATTCAGTTGGACTCCAGTCTGCACGTGTTGTAGGGTCATCTTGACACACAGGAAGCCCAGGTAACACAGGTGCAAATCTGATATGAAGGAAGAAAAGAATAATAAATGATAAATAATAACAGTTTAAATACTCAATGCAGCTGAATTTAAAATTGTGGAACTGCATCAAACATACATATTACTCCTGGCCCACAGAGGGCGTCGAGTTTCCTGCTCATCCCTGTCTGTATCTGTGTCTGTGTCTGCATCTGTCCCTTCAACTGAGCCTTCTGCATTGTCTTCCTCTTCTTCATCACTGTCTTCTCTCACTGGTTGAAACTCATCCTCATCTCTCTCATCATCTGTAAACTCTAAATCTGAATCTCCCTCGACTATTTTGTAAAGAATTCTTTCTGCTTCAGTTATGTTTCCTATAACAATGTGGAGTCATTATTTACATGAAGATAGTCCTGATGTCCACTATAATTGACATTCATAAAATGGCAAATTTTTCAAAAGATACATAATGTAGTTGCTATCAGAACTAAATATATGATTCCTAACACCTTAATGAACAAGAAAATATATGATTATCATAGTAACAAAACCATAGACAAACAATATTTGACTCACCTCTTATCTTTCCATAAAATGTGCTTGTTCCTATGCCGTCTATTTTGGATTGAAAGATAGAGGGGGTTCCCGGCCTCCCAGCCAATCAAATAACATATCACTGAAAAGCCCAGGATGTCCTCTGTACAGTACAGCCGGAATTAAGAGACTTGCACAAAAGATTCCAAGGAGAGGGATGAAACTCAAATGTCCACTACCGTGGACATAAGTCAATGGGCTGGGTCTCAGGAGGGTATAGAATATAATACAATATTGTACAATACATAAAAGTACAGTACTGTACTATGCTGTTTTATACAATACACACAGTAAATTGCGTTGTTTTATTATACAAAACATAGAGAACAATACTATTCTTCTCTTCCCACCTTATTAATGTAAGAGTGAGCTTGGTCATTTGTAAATTGAATGTTCGGCTTCCGGTGTCATTCGCTTCCAGTTATTTTTAGCTGTACAAAATGCTTCGTTACGCTGCTTGATATTGCGGAGTGGTATTTCTTACCATATTCTTTTAATGTGTTGTAATTATAAACATAATGGTTTGTAGTGCAGATAGTTTGACCATTTTCTGCACTTTGTTATTCTTGTAGTTATTTACCTTTAGTGGCTAATGAATCAAAAGTCTCGCACATTCAAAGAAAAATGAAAAATACATCCGTGTTGCAATATAAGGGATATATGCAATATAAGGGATATATTGGAATATATTCTGCACAATACTGTATGGTACAATATTACGATATAGCCTACTATACATTGTACCTTATCATTCAATTTCAATTCATTAGATGATACAATACATATAGTACAGTGCAGTACTATACTATATGTTATTCTATATCACATAATAAAACATAGTATGAGACACTATATATAGTACTAAGCCATTCTATTCTATGGAATACAGTACAATACTAGTCTATACTGTACCGTGCTATTCTATACTATATAATGCAGTCCAGTACCATACTATGTAATATTGTGCAATATATACATATAATACAATACAATGCAAAACAATGCAATATTATACTATACTATAATACAAAAATGCATGTAATCTACACATTGTAAGGCTGGAATAAACTACATGACTTTTGCTCAGATTTTTGCCCTGATTTGCAGCCTGGTGGAGTCCATGCTAGTTGCTGAAAGTCATAACCAGTCTGCAGATTTTGGACAGCCAAAGTAGACAGATTTCTCAAAAATTCATGTAGTGTATAATGGGCACGGCCTCAGACTTCATCTATGTTTGATATTTTAAGCCAATTTTAGAACACATATTGTAGTATATGACACACCTAACTGACTATAAAGCCACTTACCGTTCCCGTTGCAATCTGTAAAGGCCATATTTATGTGTGACCAGATATGACGCATCCACATGCATTTGGCTTGATTTGTTTTGTTTGAGCTAAGTCGCTACAACAACTGCTGCAGTCAGTTCCTGTACTGTACATCCATGCTTTTTTTTTTATCTGTCATGCGTCGCCTATTAAGGAGGCGCATGTTTCTGTGTGAGTTTGATGTGTTTGGAATGACTTGATAGTGTGACAGAATGTGATCCTCAGTTTTTTTAGTGTATGATGCCATTTTTCTCTGTAACCAATTACAAAGTCAGCAAGTGTATGATATCTAGTGTTTTAAAATCTGTACAGATTTTCAAGTTGTGTAGTGTATTCCAGCCTTTATGTTTATGCATTTGGTAGACACTTTAATCCAAAGTAACTAGCAGTGTACAAGGTATATATATTATCAGTATTTGTGTTCACAAGGGGAAATGAACCCCTTGACCTTCGAGTTGCTAGCATCATGTTTCAATCAGTATCATTAATGTCGGCTTTAAATCTGTAATAATCTATTTCCTCTCTTCTTTTATCACTCAGTGTTTGAATAGTGCTCTGAAGGAGCAGGGCTTTGAGTCCTCCCTGAAGCTGCCTGATAAAGTGCTGACGTTCACGCGTGACCACCCTCTCATGGAGAACAGTGTGGTGGCGGCACCATTAATGATCAGAAATGGCATCACATACACTAAACTTGCCGTTACCTTAATAACGTCCTCCAGTGACACGAAGCAACAAACAGCCACTGTTTTGCACCTTGGAACAGGTAAGAGAGATTAAACAGTTGAGTAATTTATTGTCACCCAAGTGTGGATTGAAATGCTTGATTCAGTTTAATAATGTGTGGTTATACATGTGTGTGTATTTATAGATCATGGAGAGCTACACAAAGTCGCTGTAGTTGGTCCAAATGCAACTCTTATTGAAGAAGTCCCCCTGTTTTCTGCACAGGAGCCAGTGAATAACATATTGCTATACAAAGTAATCACATGCAGTTTTTAGATTGTTTTATTGTAGTTTTTTTGTGCTATAAAACAATAGTGCATCTTTAACTTAAAGACGAGTGAATGCATAACTGACCCTCTGTGTCTCTGCTGTAGGATGAGGCTCTGGTGGGTTCTCCTCTCTCTCTGGTGAAGGTACCCATAGTGGGTTGTTCTCTGTACTCTACCTGCGAGGTGTGTGCACGTGCCCGAGGCCTTGGCTGCGTATGGAGGAATAAAGAGGGAGCTTGTGCTATGGCGAAGTATGCTACACACAAACACATATTCACTTAAAGACATGTGAGGAGACACAGAAGCAGTTGGCTTTTCCTTTGTTTGTTGTCCTTCTTCCTTGTTCGTCACATAGTTACATTTATGTTTCAGGGCGGGTGAAGTGGTAGAATCAGAAGATTTGGTCAGGCAATGCAACAAAGGTGAAGGTAAGTCTGTCACTGTGGCAACAAAGACAGTAATTTCATCTCAGTGTGTATAAATGAACTAGAAATACTTTTTCAGTAAATACACTTGAGCAGGCTAAATGGACTAAAAGCAGAAATGACTCTTAGAAAAATGTGAACATTTTATTTTAAGAAATAAAAACCAAATATTCACACACTTTTTTGAGATTTTTTTTTATTTAATGTATGTTCATCTCTCATTCTTAAAGAATAGTTTGCATTTGTGTAGTATCTTTATACACCACATTCTCCACACCATTACCTTTTGTTGCTTTGAAATTATATTGAATTATTATTATTGTTATTATTATTATTGAATGAAATTAATGATTATGAAAAGTTTTCTACCAATTTAATTTAATTGGAATGAAAATGTAATATTGGATTCAATATATATATATACACTGAATAATGGCTGCTTAAAATTCAGCTTTGCCATGACAGAAATAAATTACATTTTTAAATATATTAAAATAGAAAACAGTTATTTTAAATTGTATTACTATTTCACTGACTCACAATTTTTGTAGTTTTCATTGTATTTTTGATCAGATAAATGCAGCCTTGGTGAAAAAAAAAATATATAGATAGAGAGAGAGAGAGAGAGAGAGAGAGAGAAAGGGGATATTGCGGGTCTTTGGCATTTACATTTTTTTGACCTAATCATCTGTGTCCCACTTTTTCTCTGTAACTTTAGGTCTTTGTTCTCCACCTGTAATTGAAATGCGTGTGGAAGAGGGTCTGCGCGTCCTGCTTTCGTGTGTGCAGGTGTCTCCTCGTCCTTGCCGCTGGGAGAATCCCCCTGGCAGTCACACTCGCCGCCACAACTATGACCTGGAGGTGCAGGTCACAGCGGAGAGCCTGGGCACATACACGTGCCTATGTGATGAAGTGGGCAGAGATCAGCCACCCTGTCGCAAAGCCGAATACCAACTGACCCTTGAAAACCCCAGCATGGGGGAGAACGTGGCCATTGCGGGTAACCGACACTTCCTGGCCTCGCACATCATTTTTTTCGTCATAGGTTTTGTATTGGGTGTCATCCTGTTGTTTCTAATTTACAAACGGCAAGGTGGCATGAGAGGGGGCGGGCACTCATCGTCCACATCGGAAAAGGGGCGGGACTTGCTTCCTTCAACAGACACGCCGCAATCTCCAAGCAGCGCCAGTCTGTTGTCGGAGGCTGTTCCGTTAACAGAGAAAAGGAACGGGACCCTGAACGGACATAGTATGCACCCAGTTGGGCACAACGGCAGGCATATTTACACCAATACAAGTGGACTGAAACTGCAGGAGTCAGCTGTGAACCTGGCAGAGGAGCTGGATGGTAGAGAAAGGGCGGGGCCAGACGGAGAGGAGGAGGGACTAGGGGAGGTGCTTAGTGAGTTGGAGGAGGAGTTTTCTAAAATGCCTTGCCTAAGAGGAGCACCACTGGCACAGTGCGAAGAAAGCTCGATCTGATGACCGGCACACACGTGATCTTTGAAACTAAACTCTGAAAGGCTCACAAACACAGATGGAGGGCTGGAGGAGAAGAGGAAAGCAGACAATCAAAGAAACTGATACACATTCCAAATATACGATTAACAATGCGCAGTTACACAAAGAAGCACATACACGACTGACTCCTCTACTACTCCATTACATCACCAACCAGTCCTTTCACTCCTGTGTACATAACATGCTGTGTAGATCTGTGTCTATCCTACTGTTTTTGCATGTGTTTGATCAGACGGATGGGCAGAACCACGAGCGGGCGTTTCTTATAGCACTTTTGTGTACCATCCTCAAAGCCATGCGCACACACACGGACATACAGTAGGCTACACGGTCTTTGCATCTGTGTGTGTAAGTCTGTAGTTGCTTGGTCTGTTTCCTCTTTTAGGATTCATAAGTCCAAAGATCCGCAGACCTGAGCAGTGCAAAGCCGTGAAGAATCTGCTCATCCTGGGCCGATTACCGAAGTAAAATGATTTGATTTGTCACCAAAAAGGGCTCTGTGACTGATGCTTCACAGCAGCAAATAATGACTGAATGACGGAGATACTGGAAACATGATTTTTTTGCCTTATAGATAAAGAGGTACTGTGGCCTATGGCATGGCTGGATTATAGGGTCTTTGCCAGGGAAAGGGGCACAAAGGGGCACTCAGAACATTTCGTACGAGCTGATTTCTTGGGCCCCTTGGTGAAGGATATATGGAAATAATGACTAAAATGGACCGCCAAAGAGTGTGCCCTCATGGGACCATGATCCAGTCCTGACCTATAGTGCTCAAGTCTTAAAGGGTTAGTTCGGCCAATAATGAGAATTCTGTCATTAATTACTCGCCCTCATGTTGTTCCAACCCCGTAAGACTTTCGTTCATCTTCGGAACACAAATTAAGATATTTTTGATTAAAATTGAGAGCTGGATCACTCCTCCATAGGCTTCTATGGGATCGAAACTTGCCGGCCCAGAAAGTTAGAAAAGACAATGTTTAAAATAGTCCGAATGACTACAGTGGCTCAACCTTAAGTTTATCAAGCGACGAGAATACTTTTTGTGCGCAAAAATAAAATAAAATAATTTATTCAACTATTTATTTTCTTCTGTGTGGGCCTCTGAGTGAGTTCACGTAGATACGTAGATATTCATCAAAAATATCTTAATTTGTGTTCCGAAGACGAACGAAAGTCTTACGGGGTTGGAACAACATGAGGGTGAGTACTAATTACTGACAGAATTTTCATTTTTGGGTGAACTAACCCTTTAATGGAGAGAGAAAATGAGTAACAAAGCTATTTAGCAATCTTCTCTCAGTAGGAGAGAGCATGTCGAACCTGTGAACTGATAGCAGATGGTGAGAACTGGACTTTATTTGTCCACTGCAAAATAAACCAACCACATGTTTTGTGGTGTCAAACCACTGCCATCTGTAGGGACCAGATGTAGCATGTTCTGTTCATAATAATCTGCACAGACGAAGGACCACAAGACGATGGTGATGATGTCGCTTTAAATCGTTTAGCATGAAATTGTCAAAACGGAAACGAAGTGTGAAGGAAATGTTTGATTGTTTTGAGTTTCCCTTTAAGGACAGAGAATGTGCCGTTTGAAGGTATATTTATCCCCACTAAAGTGCATGAGACAAAGTAGCCAAGAATACGGAGCTACAGATTTGTTATAATATGATCAGGGGCTACGGCGTTACCTAAAGCACTCCTAGTACAAAGAGTGTTCTATAAATGTAGCCATAATGATGCCTGTTGCAGGAGTATGTAAATATCTGTGAATATAAAAGAAAATGTGAGAAAGGTCTTTTAAACGTGTTTTTATTCTCTCTTTCCACCACTAGAGGGGGTTCAGTCCCTCTGCCATCTTAAATGTTGGACCACATTTAAATGCCATATCCTGCCATTTTCCAGTAGAATAACTTGTATCTACCTTACATTCTCCATTTATTTATTTTGTAATTTTTGTAAAACAAATATTTGTAACATTATGTCAAGCAAAGTGAAGGTAACACTCTGGATTATATACAATACATCTTGTCTTCTGAATAGATCTCTTTGTCAGCGCTCAATAAAATAATAAAAACAGGTACATTTAACCCCATAAATTTCTCTTTCACAAAATCCTGATATTCTTTTGAGTTTAAGGTGATAGTTTATTACAAGCATTCACCCTCTTAATGACCCGTAATAAATATGCTGTAGTTAGACTTGTCCGCAATGGTTTTTATGTTAATATTCATTCAAAAAATAAAATAAAATAAAAAACAGATCAGTTAGTGTTACATGCTCTTTGTTTGCTTATTCTGAATAAATAAATATGTTAATTGATGTACAGATATGTTGTATTCTAAGTTTCTATTTTTATAATTTATATATGATGAAGATAAATGTACATTTGTGTTTGAAACATTTATTGAAGGTGTTTGTGTGTGAATGGCTGTATGTGTGAATGCCTTGTGATGCTCTTTGGAATAAAATAAAATAAAAACTACCTCTCAAGATGGTGTTTTTTTTTAAGCCTTTTCAAACAGTTCAATGCTATAGTAAAAAACAAACAAACAAAAAAACAAATCATATTGTTTGTAGAATGGCCAGCTGTTTATTTCATTTAAACATCCCATCATATTTCATTTTAATTAAACAGATTATTTGCTTGCTCTGTAAAAAGTGCAACTTTAAGTGACAGCGTTTAAAACATTTGAGTTTATGCAATGCTTCACAGTCATCAGTTTATAAAAAATAAAATAAATCACAATGAATTGCATTTAGAGCTTTTTCTTTCTTTTCTTTTTTTACAAAATTCACATAATGAGGAATAGAGAGGAAAGAGTACATTTTAAAATGGCTATGGTCTCAAAGAGAATGGGCTGATGAATATGAAAAATAATAATGATTTTCCTGATGTACCTCATTTAAACAAACACAAAGTTTGATCACGAAAGACATCAGATTGAACAACTGTGAATGAAGCCTACTTATACTAACAAAAAAAAGTATACTTCAAGTTCAATTTTTAAGTAGGCCTACTGTATTCTAATATGAATAGTACGTGTAAGTGTACTGTTTCAATACTACTTGGGACTAAATTGGCCCACTTTTTAGTGTAACAGTAGTAAACTCTGAGTACACAACTAGTAAGTCTTTCGTTTGCTGCAACTGCACTACAAGTAAATTTAGCCTATAGGTAGGCCTATATACTGTTAATTTACTAGTCAAATACTTGCAGCACATTTTTTTTGTTTAATTAAAGTATACTCTCAGTAAACTACAAGTTTAGTAGTTGTATACTGCATAGTAAAGGCTACTTTTTCTTTATACATTTTCTTTATGAATAAACATCAGATCTATTGTAAGCTAGTGGATTCCAAAACAAGTTTATAAGACAGTAGGCTATGTAAACTGCATGGTGCTAAACTTTATACACTCCCAACTTCATATTCTGAGAAAATAAATAAAATAAAAAATAATCTGAGACATGGCTTTTTAAGAAGTGCATTTGCTTAAATTTAGCTAATTTCTGACCAATAGCCTAATAACATTTAAAAATCTTAGGCCTAGTGTTTAGCCGTTTTGGGCTGCTTCTTCTTCTTCTTGTTGTTTGTTTGTTTTTTTGCCCAGGAGTGCACTTAGGCTAAGTGCAATTTCTGAGAAGTACCCTAATAAAAAAATAGACTGAAAGTAGGCCTATACTTTCTTGTTTTTAGTTTAAAATAAGTAGTTTATAATAGCATAGGCTACTTGAATATGCTCTTTTTTTTTGTAAGGGTCATACATTTAAGTATGTGGATGCTTTTCGGGTTTATATTAGTATCGGGCTGCTGTCAGCTGACTAACTGTTTTCAGATGTTCTTGGAGAACTCGATTTCGTAACGGGGCGGGACCAATTCACTCCAAGAGATAAGTGCGCAGAGAAAGTAAAGTTATTGCAAGTTGCAAGTATTTTCGCAAGAATTTAGGCTGCCGCTTTAGGAGGATCAGCAAAATGGCAGGTACGTTTATTTGCATATTTCTGCGAGTTATTTTTTCCGCTTCATTTTGTTAGGAATGCTCCTGGAATTCATCCAAAAAGGGTTTCCTCTCCCTCTATGCAATTCACAGATTTATAGATTTATTTATGCTGCTGAATTGAATCAAAACTAATATGAGTGTGGCGATTTTAGCTTTAATGTTCTATCTGTTTATAAATGTAAGTGTATTAATAACTTTAATCATGAAACTGTCGTCGACAGATGAACCGCAGATGGAGTCTGGAGAAGATCGGAACCCCGGAGAGATTTTGGACATCCGATTTCAGAAAAACCCGAATCAAAAACATAAATACCTGGAGGCTGAACCCAAAATACTAGGAGTGCGTGTACTTTACAACTTATCCGCTGACAAACCTTTTTTCATTGATGTGAAAAATGACTAACAGTAGCCTACAGAATAACTGTAGTAAACTTTTTTTGTGTGTCAGATTCTCATTTTAGAATGGTTAAGTGTAACAACAATTGCAGATTTTTGGTCATAGTGTTTTTTTGTTGTTGTTTTTGTTTTGTTTTTTACAGTACTATGTCAGGCTGTAATTTTTTTATTTTATATATACACCCATGGCTAATTTTCGTAAATGTCTTTGTGGTTCATTACAGGTAACGCAGATTGCGTTGGCTGTGTTTTTAACATCTGTGACCTTCGTGTTACATTTAGATGACATGTACAGGACAGTGGACATTGAGGGGACAGTGAGTGGCATTATTACCTCCATGACAGTAAGTAGGCCTACACTTCACATTTAACAGAATAATTTCATTTCGTTTCGTTTGTTTTTCCTCTATAAAAACATTGAGAAATCGATGAATTAATGAATGCCTAAATGTGTGGATAAATAGGTGATAAAAATTAAGTAGGCCTAAAAATCTATACAAAGCAGCCACTGGTATTGCAGGAATATAGTATTGGATAATAGGGAAGACTGATAGTCTGGCTATCACCAGACCAAGCTCAATCTTTTAAGATTGAACATAGTCTGGGGAGTCTACTCTGTATTTTCTACTGTAAAAATCTTCTGAGAGTTGTCATGATAGAAATATAGATTAATCCTTATTAAAGTTGCAAGAGTCAAGAGCAGTGAGCGATCTTTTGTTGTTTAATTTACATTAAAGCAACACTATGTAACTTTTCAACCTTCATAATATATTTCCAAGATCCTTGTGATGGTACATCGACTTACAATAGGTTGAATGACACGTCTGCCATAGCCTGACAGGGTCTGTATCGCTTTTACTGGCACTATGTAACTTCGGGGTTCGGGTAGTAACCAGAGCACAAAAAGAACTACAAAATTCGACTGCTTTACGGCATACGTCACTTCCCCCACCACTTCGTCAAATTTGGACGTGAGAGGCCAACCAGCGTTTGTTTTCGGCTTTCGTGCGTATGTTTTTGTCATGGGGGTTGTTTACACCTGGCCACTTCATGCATTTTCTCAGATCGGATACCTATCCGATCGTGAAAAGTCCAGGTTTAAATGCCCTCGGAAACGCATTTGAGACGGATTTGGATCCGATCGCTCAAACCACTTCAGGAGGAGATCTGAGACGCATTCCAGACGAAACTGGACAAGTGTAAATGCATATGGTTGTTGAAACCACATATGCAAATTGTACTCCTCCCAAAAATGCAAAAAAAAATAAAAAAACGTGTGAGAGCGTTGTATAGGCTATATGTTATATCCAGATATGACGACGCGCTGGAACACGCATCACCACAGACGAGCAACTGCATCAAGCCAACGTGCAAACTATCGCAAATCAAAGTGAAAGACAGTAAGTCGCAGACGCTTAACACACAATCTTCATCATTAAAAGTAAAGAAACGAAATGATCTTACCAGGCTTACTGCTCTCTCTTATTGTGGTCTTTGATTTTGAAATTTTAGCTGATGATCTATAAAATGCAGCTCATATCTGTTGCTTTCGGTGACGTGCACTGAAAAATACATTTATGTGACCAGGTGTAAAGGAATCGTTTTGATAAATCAGATAGCTATGCCTCACGAATTAGTTTGCCAGCTGAACTCAGGTGTTGTGAGGTGTATTTATCACGTAGTCCTGAGGGATATCAGACGACGCTGTTGACGTTGATTCCTGCGATTATCACGAGAACAGCTTTCAATATCTCACATAATTATCAGGACATAAATACGCCTAACGTAGAGGTTGTATAGTGTAAACGAGCACAATTTGCAAACTATTATCTGTAATCTATTAACTATTCTCTGCCCGTTGCCAGGCAATTGTACTGATGTTTTAATGTTTCTGGATGTTTCGTGTGGTTTTATGTTGTGAGAATTGTTCTGTTTTATTTGTTGTTTTATCATGTCTTGAGGTACTTTTTGTTTACTGTATATTTTATAATTTTAAAGGTTTCTAAACATCTTGCCGAAGGACTGCAGTTGAAAATTAGCCAGTAGGCTAATACTGGCACATTTACAGTAATGTTGATCAATGTGCGTTGTCCTTATAAATAAATAAAATACAAAAAAAAAAAAATACAAAAATTATGATAATCATGTCTAATGACATCATAACGGCCAATGTTATGAAATAATGCGACGTACATTTAACTTAATTGATGTTATCTGGCATTTTGTAATGTTTACATTCCAATAAAAACAACACAAATTAAATTATACAGTAGGACTAGACTATAGACTATTTACTTGTGATTTAGCTGCAATCATGTAAAAACGTTATAATATAGGCTAATATATTTATTCCACGGCGACTCTAGGGGTCGCTGTTTGACAAAAACACAATTTCTACTTAGTGTGGCTTTAAGGACACAAACAGCACTAAGTATATTAAGCTGCTGTCACTTTAAGAGCTAATGCACTGATCCAAAATAGTAATATGTGTTTTCTTTCTCAACTGTTTACATTCGCACTGCATGGACCATTGGGCAGTCCTTATGTCAAGCCATGCTGAGTGCTGCAGTGATTATGTATTTTTGTAGGCTAACCCAAAAGTTAGCTTCACACTGGTTTTCCTGTTTGGGCTGTGATGATGTTTAATGTCCCCTCTTAGCCATTTGTTAGCAGCCTTCTTTTTCAAGGTAATAGTTTTTTCTGCAAAAATGTACAGGTAAAACTGTTCTGAAACGCAAATGCTGTTATTGACACAATGCTGTTTTGGAGGGCCTCAAAGTATACCCTGGACATTGTTTTGCTGAACATGGGACGTTATAAAGGAAACTGTGCCTTTCCAAATCATATCCAATACAGCAGATTAGTCAGTCAGTAAAACTATTTTGAAACCAGGTCAACCTGAAAATGTGTAATAAGTGAGAAAAGTCAAGGGCTAAAATCGGAATGTTTTCTAAGGACACAATATATCATATGTCCTGATATTTCCCTTTTGTAGATACTTATCGCTGGAAGTCTGGCTATAGCTGCACAGAATCTTCATCTCCCAACTGTAAGTTTTCAGATCATAACGTTTTGCCAGACACATAAAAACATGTATATTTGTCATAAACAATTTTATTTATTCAATAAGGAAAAATAAACTTTTGGTCACCAAGCATGCAGAATTCCTTTGTTTTGGTGCATCCAATAATACTGTTTGTATTTTTCCAGCTGAAGGCCTGTTTAGGAATGCAGGTCGTGGCCTGTTTGGCCGGTGTGATCTGCATTTTCATGCACTTAAGTGTTTACCAAATGGGATTATATCATTGTTGGTCTGAAGAAGAATCCTCAATATGTACACATTTAAGAGTAAGTAACAGCTAAATGTTAGTTCTCTTAATCCATGCTGATTTTTGAACTGAGTTAGTTTCCTAACTGATGATCTTTGCTACAATTACACTAAATTAAATCAACATTAAACTAAACTGAATAATGACACTAATGTCTTTTTAATGCTGCTTTACATACATCTTCAACTGAAGAATTGTGCAGTATCATTGCTGTTATTTCCCTGGTCGCTACTGTGAAGCTGCTTTGAAACAATCTGTATTGTATAAAGTGCTATATAAATAACTGACTTTTTTATCTTTTTACCCCCAGATTGCAGTTGAAAATTACCGAGCATTACAAAAGCTGGTGCTGGCAGTCCATATTGTCCTTTCTGCCACTTTAGCTGCGTACTGCTGCAAGGTCATTCAGTGCTGCTCTCCCGTGTCTAGTGTGGTAAGACCCTGTGAAAACTGTAGATCATGTTGTAAGATGCTGTTTTGGAAGAGATGAAAACTCACTCATTGTGTTTTTACTTCTTTTTTTTCAGCCGGTAATCACGGTTAACAGAGCTCCAGATCCTAGGTGAGGACAGTTTCAGTGATAAGACCTTCAGAGCCTGGAAAAATATATATCCACTGTTTGTTCAACATGCGTATCAGAATTGAATGATCAGTTTTATACATTTCAGGTATCTGTGAACAGTGTTGGGGATAAGTAACGCATTACAAGTAACTTGAGTTAAGGAATCAGATTACTTTTTTCAAGGAACTAGTAAAGTAGTGCATTACTTTTACATTTACAACAAAATATCTGAGTTACTTTTCAAAGAAGCTACGCAAGTTACTTTGTTTTCTCATTTATTGACTGACACTTCTCCTGTCCGCATGTTGAGAGGAATCGGGATTGAGGTGCAGAGGCGCTGTGTGAACATGATGGTTTTTATAGTCTTAATGTGAACACTCATCTAACTCGCACAAAAGCAGATTCAGTATTCCTCAAAATGAATTAAAAAAAAAACTGTGAAATGCAAACTGGCAGTAATTAAATGTTCAATAATACAAATATACTTTATGTATTTAATCTTACTTTATTGCAATCCATAATGGCAGCACATCTGAAAGGTTTGTTTGAGCGTGTACCCTCTACTGTACAGGCATGAATTTGCATTTGCACTATTGGTGTGAAAGGGCCTTTACATTTGCCAAACCTTTTTTTTTTAAATAAAAAACAAGGAAGAAAGCCCAGCACAGAGGAGAAAAAGTAACTCAAAAGTAATGTAACACATTGCTTTCCATGAAAAGTAACTAAGTAGCAGTACAATTAGTTATTTTTTAGAAAACAATGCAATTATTCTTTTAAACCTTCACTAACAATTACTGTGAATTTACACTCAATATTTTATGAAACATATTTAATTTAATATCTGTTTCTAAAATTCCATCACTTTTTATCATTTAATTTAAATGAACTTTCTTTTACATTCAGTATGAAATGTTATATTTTATACCTAAAATATATTCAAAATCCTTTGAATGTAATCACCTTGTCAATTGAATGTACAGACAGATATCATTGAATTATTATTGCTCCAGTGATGTCTTTATAATCTATATTGTGGGCACAACCGTTAATGACTTTTAGTGTGTTTCTGTCCCGCCAATGGCACTGATCATCAGTATTACAAAAATGATAATAATTGTGAGAACTGTTATGACTGCTTTCAGACATCCTCCTTGTATGCATAGGTAATCCCGCTTCAAACTCGCTATTAGTTGTACTACTCGATTAAAACAAGCAATAATAAAAAGCTACTGAGCTGTACATTTCACTGTTCAGCCAATAATCATCCTCACGGCTTATAGATTCTTACCAATGTTCATCTGTTTCCATCTTGTTTAACCATACAAATAAAACATTTTTTGAGTGATAATTCAACATTGCAACCAAGGAATAGGGAAAAAATAATGCTTCACACACACACACAAATGGGGATATTTTGGGGATATTTAATCTAATTTTATCAATCAATAAATTCCTCTTGAAACAAACTTTGTTGTATTATTTTAATTTAATACTGTGAAGCTGCTTTGATACAATCTGTATTGTGAAAAGCGCTATACAAATAAACTTGACTTGACACACGCACACATGCACACACACACGCACACACACAAATTCAATGATTTATTGTTCAATAAATATAACCACACATGATTTCAGTCATTATTCTCAGCATGACTGAGCTTACACACAATGTTGTAACAATTATTATTGCTGAATTAAAATGTTTTATTTCATATTTTAAAATATGTCTGAAGATCCTTTTATTTCAAAAGGTCAACTGAGTTAAATGCTTGTTAATTCCACATTTCTTAGAATGTACAGATGCCTTGACCTTAGTGAGCTGTCATAATCCAGTCCAATGATTACTTCTCAAAATGCAGAAACGGCTGCATCACATTTTCTTCACAACTGTAGTTCATCTGTCCAGTGATTCTGTTTAAAAGAATAAAGAACAATTAGTGAATCAGTTATTTAACTTGTCTCACTAAAAGCTGCAGCTTTCACTTGACTCCAAGTACAGTTTAATAACTTTAACTGTCATGCATCACTATCTATATCTGACATCTCTGTAACATAACTGAAAAAATGATAGTTATAATTTCAGTCCATGTTGGGGTTTTAATGAAATGGTTACATTTATTGGCAACACATATTGAAGGAATAGTTCACTTAAAAATTAAAATTCTGTCATAATGTACTCACCCTCAAGTTGTTTCAAACCTGTATGAATAAATTTTTTCTCCATCAACCAAGCAGTTGATGGACCCCATTGACTTCCATAGTAGGAACAAAAATAATGGGTTCCATCAACTGCTTGGATACTGACATTCTTCAAAATATCTTCTTTTGTGTTCAGCAGAAAAAAGAAATTCATACAGGTTTGAAACAACTTGAGGGTGAGTAAATTATGACAGAATTTTCATTTTTAAGTGAACTATTCCTTTAATACACTCTGAAACCATATTAAAGCTGACCTGAGATGAGGACGAGGTAATTTCTTCCAAATCACCAAAACAGCCGTTTTTATGGCGTATTAAACTCCCCCACAGCACAGAGTGATGACAGCCAGGACACTTTCCCTCGACAGGAAGTAGGTGGGAAGGGTCTGCCTTCAGAAAGTGTTTAGCCAGGCAAATCAGATGACAAACCATATGACAGGAAGGGTGGAAACAAGATAATCTATCCACAGCCTGAAATCAAAAGAAAAAAAGAAAAAAAGATTGACACAGTTATTCCTGCAACATTTTGAGCTGGTTTATTTAAAACCACTTTGAAAGCAGAGTGAAACTAACCTTAACAAACACCGCACACAACACACACCGCTCCACCTGTCTCTCCTCTTGCTCCTCACACTCCTGCTGCGGTTTCCTCTTAGCACGAACACAGCCAAACGCTAGAGGAATGTGCAGAGGAGGCTGCAGCACAGGGGCAAAATCCATCCGGTACTCCTGCTTTAGCCAGCGCACGGTGAGGGGGAGTCGATTCCACGGCGCCACCCGAAGCATGTTTGACACCACACGCCAGTGGAACTGCAAACTGGACTCTTTACGGCTGCGCCGGGCAACATGGGACAGGCGACGAGAGGTGTGCGGATGCTGCCATGCCCACTCAAACTAGCAGAGGAAAGATGATGGTTATTACTGTAATGTGTCTGGATGTTTTACTGTTCAATTTGTAGTTTTCACTAAATTATTATAATTACTCTTATACAATTATATGAATCAATCAGTTTGGGCAATTTTTGTATTATTATTATTATGGTGACACTTTACAATAAGGTTCATTAGTTAAACTAATAATGAACTGCACATACAGTATTTAATAATCTTTGTTAATGTTAATTTCAACATTAACTAATACTTTATTAAAATCTTATTAACATTAGTTAATGCACTGTGAACTAACATGAACAGATAATGAACAGCTGGATTTGTATTAACTAACGTTAACAAAGATTAACAAATACCGTAACAAATGTATAGCTCATTGTTAGTTCATGTTAGTTACTAAATAAACTAATGTTAACTAATAAACCTTATTGTAAAGTGTTACCATTATTATTAGTGCCACACTATCTAACTTTCGGCCCTCTAGCGGTTAAAAATCAATAAAACTGAATTTGTCTTGCAGATGTATTGTTTTGGTTGTTCTATAACTGTGCTCCTCAGATGAATGTGGTTCGAGGCACCAGTGTACACACATGGATACAAATCATCTTATCAGAGCGGGTTCTAAATGATTTATTATCCATTTTTCTGATTCGTTGTGACAACCAACATTTAACTTCACGCAACCCACAGCCACAACTACTTTTCTGGCCCTGTCCGAAATGGCACACTTTATGTTTTATCTAGTCATTTTTGCTTATTGGTGTGGTTGAATTGGCAAGATTAAATACATAAAGTATATTTGTATTATTTAACAAATTTAATTACTGCCAGTTTTGCGCCCAATAAGTGACCTTGATGTACACTTTTGCCGAGGCGGCGCTGATGTGAGCCGAACAGTCAAAGCACCATTACGTCACGAAAGTGTGGACTCAAGAGTTGTGTCCAAAAATGCACAATTACTTTGTGACTACTAAAAAAGTTTGTCCTATATAGTATGAATGTAAACCCCAATTACACCACCCGCCACGTTGCCCTTATAATGTGGACTACCAGAGTCAGTTGCGTCGCTTCACTGTCATTCATAAATCCTCTCCCGTGGCCTCATGGGATTGTAAAGTGCCCATCATATGCACACTTCAGAATCTCGTTGGAAACAGTAGGTCATCTGGGTACTTTTTGCATAGTCTTTTACGAGTACTTTGAATTCGGACATTCTTCTTTTGTCTCATACTGTTTTTCGCATACTATATAATAGGGAGGAATACAATTTTGGATGCAGCCAAGGTAAAAAAAAAATATTTAGTTTCTTTAGCTGATTGAGCTTGTGTTTGTGTGTTGGTGGGAAAGATCCACACTACGGAGCAGAGTAGGCAGTAACGCACCAATAAGCTAGACGTAACCCGCCGTTAAACAAGAAAAAAAGGAGTGTGGACTCGGAACAAGAATGCGAAGGCTTAGGTTTTATTTTGGGACAGGGCCTCTCTGTCTACAGATATTACTCTGACTGCATTTGTGGTTAAGTAGGTACTTATTTTAAATAAGTAATTACATTTCCAGCGCTAAAAAAGTATGTTCTCTATACTATGAAAGTGTATTTTGTGAATGCAATCCGGACGTACTACATTCGCCATGTTGTCACTGACATGTGACCTATCAGCGTCAACGTCACTTCACTGTCATTCATAAATCCTCTCCCGTGCCGTGGCCTCATGGGATAGTAAAGTGTCCATCATAATTATGCACACTTCAGAATCTCGCTGGAAGTAGTAGGTCATCCGGCCGGGTACTTTTTGCCGACTCTTTAATGAGTACTATGAATTCGGACATACTTCTTTTGTCACATACTGTTTTTCACCTACTACATAGTAGGGAAGTAAGTGATTCCGGACACAGCCTAGAATGCATGTAAGCAATTTCCCGTGACATCAGTCCAAAGGACTCTAAAATATAAATCTTTATTATAGAGTTCATAAAAAAGAATTGGAAAAACTCCAGGTCCAGGCACTCAGTGGGATGCAAAAGTTAATAAGCCTTTATTGTTTTAAAGGGCTAAAACATTAAAACGCCACCACGTATCGGCCCACTGGCCTTCGTCAGGGTGTTGGTAACAGACAGAATCAAGCCATACTTATAGTTGCATTGATTTGTTTTAACCCTTTAAAACAATAAAGGGTTTTTAACTTTTGCATTCCACTGAGTGCCTGGACCTGGAGTTTTTCCAATTCTTTTTTATGAACATTTAACCCTTCCAAGAGCACCAGAGGATACAAGGGATACCAGCAGCGCTCCAGCTCCCCTTTGTCTAGCATTATTATAGAGTATTTGGGTAAAGTAAAGGCTTGGTATGGAATATTTCTTTCCCTGCACTCTCTTGTTAATAACATTGCTTTTATCAAAAAGGTACATAGTGTAGCTTTAAGTAAGCATAGCATACAGAAGAGAATTTTGTACCAAGGGGAAATGAAAGACAAGATATAACACATTAAAACAGAATAGTATACTTACCCGAAGAGCTGCAATATCAGATGGAAAGCCATGGATGATAAGAACCATCTCCCTTAAAATGAATAAAAAAAAATAAAAAAAAACACGTACATTTACCACAGAACCAGATCTACAGATCTCTGTTTAGAGATCTGGTCGTAAATTGTTCGCCATGTGAAATGTTGAGCTGATATCTCACCACGGTCCTCTGCCACTGGTTCTCTTGGCTCCTCCGCGGTGTCGTCCTGCGTTGTGTTGACCGATACGGCGCTCTGGGTTCACAGTGAAGCCAATATATATTCTACCCTTGAATTTCGGGTTAGTACAGTACAGCATATACACGCCATAGAAACTCTCCACCTCTACCACCATCCTGTTTTTTTCTACAGTGGCTCAAACACTTTTGCAGAGGCAGGGTTAGTAACGTAGAGACGTTTCTTTCCAACTTATACATGTCATCTTTTCAAATCACTTGGCAATATTTAACAATTTCCCCATTTATACAGCACCTTTCAAGAGTTCCTTATCTCAAGCGATATAACTATATCCTATAATCGAACCTTCTTATTTAATATAAATAAATATGGCATCATATTAAAGACTACAAACGGAGCGCCTGTTCTTTTTCTTCTCCACTTGAATCATCAAAACATTCACATGTTTTGGTTTTGTGGCTCTTTCGTTTCAAACTAGCCCGTTAAAGATGTCCGGGTATGGCCTGACCAAATATACGATGTAGGAGTCACTTGTTAAACGAATACAATATTAAGTTGAATGTGTGGTTATGCTTCACCTTATTAACAAATAAAGATTTGACCTTTTGTATTGATTTTATTTGGTTTGATCATCTTCCAATTTAATTATTTGGCTTTTCCGATCAAGCAAATGAAAAGAACACCGATAACAACAAGGACCCCAAATTCTCGGCTTTGATTGGCCAGTTTGCATGCCTCTGGTAAACACTTCGATAAATGGATTGGTCACTTCTTTTGAAGAGGCGTGGCCTCTGTAACATTCCAAGCCCAAATGGGTGTTTAAATGACTGCTCCTCCTTTCTAAGGCATACCCGGTAGTTACAGCATAATTAGAAGAGATCGACGCTGTGTACTGTACATTGATATCATTAACCTCAGCGTTTATTAAAACTTCTTCGTCACCAAAGCTTATACTTTATCCCAGGAAATATGTCAGTCACCCCAGATCTGATTCGTGAAAAACTGATGGCGGAGATTGGTGCGATACACGTGGTATGTAATAATAATAACTGCACAGCCAGATGAACATGGAATCATAATGAATTACAGATCATACAATGTACATGTGCGATGTAAAACAGGCAGCTGTTGCTTTTTCACATTTCAACAGTTAATTAAACGAAAATATGTAAACTCTGTGCATTTGGTCAGAATCCGTTTTTCTTTCAGGATGTAGAAGACACGTCTCCCAATAGATGTGCTGCCAGTTTTAAAGTTCTTGTTGTATCCCCTCAGTTTGAAGGAAAAGCATTGTTGCAGAGACACAGGTGAGTTACTTCTTCTGCTCACGATTTCTTTGGATTAGACAGAGAATCATTCATCCATAGAAAATACAAAAGACTGAAACCACTAGAAAAAAAATGCTTCTATTTTTCTCCTTTCTTAGTGTTCATTTTTAATGTTCACATTATAATCTTAATTTCAGTTTGAAATCTGAAAATAAAATGTCCCCCCATTCTCTTTAATGACAGCAGAACTCCGGCTGCATGAACTCCACAATTGTGTGCAGCCGATAACCTGATGATCATGATTTGAGAATGATCCAAAAAGAGCATCTTGTGCTTCAGTGGAAGAACATGTCACTGTTTGTTCACATGATCAATGTCACGAATGTACATACATGATATTAGTAACTCAGAGGTACAGAATCTTATTTCTTATTAATTTTATAATACTTTAACTTATGTTTGTTTTAATCGAAATCCTAGTTTTAGTAAAAGTCCCCCTACTTTGTAGTACATTTTATTCATTAAAGCGCATCTCTTTTTCTTTTCTTTTTCACCCAAATTATATATTTGATATATTCTTGTGAAAACAAATTAAATAATAATAATTCTTCATGTCTTAAAATAGCTTGAAAGCTGGCTTCATTTAGGAAACACAGATCCATGAATATGCATATTAGTCCCCGCCTCCACTCACTCACACCAGCTCAGAATACCTCATCCACTCGGTCAACATTACCGTAGTAAACACTGCACAATGGCAAGTGGAAATACTGGTTTAATTCAGCCATAAATGTTTGAACCAGAAAGTGATTCAGAAGTTAATTATACATCTCGTCTCGTTTACGAATCGTTGTATGAGAATGGTAATGCGTTTTATGTATCGCTCTCTACAACGTCGGACATGTTACGGTAATTAATAAAAAAAATTTTTTTACTGCAGTTTTAAGGAGAAAATACTACTTGTTGTTGACTTATGAATGTGCACATGATTTGTTTAAAGCATATTAAAAACACCACATAGACATATAAACAACATTTAAAACTTGATTTTTACCACAGGGAGTCTTTACATTTTTAGTTAAATTTTTGATCCCAGATTTTCAGTGGGGTTTTTGGACCTCTCTTTACGAACTAATATAATAAGTTAAATGTATGCACATGATTAATGCCTGTTGTTTAATTTATTAATGAACAAAAATGTCTAATCGCTATGTGAATGTCATCTCTCAAGTTAAAGGTGCAGTAAGCGATTTCTGAGAAACATTGTTGAACACGACCCAAACAAACACATTTCATTGCTCCACCCCCAAAATACACAAACATGCAATACAAGAGTGGATGTCTCTTTACAGTAACTGAAGTAAATAATAACAAAAAATAAAGCGAAGATAAGAAATGACAAGGAAGAACAAAAAAATAACAAACAGTACAAGCAAGAGTTTGCTGTTAGTCGCCAGCAGCACACCAGCTCTAGACAATCCCCGACTAAGGATTTTCATAGTCAAATCAGAATCGTCAAATCTTGCCTATTGTCGACTAATAGTCGAATCATCTGTGTGGGGGAAGGGGGCGGGGCTTTAATTTTATTGCATTTTATTGATATGTGGCAAGCAGGTTGCATTTCATATCAGTAGTGGATATTGCCATTTAAGAAAACAATTGGCATGCTGTTTCAGCCAAGTACGGAACACCTGAAAATGGGAATAAAAATGTTTGATTGAATCAATGATGCTGTCAGTGGAGAGTGTTGTGCAAAGGTCAAGTGTCCCAGCTGTCTGAGAGTGCCTCAGACACGGACGCAGATGTGCAGGCTTAGCAGAATGATCTGGGTCTTTTTACAGGACCAAGTCATGTGGAAGAGTATTGTCTTTAGAGAGGATGGATCTGTGGAGGCAAGCTGTGAGGAACAGGCATGCTGGGATCAATAGACTTACTGACCTCATGTGATGTTTTTATAAATGTCTGTGTTTATGTTTGTTGGTAGGATGGTGAATAATTGCCTTGCCGAGGAGCTGAAAGAGATCCATGCATTCGAGCAGAAAACATTGACACCAGAGCAGTGGGATAAACAGAAAGCACAATGACACGTACAGACACACTCAAAACTCATTCACGCAGCCATCAAATAAAACAGCAGGGACTTTTTTATTTGGTGATGCTTCCATTATTCCCCTCAAAGTATAATCACACCAATGTAATTTAAATCAGTTAATTTGTATTTATAAAGTGATTATGCTTCACATTTTTGTCAAATGCATTATGTGCTATACAAGGGATCTTTGAAATGTAGTTTGCTGACAATAAAGAACATTTCTGAACCGAATTTGTTGGTTGTTGTCAGATTATTAATGTGTGATGACATATTTTAATTTCCATCTTAGAGTGAAAGCTGCTAAAGGTTTAGACTTTAAGGATGGCTCATACAGAATGTTTCGATTTAGAAAATATTGCCACCAACAAATCATTCGATACTGTTAATTTCACTTTGCTTTTGAAATCTGAAAATCAAACCTATTTTCATAATCCCTTAGTATCTGATTTTTTTCCCCCATTAGCTTTAATGACAGCAGAACTCCAGCTGCATGAACTCCACAATTTTGTATACCTAAAACCTGATGATTTGAGAGTGATCCAAAGAGCATCTTGTGCTTCAGTGGAGGAACATATTACTGTTTGTACAAAGGAGTCACATGATCAATGTACATACGATATTAGTAACTGAGATAGAATCTTATTTCTTATTCATTTTGTCATACTGTATTTTTTTGTTTGATTTAATTGAAATTCTAAAACTTTGTGGACATTTTCAAGTCACATTAGTTACATTTTTATCATTTGTCATTTTGGAGTGAAAGCTGCCAAAGGTTTAAACTTTAAAGGATTGCTCAGACAATATTTTGATACAGAAAATATGGCCACCAATTTCACTTTGTTCAAAAACCCATAATATATTATATATGTAATAAAAGTTCATTTTGAAAGCTCTGAAATCTAAAAACTATATTAGTCTGTTTTGATTCTTTACCTCAGTTCAGCTGGAATTTACCAAAGTAACACATTTATCCTGTCAGAACATAAATGAATGCTGACCACAGCTGGCAAACAATATTTTCAACTTACAACTGATATTTCAGTATGTTCCTCACACAAAGACACATACTTTTAGGTGCATATCCCCATCAACTTTAACTTTATCAAAAATAACAGCATGAACATTATTGAAAACTTCTCCTTTTTTTGTCTCACAATAATTTGAGTGTAAAATTATGACAGCTTTTTAACTTTTTGTTGAACTATATACCGAGGCTCCCTGTTCTCCAGATTTTATAAGTTGGACAAATACCATTGAGAACCAAGGACAAATTATGATTATTGCAACGAATAACCTTTGAAGCTCATGGTAACAAAGTCTTACAATACCAAGGCAATTAATACACACTTTAAGTGCTTTCCAAACATAAAAATATGGCTTGGATAATATGGAAACCTGTCATTGATTCAGGAACAGACATAACCTCTTATGTTCAGACAGATATAACGTGTGATTAATAACAGCATTGCAAGAGCAAATGTTTTATTCATGAAGCTAAAAGCATGTACGATTTGTGCTGAAGCTGAAGGGCAGACGGGCCTCCTGCTGTGTGATATAAAGACAACAGACCACAGCAGGCGTTCAGTGCTCTTTCTCACACAGTCTGCTCACACTTACATGTGTCTGACAGTAATATTACAGTGAAATCAGTATTTAACATGCTGTTCTGTCACTTTACGTGCACAGAAAAGAAATCTCGTTGCATGACAATAAAAGTAAAACAAATATGACTGCAATGTTCGTTAGCATGTGCAAGTTTGTCATTGCAAAATTGCACTCAAAGCCACTTTGTAACTTTGACACTGCAATGAAAGAGCCATTTCTTTTAATCACAAGATCTCAAAATATCAGCACTTCACACCATTCACACACACAAAATGGTATAAAAGTTGTCACTATGGTGGCTCCTTTTTAATGGGTACATAGCCTACTATTTCGGTACTATACATTTGAGGTAAGAATATGTACCTTTAAGATACCAGTATGCACCCTCTAGGGGTAAATATGGAACAAAAGTGTTCCTTTTGAAGGGTGTGGTCCAGATGACAGCTTTTCTACCATTTTTTTTTCTCTCTCTCTATGTAAGAGTGAGGTACTAACATACATAGGAAACTGGAAATGTATTTTGTAAGGTGCATGCTATTGGAAGAGAAATTGGAAAACTGAAATTGATTATGAAAGACCAACATTCAGATCGTGACAGGTGGACTTGCAGTAGCTGGCCGAATTCAGAAGCTTTCATTGAGTTTGCAGTCAGTCTGAAATATGTGAGGTAAACCGTGTGACTCTTTTGTTGTCTTTAATCGGGTCTAGCGTCTGATGTCCAGGCCATGAATCACACTGAGACAACTAGTCTCTAGCCAGTGTCTAAACACTGATGATTTCATTAAAGGTACCAAGGGCACCACCACTGTTACATTCTGCCACAGATACACAATACGTTTAAATTCATAATAAAATCTACAGTCTTTGCAATTTTTTTTTTTTTTTTACAGAACTGCACAGGCACTCACAAACTGAGAAAATCTGCAATGCGTTAAATAAAAGCGAATTGACGAAATAAATGTGCATACACATCTTTTACCTTTTCTCATGGTTTGTAGGTACTCTCACAATATCTCACCAGCAGTTCAGTCAGATGTCCAATCTAGAAAGCTCTCTCGGTCTAAAGCACAGACAGTATGGCATTCCTCTCAAATCCGGGTAAAGGATTTTTAAGCCAAACTCGGTCTGGCACCAGTCTGACCAGTTTTGGGGAAAGTTATTTTTAAATGTAATGCGTTACAAAATTATGTTACTCTCTAAACAAGTAACTAATTACGTTACTTAGTTACTTTTTATGGAAAGCATTACGTTACTCAACACATTTTTTTGTAATAATATTAATGTTTCATTTTTGGAAAATATAAAGGCCTTTTTACATCAAAAGTGAAATGAATAATAAGCCTCAGGCTGAAGGAAATGCAAATTCAAGACTGTACAGTAAAGGGGGCAGAGCTGAAACAAATCTTTCAGCCGTCCTGACATTTTGGACTGCAGAAGAATAGGACGCTGAAGAAAAAGGTTCAACACTTCAGAAAAAAATTACATAAAAATGGAAACACAAATGTGATGTGCATCTCATCATCATAATATTTTCATAATATTCATAATATTTTCATAATATTCTGAGTTTGCATTTCACTGTTTTTAAGCATTTTGAGGAATAGTGAATCTGTTTCGGTGCAAGTGAGATGAGTAAATGCATGCTCACATTCAGTCTTAAAGTACAACATCATGTTCACACAGCGCACACAACACCTCTGCACCTCAATCCCGATTTCTCTCAACATGGCACAGGAGAGTTGTCATGTATCATGTATATATAATATACGCCTCCACATCAATGGTACCTTCACACATATGCAAGTCACCCATGCCATTTACACGGATGCATCCCTATACACTGACAGATGTCTGCTTTTGCACCTGTCATGAAAATCTGGATGGTCCTTTTCATCTTTGGGACTGAGAACTCAAAGTCAGTTTTCCCAAAAACAAGCGGAAACGTGGACTCATCTGACCGCAGAACACATTTCCACTGTCTTTGATGAACTCGGGGCCCAGAAAACTATTGAATAAAAGTATAGCTTTCTCCTTGCATGACAGAGATTCAAGTGTCATTTCTTAATGCAGTGTCAGACTGTGTTAAGTGACAACGGTTTTAAAAAGTACTCCTGAGCCCATGTGGGTATATTTAGCAGCATGATGGTTTCTCATGCAATGCCATCTGAGGGCTGAAAGGTCATGAACATTCAACAGAGGTCTTGCCCTATGTGTACTGAGATTTCTCTGGATTCTTTGAATCATTTCATAATATTATGTATGGTAGGGTGACCATACGTCCTGTTTGACATATCTGGCCAGGATTTCGAGATCGCCCAAAATGCCCGGGATTCGGCTTTTGCTTTCTACAGTCACCATTCATTATGTTTACATTATTTGACACTGACACGTACGTGCCAGCTTTGCAGGTCATGAATTCTGCTTCACACGGATCCCGATCGAGACGAAAACACAGGAATTTTCTTAGCAATGCTAAAACGCACATCAACCGACCACTTGTTTAGCGTTCATGTAAACACTACATTTAGATTCACCAATCGGAATTAATTCAGTCCTACTGAATCAAAAGGTGTGCATGTAAACAAAAAGAATGGCGACGAGAAAGCAAAAGCCGTATCCCGGATATTTTGGGCGATCTCGAAATCCCGGCCGGACATGTCCTGGAATATGGTCACCCTAATGTATGGTAGTTGGAGAAAGACCTAAATACTTTGTAATCTTGCATTGAGAAATCTGATTTTTGAATTGTTTGACAATTCTCTCATGAAATTTGGCACAAAATGGTGAGCCATGACCCATCTTTGCTTGCAAAGACAGAGTCTTTGCTGGATTCTCCTTTTATAACCAAACACGAGACCCTCACCTACCAATTCACCTGCTAATTGTGGACTGTTTCAAAATATTTGTTCAACAATTGGATATTCTACATTTTTCTCAATTTTATTTTGCCTCTGTCCCAACTTTTTTGGAGTGTGTTGCTGCAGCCATCAGTCAAAATTTTTTTATATTTAGAAAATGTAATTTATTGTAATTTAAACTTTTGTCAGTTAAATAAAGGTTAAAGAGAATAAACAAATCTCATATTCTTGATTTTATAACATTTTACAAAATGTGAGATTTTATATATATATACACACACAGGGGGGAGAACAAGTATTTGATACACATACTGTATACACACACACACACACACACACACACACACACACACACACACACACACACACACACACACACACACACACACACACACACACACACACACACACACACACACACACACACACACACATATACAGAGTGTTGGGAAGTAACTAGTTATGTAATTTAGTTAATAAATAAATGTAACTGTAATCAGGGACCGTTACTGAGAAAACATTTTTATGTTACTTATACATCTACATCTGAATGTTTTCTGTAAAAAGTTAGGATATGTTGAATAATATTCATTTGTTGCTTTGCCTGTTTTTGATTTGCACAATGCCTCCTGCCATTTAAAGGCCGTTTAGTGAAGCGATGCTAAACGATGCTTTTGATTATTTCTCATTTGATTTTGCAGCTCCCCACGTTTGCCAATTACAGCAATCCACATTGGCGCTTTTTAATCTGTCAGTATGTATGTATGTATATATATATTTATCAAATTAAATATAGTAAATAATAAACTATATAATATTTTGTTGTAAATTTAAAAGCAATGCGTTACTTTACTCATTACTTAAAAAAAGTAATCTGACTACATAACTCATGTTAGTTGATATGCGTTACCCCAAACAATGCCAGTGACCTACTGATCCCTGGATTGATAAGAAATTGTGAGCATTTGGACAGGTTGAAAGCATAACTAGGAAAATAACATGTGTTCTCTACTCTGGTTCCTCTTCTGTGTGAAACCAGCAAATGTGTCATGACCCAGCAGCTTTTTACTAGTGGGTGTGATGGTACATGTCACATGTGGATGTCACAGTCCCTGGTTATATGCTCTTACCTACAACCGAGCAATTCTATATTTAAAAAATAACATTTCATAATCAGTGTATGAAATCAAGCACAGACCACCGATCTTTAAAAGCTGATAAATTAATAAAATAATTATTAGCAAAGTAAAGTAGAATTTGAACTTCTAAACTTCTTAAGTTTAATTAATTTTCAGAAGTGACTAAAATACTATTGTAAAAGAACCAAGTAAGATACAGTAAATTACCATGTGAGTTCCAGTCTATCTTGGATTGTGGAGATGAATGGAAGGAAGATCTGAGTTAAAAAGGCACAGAGGAGAGGATGGCTTACATGTGGCCAATATTTCAAATGTTCAATATTTCTTTACCACATTTTCCTCTGGTAAAGAGGTCTCTTATGCACACTATAGCTGCATTTATTTGATAATACGAAATACAGTAAGACTATGAAATATTATTACAATTTTAAAATGTGATTTATTCCTGTGATTTAAAGCTGAATTTCCAGTACCCTTTCATGTCTTCAAGTCTTCAGTGTCACATTCTGATGTGCTGATTTGGTGCTCAATACACATTTCTTATTATCAGGGTTGTGCTTAATATATTTGTGAACTGAAAACCATGATAATTCTTTTTAGAAAATTCAAAAGAACAGCATTTATTTGAAACAGAAATCTTTTCTAACATTACAAATGTCTTTACTGTCACTTCTGATCAATTTAATGCATTCAAATAAAAGTATTCATTTATTTTAAAAAATAATAAAAATCTTACTGACCCCAAACCTTTGAACAAGAGTGTATGTTCACTCTTATGTAATTATGTATGTAATTTGCATTAATATTTATCAAGCACAATTTAAGATGTTAAAAGATAAAAAATAAATGATGATTGAGGATTCATAAAATACGGATGATTATTTTAACAATTTAATTTAAAATTACTTTTTACAGCTAAATGTTTCAAATGCATATTTAATAATTGCAAGCCTAAAAATATACTGGCGTCTAATACTGGCCTAGTTGTAATATCATAACATTTCAAATTAGGCCTTTCAAATACAGTGCAGTTCATGGTTATTTCACATTATTTAGACAAAGATCAAATCACATTTCAAAATACAGATAAATTAGGTAAAAATCCAGATAAAACAATAACAATGTTTCCACACAAACACACAACTTTATTATACCTGTTGATGTTTCACAGTCTATAACTTAAAAATATAAAATTCACAGCAAGGTCCAACAAAAAAACTAGGGGAGAGCGGGGCACAACCTAACACTTTTTGACTTTCTCAGTTTGTGTAAATCCACTTGGGGTTCAGAAAATTTATATTTTCCCACATAATTTCCCACGTCTAGTACAATTATGTGGTTTTGTTTTATTAATACAGCGTATACTTTTTTCTTAATATACCCCAAAAGAATGGAAGTGAAATGTGACAACATGCCCCGGTGGGGGGGCACATGACCATATGACAGCTTAAAATGTTATCTGATCTAATAAAAAAAATATATATATACCAGAGAAACTAAAATATTTTGTCAATAAAATACAATTATTAACTTCAAATAAAATAACGGCATTTTTTAATAATTAAAAATGATAAAAATTGAGTTTGACAACAAACACACTGGAAAACAGCCATACAACAGTTAAAAAAAATTTTTTATTCATTATTTCTGAACATTGACTCTCAGTCTTTATCCACTTTTTTCTCATGGTTTCTCAATAGAATTCATAAAAGTATAGAATAGAATAGCATAGTTCTAATAGGGGCACAATGTAACAGTGTAACGTGCCCCACCTGCGCAACTGGGATTTAAACCCTGCTAGCGTCTTCTGCTACTGAACGAAGCATTAAAGAACTCGGATCTCAACTGTTAGGGGTGGTATAATGCCCTTTTCACAAGATGTAAAATAAGTCTTTGATGTCCCCAGAGTGTGTGTGTGAAGTTTTAGCTCAAAATATCCCACAGATATTTATATATAGCATGTTAAAGTTGTCACTTTTTGAGGGTGAGCAAAAACGCACAGTTTTGTGTCTGTCCCTTTAAATGCAAATGAGCTGCTGCTCCCGGCACAGAGGGCGGAGCTTCAACAGCTTGTGTCCTTTTACCTCACACACACATGCACTGAAAATTTCTAAACTTTTAGCCTTTTATGTTCAAACCGGAGTCAGACAATGATGGAGAGACTCAAGAAGAAGTGACAACATGTAGAAGCAACAGGACATTTCTGAATGGTTAGTTGAAGAATTTGTGCAGCTAATGTGGAGTTAACTATTTTCTAGTCATTGATTAGCATATTCTGTCATGATAATCTATAAATCTCGTTCCCGGGGGCGGGGTTTATGTAAATTCTAGGGTTGGTGACATCACTAACCCGAGAGGAATGTCCTGTAGTCCCTACCAGCCATTTGTTGTAGTCCTTAAACTATTTCTTTAAAAGCAAATATCTCCCTTTGCTTTGAACTTTGAGCGTTGGAACTTTGCAGATGTTGTTTATGCTCAAACAGCAACATTACACACTAACTAAAGTAAGAAAAGTGAAATCATAATCAACCACCCCTTTAAATAACAGATTCAAGATTAAAATAATATCAGATTTGTCTGTATTTTATTTTTTTAAATTATATATATAGTGTTGATATGGCAACTCGTAAATACACTAAGTTTCGTCATGCTAACAAGTGTGGAATGTTTTAAACCATGTGTGTTGCAACCCCGCATTAGTTTGTGCGCCGCTCTCCCCTACAGATGGTTCCGAGTTGTTTAGAACCTCAAACCTGACTGAACACGCCAACAAGCTTTCTAGCAAAACTGACTAATGAAATAATTTCATACGCGTGATGTTTCAAAGACAGTACTAGGATGGTGTGATTTCTGGTGGTAGCGCAGACCTCCACAGTTTCTAAAACTCTTCCCACACTCATCACACACGTACGGCTTTTCCCCGGTGTGAATGCGGAAGTGCCGTGTCAGCGCCCCCGAGTGGCGAAACCGCACCCCGCACAATGAACAACTGTACGGACGCTCACCAGTGTGTATCCTTAAATGAGTCTTCAGGTTCTCCAGGCGATTGAAGTCTCGGCTGCACATGCTGCAGTGATACGGGCTGCACCCTGGAGGGAAAAGCTGCTGCTTTCTCGGCCGGGTTGCGACAGTGCCTTCTTCCACACTCATTAATATGGTTCTGTGATGCTGAATGGGATGATAACAGATCATTTGAACTGTGAAATACACGGCTACATAATTTACAAATATACAGACTGGAATGGATGTTTGTCCTCACCTGCTCATTACGGTTTTGCGTTGACTGCGTGAGGGATGTCCTGTCGTCTTCTGATAGGTAAAGGTTGTGAAACGGGGTGGAGACAAGAGAGACGCTCCCACTGGATGGCAAATTGATTTTTGAGGAGCCTGAGGAAATAAAACATAAATCACTGACAAGATTTTTCAGTACAGCGGAACACTTTTATGGATTAACCATTACCGTGACTGTGGCTGGGTTCTTGATCCAAAGGTTCTGGCTCCTTCTGTGGCTTCTCTGGAGCAGGCTTCCAGTCTTCTAGCAGTTTTGACTGAACTAAAGTGATTCTGTTGTGCACAAACTCCTCATTACAAGTTGAGTCAAAACTATAGTCTGGACTAGAATAAGGAGAACCACATCCAGAGCTGCTATTCAGTGCAAGTTCTTCTGGATCTGACTTTTCACTTTTCACCTTAACTTGCTCAATTGCAGGCTGAAATGCTACGGCTTGATCGCTTGGATGTACATCTTGTATGAGATCTATGCTGAGCTCCTTTTGGTCTGATGTATCTTGCTCTGTGAAGACATAAGTGACATCAAGACAAAAAAATGGCAACAAATTATAACTATTTTAAAAAAGTTTTTAAAGAAGTCTCTTATGCTCATCAAGCCTGTATTTATTTGATATGCTTTAAAATATAACTGATTTCTGATAATTCTATAATTGATATAATTTAATGGTTTAAATTATTATACTAATTTCTGAAGGATCATGTGACACTGAAGACTGGAATAATGATGCTGAAAATTCAGCTTTGGCATCACAGAAATAAATCATATTTTAAAGAATATAAAAAGAGATTTAAAAAAATATTATTTTAAATTGTAATAATATTTCACATTTTAACTGTTGTTCTGTATTTTTGATCAGATAAATGCAGGTTTGACTTCTGCATTTATTTCAAAGAGATTTCTTCTGAGACTTCTTTCAAAAACTGACTTTCAGAAAATGGACTTAATTTAGCTAACGTTACTTGACTTCCATCATGCTGTAAAGGGTCTGAATGTGACTTTCGTTGTCTACAGTTGTGATTACTGTCATTATCTAATCACAAGATTTCTGTTTTTCATTTTGAGATAGGCTACGCACCATGTATAGGTGAAGTGTTCATTTCGTGTGATCGTACACGACCATCGTGATGAGAGATTTCGTGAAAAGATCCATTCATCAGCCCTTCACTCTCATCCACATATGCGTGTACTTCGTCGTGTTTCTGCGGTGTAACGTTATCCTCTCGCAGACTGTACGAGCTGCTCTGATTTGATTCCCCATGATTGAGATGCTGTGTTGGTAATGTGAGACGGTTGTTCTCCCGCTGTTTCTCGCTGTTATCCAGAAGTCTGCTGAACTCATTGATCGCGATCTCAAGCGCCACCTCAAATGCCCTGCGCAACGCCGTCTCGAGCGCGGCCTCCATACATCTGGACATCAGTGATATCGGCTCCCTTCCGCTGACTTTCACACGAGCATTCATTTTATAAAAACACACCGTGTCTCACGCATAGGTCTTACTGTCTAACGTTATCTCTTCAGAATGCTTATAATGCGGACGCCGTTAGAGTCATTTCAAGCGTTCCAGGCAGCTACTGAACAAAACAGACTGACGGCAGGAAATGCTTCAAAATAAAAGTCAATAAACTCATAAGAGCGTCTTGATCTTGTCCTCAGCATGATTATAATTTTTACTAATGTACGCTTTTATAAAATAAAATATATTCTGTTAATTTTCACCTTCATTATGTTTTATTTAATTAACATTTAGTGTAATAACGGAATTTAAATGCTTTCTCTGAGAGGAGATGCTCATCCTTTATTCTTCAAAACATATAATCAATCTCATTTCAGTTTTTGCAAGAAATTTTGTTACTACACGGTTTAAAAATGAGTAGACTGCTAGTTTGGGACTAAATGCTGGTTTGTAGTTATATGTATATTTTCAGTAAAAAAAAAAAAAAATTTTGATGCTTTTAAAACATGCGATTTTTCATGTTAGGTTAATTTCATATTGGATAATAGTTCAACAAACGTCCAAATCCAAATCTAGAAAGAAATGTAGTTGTCAATTTTATTTTAATTATTTAATTTAATTTAATTTAATTTAGTTTTTATTTTATTATGACAGTAGTAGTGGCTATCCGTAGATTAACATAAAGCGTTTTCTCACATTTAGACCGCACTTGTGCAATTTTGACAGTTCAGTGGCGCTGCCCAATAATAAAAAAAAAAAACCTTTGCGGCTTCCGTACAATCACAGTCCAGGAAGAGCTCTTATCTTTCGATCTTAGAAACCAACGCCAAACCCTCGACACCCAACTAAGACATCACCGTGTGAGAAAAGCAGTAAGTATTATTTTGATTCGGTAATCTGATGTCATATTCCGTTTCGCAGGTTGTACCTTTGTGTGTTAGATCTTTATTCAGCTGTGTATCATCCTCGTGGGCATCACTCATCATGAGCCACTGCCAGGACATGTTTACTAACAGTGACTATATGATGTTTATACATAAACAGAACAGACATGCCCTAAAAATAGAAACACGTTTACATTAGTTATTTTTCTTAGCTTGGCCTGTTGATGAAATGAACTGATTTGTTCTTAAACTATGGCTGTTCTCCTAACATCAAGAGAACTGTCAGCCCAGATCTGCTATACAATGCAGAGACATTCTGTTTTATAAGAAATCACAGCTATGTAATCGTTTGGCTTTATTTATTTTTTCTTTCATGTGCCTATTAGAATTGCAAAAAAAAAAAATCAGTTTAATCACATGGGCGTATGCATGAACAAAGCCAGTGTAGTCCAGTAGGTGTCTCTCATGTGACCTCATTCATCATCACCTTTACTGAAAATCTCAAAATACTGTCATTTATTCTTGAACTAACATTTTCAGGAGAACCTTTGCTGTTTTTGTTGTTGTTTTTAAACTCCAGATAGAACATATAATGCATATATATTGACTAAAATAGTTTTTTGTGTGTGTTGGTTTTTGTCTAGGGCTAGTTTCCATAAACAAACAACTATCCAGCGTTTGTTTTGTGTGTTCCAGGTTGTCATGGATAGGACCACTGTGATGCTGCTGGTTTCTGTGGACTGACACCTTTAAAGTAATACTACACTGATTCATGTACTGTAAACTTCATTCATCCACTTCCTTCATATATGCAAGTTTTTATATCAACAAATCTTCTGTAGCACCATATTTAATTGGCTCTAGGCTACAGTCTGAAAATAGTTGGGATTACATAATCACGGGATTACGTTGAATTGGGAATATTAGTTACCTGTTTACTGATTAAAGGTAGGACGAGGAAGTGAGCAGGGAGAATGTATTCTTTGTTGATCACAAAACCTCATAACATCAAGAAATACCAGTCTGTGCCCCTGTCTCAGTCTCTCTGTGGCCTTTAGCAAGGACAGAGTAGCCACTATACCGTTCAATAACTGTAAATATCATCAAATATGAAATGAGTTCAATTCAACCATAAAGCAGCTCTGTAGAAAACGGTGATGTCATCGTCCAGCTCAGGTCAGTTCTCATCAGTACAGTCAGTACAGTCAAATCAATAAAATTGCTCAATATTACCTGTCCCCAACTAAGCAAGCCAGAGGTGACAGTGGCAAGGAACTCCATCGGTGACAGAAGGAAGAATAAAACTTTGGGAGAAACCCAAATGTTATGATTCCAGGCTCTTAAACTTATAGTTTAAGTAATGTTATTTATTTAACCTGTAAAATGTGTTCTGAAAAGTGTTCAGAACACTACTGCACAACGCATATACCACTGTAAAGGTGCCATACTAAAATATGCAATCCATGAGTAATCCTGGGACACTTCAGTATAATCATCTATAATTATGTATATATCTATCCATTTAAAAAAAAATCAGCAGTAAGTTCATTCAACACATTGATGTAGGATCTGGAATGGATTATATTTTCAAACTATGCCACTGAAAAATGATCAGAAAGTGTCCCACTTTAATACTTTATTTTCTACTTCCAACAGAGGTTGGTGGAATATGTTGGTTGGATTTTATAAAAAAAAAAAAAAAACTATAATATAATATACAATGTGGGCCAAAAGTCTAAGAACATTTTTGAAAGTTCTTCTATTTAATTATTTATTTTTATTATTAAAGATATTATGAAGATAATAACATCAAGAGTATACTTTTCAGAATGTCATGTATTTGGTATGTCTTTCGAGCTGCATAAACTCCACAGGTTTGTGAGAAACCTGATGATCATGTTCTCCAGCATGGTTGGAAATGATCCAAAAAGCAATGGAAGCAAGAACATATGACCATCTGTACAAAGCGCCACACGACTTTGCGTCATAACCTTTCTTTGTAATGACCGTTTAATTTTTTTAATACTTTTTAATACTTTTTAATGTACTTCTGGTAAAAAAATTTGAAATTTATTGTAAAATATTGTAGAATTATAGTAGATTTTAGAATTGTTTTAACCTCGCTGTATGCTTTGCTCCATTTGGATTCAATTGATGTGCTTGTGAAGACGTTCTTGTACAAGCTGGTTCATTTTTAATATCCTATTTTGGTCATGGACAAATCAATATGTTCCATATTAAATGGTACTTTTGGCCACCATTGATCCAAACTCTGCTTTCTGTTTACGATCAGGAGCTGCTTCAGTTATCCTGGAACATACGCTATCCGGAAGGATGAAGCTGCGACTGCATTTTGTGGTGGACCCCATGGGCTGGTTCTGCATAAGCATGGTGCTGTTTGTCTGGCTCTATAACAGCTTCATCATTCCCAAACTGGTGCTGTTGCCACACTATGCGGAGGGACATATACCTACTACGCTTGTGGTCTGTAAGTGCTCTCACCCTATTCTATTGATAACAGCCCTTATTAAGTGTTGTAATCAGTAATTCAGTTTCAAAACCAGAAAAAATGGGGTTTGTGCAGGTCATAAGGAAAAGTTAAACCTGAATTCCTCTTAGATTAGAGAAGAGCAATTGAGATAATGAGGTCACGTTCACCCTGAGAGTAAGGAGTAGCAGGACAGGTTTATGCATAACAAGTTTTTTTTTTTTTTTTTTTTTTTACCACTGAGAACTAATAACAAAACTGACACTCTGTGAACATATCTAGATTCGCATTTTTGACAAAAGAATAGTGTTAAACATTTAAGCAAACACTAGACCAGGGCTGGTCAGCTCTGGCCCTCAAAATCCACTTTCCTTCTCCAAGCCTGATCAAATTTACATATCTGTTGCTTGCTAGTAATCCTGAAGATCTTGATAAGCTTGTTCAGGTGTGTTTGTTCAGGGTTGGAGCCCTATTGAAGGAAAGTGGATCTCGAGGGCCGGAGTTGCCCACCCCTAAACTAGACTTTAAGCATGCTAAATATCTATGGAAACTTCAACGGTCGTAATATGACATCACACTCTGCAACGTCTTTTTAAATAACATTATTCAATGTATGATACATCCAAAAGTAAAAAAGATGCAATCTACTGCAACGTACAAAGTGTGCGTTCTTTTAATTCAGCTTAGAGGTCACGTCGTGAAACATTGATCTTCTGTTGGTCACACCTCTTCACGTGATACAAATTCACAGGTCAGAGTTCACTAAACTTGAACTTTGGAACGCACTGAAATTGAGATTTCATTTCCTGTCCTCTGCATTTTGCATGCGTAGAAATGGAAGTCAATGAATGAAAAAGTGTAGTGTTCAAAAGTTTGGGGTCGGTAAAATCCCCAAGGTTGCACCAAAGAAGCATTTATTTAATCAAAAATACAGTAAAACAGTAAAATAACAGTTTTAATATATTTTATAATGGTGTTTTTTCCAGTTATGGCAAGGCTTAATTTCCAGCAGCCGTTACTCCAGTCTTCACTCTTCTAATATCACGGTTGTGTGCTCGAGAAACATTTCTTATTATTATCAATGTTAAAAGTGTTTGTGCTGCCTAATATTACTGTGAATTATTATTATTATTATTTATTTTTTTCAGGATTCTTTCAATTCTTTTCTAACAAAACCACAATTAGATCGCTTCATCCTTAGGTGTGCTATCAATAAAATCACATTTGTCTGTACATTTAGTGGTTTGGGTGAATTAATTGGGGAAGTTTTAAGTTTTCATTAACATGTTAAAATAGCAATGTAATAAAAATCTCACTATGTTTCTGCTTGACATCAATTCATGTCTACTTATAGTGTAATACTTAGAAGTAATACTTCTCTCTTCTATTTCTCCAGGTTACTATCTAGCATCACTGCTGTGCGTCTCAGCATTATTCAGGGCTTCCACCGCCGACCCCGGAAAACTTGCTCAGGACCCCAAAATTCCACTCGGAGGTATGGAACAAACAATGCTCACCTATACCTTCTGTTTTTTTTTTCTCTAACACAGCATAGCTATACATAGCTATAGCTATATATAGCTATACAGCATTCTAGTACATAGTTTTGTTTCACACACGTTGAAGGATTTATTAATAAGTGGCCTTAAAACTCTGCGCCTTGGAGTTCAGAATGCATTAATCGAATATTCATATAAAACATTGCTCACTCTTCCATTCTTCATGAAGTTCCACTAACTAACCAGATGAGGGCAGTATACCTCAGTGTTCAGTGACTGTCTTAAAGGGATACTCCACCGAAAAATGAAAATTCTGTCATCATATACTCACCCTCATGTTGTTTCAAACCTGTATGAATTTCTTTCTTCTGCTGAACAGAAAGGAAGATATCTAGAAGAATGTGAGTAACCAGACAGTTTTAGATACCATTGACTTCCATAGTAGGAAAAGAAAATATGTCTGGTTACTCACATTCTTCTAGATGTCTTCCTTTCTGTTCAGCAAAAGAAAGAAATTCATACAGGTTTGAAACAACATGAGGGTGAGTATATGATGACAGAATTTTCATTTTTCGGTGGAGTATCCCTTTAATACCTTCACTTAATGTTAGACCATTTTCAGAAGTTTACTGTAATGTGCAAGTGATGTCTTTGGTACACTTTTGAATTTTTTTGGCGTTTAGGGATCTGTTGGTTTCTGTAGACACGGAGATATTAGGTGATACAGTATATGTTGAGTATGGAAGTGTATGAAATACCTCCCATAAAGCATTGATGAGAATTAATTTTGCTCCTATAAATAGCTGTTGTGTTTCAGAACATAAGTGAAATCGAACGTTTGTAACTTTGAGCTACGCTTGATGATATATACTAGCTAGTTAATGGTTTAGCATGTCTGTGTTATTTAGCTGCAAGTACACTTGACTTTACAGAACACACCCTTTAATAATGTTCATCTGGATTGAAATGTATTATGATGTAATGATCAATAATTGGTTCTAAATTATATCAAATTTTTATTTAAATATGTTATGAATTAGATTATAATTGGCTGATTACGCTGTATGATATACATGACGCTACAAAACTAAATGTTGTTTCTAAAGTAAACTAACACATGATGGACATTTTTCTCAGTTACACCTAGAAGTAAATATCCACTTTTTTTCTGAACAAGCCTGCTGCATTTTAAATTATGGGTGGCACTCTGATTCGGAGAACTTCCACTCAGAAAGACTGAAACAATCATTTCAGGTAATAAGGCTGCACTACAAATAATCTTTATCAGTCAGCTTGACTGAATAAGCTGTACTTTTTCTGTCATGCTCTATTTGTATCCATCAGGAAAATAATATAATGATATTTTGATATTTTAATGTGACATAAATATCACAAAAATGTTTTTGACAAAAGATTTTAGTCTGTTCTGTTCCTCTTGATTATTTTCCTTTTTCTTTATGTTCTGCTGTATTGATATGAAAAAGATGACAGACATTGTGACAGATCTGCTCTCCTTTTTTTTTGTCCCCAAATCTCTTTTCTCGCATCTCTTTCCCGGTTTTTCAAATGGTGCTTTAAACATTTTTTAGTTTTTTTTTCTCCTTAAATGAGTAATCAGTATTTCTAAAGCTTGGAAATGCATTTATCTGTCAAAATAGGGGGGGAGACTTTGAAATATCCACCATGGTTCAGTTAATGATGGAACATTTTTAGGAGCAAGTGCATTTCAGTGGTTTGGGAATGAGGAGAATGAGGAGAATGTCACCTCATTGTACCCAGTTTTTGCTGATTATTTTTATTGCATTAATAGAGCGAACCTTTAAACAAGTTTATTGGCAGTTGCTGATTGTTTACAGTTTAATGGAGGTTACTCCCATAATTTGCACAAAGTGTCATGGAGCATAGGAAAAAGGTGGAGAGAATAATATTATATATATATATATATATATATATATATATATATATATATATATATATATATATATATATATACATACAGTGCGTGCAGAATTATTAGGCACGTTGATTTTCTGACCATATTTTTTTTCCAGGCATATTTTACCAATTCCAAACCACATTAATCGTAATAACTACTATTCATTTTGTATTTAATCATTTATAAGTGATATATAATTGTTCGTGAAGGCTGGAAATGAAAAACGCCTTATATTCAGGTGTGCATAATTATTAGGCATGTTTTCTTTTACAGATAAATAAGCCCAAAAAGAGATTTAACTCAGACTGAAAAGTCAGAAATGATTAAATCCCCATAAGAAGCATGTAATACTAATGCAATACTATAAATTGCAGTTAAGGCATGACCATTGGAAAGTGAAATACTCATTGGGTTAGCAGGGGGAGTTTATTTTTAGTCCATCTCTGCAAAACGGACTTCAGTGTAGGAGATGGACTAAAAATAAACTCCTGAAACTTATTATAACGTATTCTGGAAGATGAATTCTTCAAATAGTAGTTGAAGAGGATGTGGTGCTGGTCCTTCAAGAGTCACTCTCAATCTGTCTGTCTATAAAGCCTATAAAAAAAACAGTCTTCATGTATTTCGCAACACTTAAGCTTGTGATTCTTATTAAGAGGGGGTCATTTTTTAGGATTCTTTACCTAACGTAAGTCTCTGAGACCCTGACACCTTGCTCTTCTGGAGACTCCAGGTAGGTTGCAGTTCTGGAAAATGGTGGTGCTGGAGACTTAAGGGTTCCTGATGGTTTCACACTAAATTCTTCACTTTAATTCTTAATTATTTTGCAGTTAATATGTGTCTTTTCTTCTCCACCTGTATTTGTCTGACCCTGCTGACCCAATGAGTATTTCACTTTCCAATGGTCATGCCTTAACTGCAATTTCTAGTATTGCATTAGTATTGCATCCTTCTCATGGGGATTTAATCATTTCTGACTTTTCAGTGTGAGTTAAATCTCTTTTTTGGCTTATTTATCTGTAAAAGAAAACGTGCCTAATAATAACACCTGAATATAAGGCGTTTTTCATTTCCAGCCTTCATGAACAATTATATATCACTTATAAATGATTAAATACAAAATGAATAGTAGTTATTACGATTAATGTGGTTTGGAATTGGTAAAATGTGCCTGGAAAAAAATATGATCAGAAAATCAACGTGCCTAATAATTCTGCACGCACTGTATTAGTAAACAGCCTGTTTGCTTTTAGAGATTGCGAGACCTGAGGGATTTGAAATGTTGTGATAGAAAGGTTTTTTTTTTTTTTTTTTTTTTACTGAACAGGTGAGTAAGATTGAACAGATACATTGCCATATTTAACTCTCTAACGGAGTTCATTGTAAAGCATTATCTATTGCGAAGGGTCATATTCATCCGCACAGTCACGCAGAGCCAAAGCACAGCCAAAACAATGTTCTTCTGCGAAATTCATGTATTTTTTTATTTTTTTTACCACTAGAGGCGTACCTTTTAATTATTTAAATTCACCTATTAAGTGCAACACTATCACATGGATGAGTTTATTCTCCAGATCTCTGTCATTTGTCCTGCTCTAACCTTTACCAGTCACCACAGGCTGTTAGACTTTCTTAAAGGATTTGTTAGTGGCAGTTTGCCGAAAGATTAATTAGACTCAGCTAGGACTCTGATACTATGAACAGCTTGTCGCTAAGCTAGTTATCACTGAGTGGCTGGTCTTAGCAAGTCATGCCTTAGATTACCTGATATCCGCTTGGCTTAATGATGTTAAAGGCAACCTTCAGAAGAGTTGTCTGACTTGTCTCGGGGGCATTTGAGGTTGTATTTAGCAAAAAAAAAAAAAATGAATGAGCAATTTTAGCAACATTCTATTTTGCTGGGTATTGATACAATATGTAGATGTGCTGCAAATGTGGCCATTCTTTCTTTACATATCAAGATTCTGTCCCTTTGGTTATTTTATGCTGGGAAACAAACCGGACTGATATGTACAGTGGAGGAAATAAGTATTCAGCACGTCAAAATTTTTTTTAAACACCTTTCCAATGCAGCAATTCACATGGTATTACCTCAAGAAATCCACGTAGATCAAGAAAACATTACAATCCATAAAACAAGTTATATTTAATAAAGTGGAATGACACAGGAAAAAAGTATTGAACACAATGAGGGTACGTTTACACGACAACGATATGCTTAAAACGGAGACGTTTTTCCTTTGAGTTTTTCCGCGTTCAGACGACACCATTGTCAAAATGATCCCCATTCACATGGATCCGTGAAAAAGTTTACAAATGCTTTATTCTGCTGCCAGGCCATTAGATGGCGATGAAACCCTATAGACTGAACTACGCATGTGCAATTGTGCATAATTTTTGTTGTTTACCAGGGGAGCATAGCCTGACGTCGTCATACTCAGATTCTAGTCAGAATGTGAGTCTGATACTGCTCCATTGAGCTTTGATTATGGGGCGTGTTTCAACCGAACCAGGAAGGAAAATGCCTCTGAACTCAATTGGATAGACCTAAAACCAATCAGAGCAACGGAGTAAGTGACGTATGTTTTTCATTCATGTTTTCTGATCGACAAATGTCTTGATCGTGGTTCTCTGTTCCTCTTTTAAAATCAATGCGCTGTCGATATCTTCTATAACAGACGCGATGGCGGAATCTACACATAATGTTTTATAAACAAAGTTCGAGAGGAGCACGTTCAAATAATCAATCCAATCAACTTGTCATCAAACAATGACCGTCTGGTCTACACTATCAGCATGAGAGGAAGCATATATTTATTCACTTTGTCAACTCACCTAACATTCCTTGACAGTTTTCAGAATCCCTCCACTCACTCTCGGCCTGTTCTTCCCTGGTTCTTCCACAGCCTGGAATACGGGGGGAGCACTTTGGGTTCGGGCCGAATACCGAGCCCGGAGCCTCTCCTCAAACAGCACGCCAAATATGCATTTATTCTATCTGACTTATTTGTAAGTGTGAACTCGTGAAATAACAATTCTCCAGCGGCAGTCATCTGTGTTGTAAACGAATTCAACCCAAGCGCTCATTGGTGACGTGGATGATTACGTTACGTTGCTCATCTGTCCATCATCGTATAAAGCCCGCCCTGACAATTTGATTGGTCCGAACAATTTTTGTTCGGGCATAATAGCTCCTCAACGGAACGAGTCCAGACCGAACTTCCCGACCTAAAAATGTTGTGGGCGGGGCTAAGTTCGGCTGGCATCCAGGCTAAGGGGAGCAATGTTTGGAAAAACACTGAAGCTTCCCCGGGCGCCGCCATTGATTAGCAGACCATCACCTGCTGTTAGCATTCCATTGACTCCCATTCATTTTGGCGTCACTTTTACAGCGAATGACTTTACATCTGAGGTGTTTAAAGACTCCATTTGTCCATTATTTATTTCTAAAGAAGCACGAAAATTTATAAAAGGCTCCATTACCTTGTATCTTACGTTATGGCCCCGTAGAAGCAGTTTTTGTAAAAATAGGCTAACGATTGCGTCATAACCACGCGACTCTCTGTCGCACAGTAGAGAAATTACCGTATAGACAGGAGGAGAAGCTCACGGGCAATCGGGGGGACGTGGAGGCAAAATGACAAAATAATGAATCAGAATACTTAGCAAAAGTTGCTCCTGCTCCTAGCTCATGGACACCTCCTACTCACGATCTCCGTCTCTGCAAGTTTCGGAAGGGAATGATTCAGATTTCTCTTGGCACAGCTACTAGAAGACAGATGGGTTGCTCACGTCACATCGTCAAGCTCAGTTTGAGTCTGCGCAGTACGCTCAGCCATCAGGAAGTGAGTTCTAATTGACTTCACTTTTCTCCGTTGAATCCGCTGTGTCCATTTATTTTATTGTCTATGTTGTTTACACGTAGACCGGTTTCAAAAACCTTCACTTTGAAACCCGTTTTCAAAAGTTTGCGTTTTCAGTCACCCAAAACGCTGTTGTCGTGTAAATGAATGGCCGAAGCGCATAAAAAGTTTTACGTTTTTAGTTGAAAAACAGCCCCTAAGAAAAACCAGTACACCAAGGCAAGACAGCAGCTGATTTAACTAAGTAGTTCTACCTCCTACCTGTGCAAATCAGAATCAGCTGGCTTAGTGCTTGTTGATAGGTTAGAAACAGGCTATACTCAAAGCCTATAGGTTGATAGGCTTAAGTTACCCACCTCTTAATGCAAGTATTTTTTTCCCACCAAGTATTAAATACAATTTCAGTGAGCTTGTTCAATACCCCCCCCCCCCCCCCCCCCGTGTCATTTTACTTTATGACACATAACTTTTTTATGGATTTTAATATAATGAATTTTATTCTTTATCTGTTTATTTTCTTGAGTTAATACCAATGTCTAATCAAAATGTCATCTTTTTTAATTTTTTTTATGTTGAATACTTATTTCCCCCACTGTATCTTGGTTAAGTGGGTTGAAATACACTCTAATATTCTGACAGAGACATTCAATGTTATTAGCCAACTTGTGAAATATGTTAACTTAACAGTCATTTATGTAAACGCATGACCCCAATTTTTTGGCATGCCACATATCTTATTTCTGTAAGGACATTTTTGTCCTCACATTAAAGATTTTGGGGCATTTGCCCCTGTTACTTTATGACCGTTCCTTTCATGACGTCATAGTGATTTTGGAAAAGATGAATTTATTATGATTTTAAAGTGTAAAGTCACAAATTACATCATTGTGATTTTGGAACATTATCCTGGATATTTATTGTATCATCTATTGTGATCTTAATGATTGTATAGACCAAAATCCAAAGTATTTAGACTAGACTTTTAATAGATTAGATTTCATAATGTATATCCCCTTTGAGGCATAATAAGAGTAGAATATTTAGACCCCAATAAGTTTGGTATTAAAAGTATAGAACAATAAATATAATGTTTTTGTTGTAATGTTTAGCGTCCAGCTCTTGTACATCTTCTCTCTTGCCTGTCTCTTGATTCCCCCCCCCCCCCCCCCCCCTTTAATCAGTAAAGTTGAGAAAATAAAAATTCTCTCTGAATACCACTAGGTGGCAATGAATACCTTTTTTGTGTGTTTTTTGTTTTTTGGCAAAGTTAGAATTACAGTTTGCTTTGTACGGGTTTCAGCACTGAAAAGTGGATGATTTAGAGGTTTTGTTTGCCTTGTCATTTCAGAGAGAGACGACTGGGAACTGTGCAATAAATGCAACATGATGAGACCAAAGAGGTCACACCACTGCAGCCGCTGCGGCCACTGTGTCCGTCGCATGGACCACCACTGTCCCTGGTAAAACTTTAACAAGAAATACAAATAATAAAGTCAATACACTTCTACCAGCTTTTGTTTGAGACATTGGATTCTAAGTTCAGTATCTATATCTCATCCATGTATTTTGTACATAATTGTCCAATAAATGAGTTTTCAACAGTTTAACAGTGACAAAAAACAAAGGTCATTTTATACGGGTACTCTAAGGCTTGTTATGTCTATGTGAGACGTGCTGAGATCTTTACGATGGTTTAGGATCCAAACTGAAATCTGGCATGTTGACCTAAGGTCACAGTATAACCTTAAAGGACCCTGTACCCCAGACAGCTTTACATTCCTGGTGGGTTTTGTATGGAGGAAGTTTAATGAAGTCTCTGTAGAGGGGTAAAACAGAGGGAGAGGCGATATCGAGTGACCAGAGAAGCCCGTGTTAAGTCCAGCTCTACAGTACAGCTGAAGAAGGCTGCTGTCTGTCTGGACTCAGCAAATCGTGACTCCCTGTCATCGCCTGTAATGGCAGAGGGAAGCAGAGAAAAAAAAAAAACGAGGCCATATCGTTTTCCGTCTTCGTTTGACTAACAGTTCAACCTTGCCTGCTCTCCTCTCTCTCTCTTTTGGCCTTCTCTGCCCGCTCTCTCAACTCTCTTCTCTTGTGTTCCTTGTGCTTCTTCATTTGCTTTGACTTGTCTTACAATGCAAGAGAATAGCATTAATGTCAGACAGAGACCGCAACCTAAAACACATCGATGGCTGTTTGATTTCTTTTGTAATGCTGCATTTACATATTTATACTTATTTCATTTTTCTAACTTAAATCACTTTTATTTAATTAGTCTTCATTAATTGATCATTATTATGTTATTATGGTGGATTGGTGCTAAAGGCACACCTTATGGAAAATCCGCTTTTTACTCATAGTATAGGATTTGAAAATGTATTGAAAACGGACCATGCAACACATTTTGTGCAGATACTTTAGCTAAAATAATGTTAAAGTTAATGTTTGTTCAAAACAACCACTTTGGCAAAGTTTGTACCATATTATTTTCTGATAAATAAAGTTAATATACTTTTATTTAATAAATAGTCATTCAAATATGGTAATTTAAAATATCCAGAAAAAAAATATAAAAATATTATTCTGAAAGACTTCTTATTCTGCTTTAAATGAGATCCAAAAACATTTTTAATATGGTTTTACAGTAGTAACAATAAATATTTTATTTTATGATATGATGTTTAATTATTATTTTTTAAATATGATGGTTTCAAAATTAATATAGTGATTATCTCTAAGGTGGACATCCAACTTAAATTATATTGACCATTTTAATCTAACACTTTCATGTCAGCCAGTTTTTTATTATCCCATCAATTATTCAATTCAATTCACATTTATTTGTATAGCGTTTTCACAATACATATTATTTTAAAGCAGTTTTACAGAAAATGCATGTTTTTACATTACAATTAAGAGTCAGTCTGTTATTAGATGACTGTGTCAAAGTAATGTCCATATAGACTTTATATTGCTGCGTGCAATTGTGTTTCCAAGTGCATAGTGAAGCACAGATTCTTAGAAAAGTGATGCGCTTGTGGATTTTTATGCCTATTAGTATCATGACGTTTAGTTTAACTACATGTTAAGATCAAACTGTATTAAAAGCAATGTCGTTAGCAAGCTGACTCACTAGGATTTGGAGTAGAGCTTGGTTATTTTAGTTTAGGTATTCAAATAAATATTAATACATATAACATATTAATTTGCATGTTCTCTGATGTTCTCTCTGTCTCTCTGTGCAGGATTAATAACTGTGTTGGGGAGGATAACCACTGGCTCTTTTTGCAGCTGTGTTTTTACACTCAGGTTCTGAGTCTTTACACTCTGGTGCTGGACTTTTGCCAGTACTACTACTTCCAGCCCCTGTCCTCGGTGGATCAAGTAAGACCATCTTACATTTACACTCCTACATTTATACTGTCCCGAGTGCTTTAAGTCACTGTAAGGGTTTAAATCGATGAATAACTATTTTAAAGCTCAATTGTAAGTCATGTGGGTGGACCTTATAATTTCCCTCCATTTCAGTGTGCACATTGTTTTAGCCAAACACAATACATATGAGCTGTAATCAATATGGGTAAGGTACACAACAAATATTAATGAATTACAAGTAGCTACTAATTTAATTACATCTTCAACAGTGTAGTTATATTACTGTGCTAATTACTCTCTAAAAAGTATTGCAATACTTATAACTACTTTCTAAATCCCATTGCAACCTTGACCATTTGAATGACATACAGTATTCTACTCTTTTGATTCTTTCAAATAAATGATTTAAAATTGCATAAATTATTTTTGAACTGACCAAAGTATTTAAAGGGAGACAGTTACATTAAAAACATACATTTTAATATTGAATGTTAAATCCACTATTGTTTTAGAATATAGAATACAGAATTGTTCTGTCGTCTATACAGTATTTATTGCAATTACATCATAAGTAACTGTAATTAAATAACAACAAAATTAAGAGTAATCCCTTACTTTTTGCAACGAAAAAGTAATTAAATTACATTTATTAATAACGTAGTAATGCATTTCACCCACCACTGGCCGTAATATGGTAAAACGCCACACAAATTCCATTAACAAGCAATACGTTTTTTACTTTGCAAACGAGTACTATGACAGTTATATATATATATAAATATATATATATATTTTTATCTTTTGACTGATTAAATAATGAATCGAATTAAAAAAAAAATCTGTTTGATATTGTTTCCAGTTAATTTGTCATATTGGATATGGATAGTTAAGTCAAGTACATTGCTTTGTGGAATACAGCACATTATGCATTACATTTTGTCAAATGCATATTGTTATGAAGAACTATTAAATGTAGTATGCTATTTTTCTTTTAGCTGTCTTTATTATTCTGTGGTTTAGTAGAATCTTTTCAATGGAGGCAGATGATTTAGCACTGGATTTGCCCCTCTTAACTGAGATTAGGGACCTGCAGGTGGCATCAACATTACTGTTAAGTACTGAATAAGCTTTGAATGAGAGAAACTGAATTTAACACCAGTTGTATTTGCATGCGATGATCGTTTGTACTGGTCTTATGCCATATCACTTCACCCAAAACACACCTGCAAACAGCAATTTCTTAAAGTTTAAGCCTTTATGGTTTTATTGCATGTTTTATTGCTGCTTTCAAATGATGTTATTTGCTCTGTAATATTTTTACACTGACTTGTTAAAAAAAAATCCTGATAAGAAATGATTGATGATTGCATAGTTGTTCCACAGAAAACAATTTCTTAAAAAACAACCCTGTGACCCTGTGCCCTTTGGACAGATGAATCGCATCCAAAATAAAAGTTTGTGTTTACATAATATATATGTGTGTGTACTGTGTATAATTGTATATATAAATACACACATATGCATGTATATATTTAAGAAATATTTGCATGTATTTACTGTTTATATATATATATATATATATATATGCATGTGTGGATATTTTGTATATACAAAATAATTATACACAGTACACACATTATGTAAACACAAACTTTTATTTTGGATGCGATTAATTATTTAGCCTTATGATCTGGTCTTGTATTTTAAAGTTATGGTCTGATGATTGGTGATTTAATAAAATTTCACAATTTTGAGAATCAAAATGAAATGAAATTATAATTTGTTTGTTTGAAGAACATAGTGGTCTTTGATAAATTGTAGAATGTAAATGTTGCTATTTTAAAAACTAATGGCAGGTGAAGTTGTGGGACTTGTTTTGTCCCATGTCTCAAAGAGTCAGGAATATAGTGGTGTATTTTTCTGTCAGAGCATTTAAATTCACAGGAGCATCATTCCAACTTGAATGCAGCTGAACAGCTGAGCCATCATGGCAATGGTAGACCGCCTGTAAATAAAAACCCGCTCAATTTCCTGTTTTTGTTTATTCTGTGGAGCATTGTGTGTGAGTAAACAGATGCAGCTGAGAAGCGAGAGATGCTGTATTGACACAGAAACGGCTGTATGGAAGAGATAGTGACGTTATCTTTCCCATAAGAAGCAAAGTATTGTGGATTTTGTGTATTTGTGTGTTTGCTGTTATAGTCACAGATAAGCCTTCAGCGAAAGAAAACAAGCAGTGTCACATCACTTTCCATAATGGCCTGTAGTGCAAAAATGTGTAGCATAAAAATTTGGCATGGGAATAGTCTGATTTGTCCATGAGAATTTATAACGTGTGTAAAATATTTGTCTCTCTCAGGCGGAGTTTGCAGTACGTCATGAGTTGGCTCTTCTACGTGGGTCCTGTTTCATGGGGCTGATTATGTTTGGTGGAATGAGCAGCCTTTTCTACACACAAGTCAAAGGAATCCTCACAGTAAGTACATACATTAGTTTAACTGTGCAGGTTTAAAGGGGTCATATGATGGTTCTATAAAGAACATTATTTTGTGTATTTGGTTTAATGCAATGTGTTTACGCGGTTTTAGGTTAAAAAAGTCATTATTTTACACATTTTTGTTGCTCCTCTTTGCCCCGCCTTTCTGAAACGCGGCGATTTTCACAAAGCTCATCGTTCTGAAAAGCGCGGTGTGCTCTGATTGGCCAGCAATCCAGTGCATTGTGATTGGCCCAAAAACCATAAACGTGTGACTGAAATGTCACGCCCCTATATTTGGAACATCAGCTCCCAAAGCAATAATGACAGGTGATAATATCGGTACTTCCTTATCAATTCGAGCCCAAATCATTCTGAACCGGAAAATGCAGATGACCAAGCTGATCGATCAACTTTGCCAGTGCGACTAGACCAGATCGTATCAGATAGGTAAGGTTTTATTTCCTTTGACCGTGAGTTTAGTTGATGATAAATAAAATGCAGCTCATATCGGTTGCTTTCGGTGACGTAAACTCTGTTCAATTTGCATATAGCACAGGAATTGAAGATTGAATTTATATTTGTTTTGCTGAGACTTTATATCGTCCAGTGTAAATGGAAGACATTTAACAAAACAGACAATTATCCAATTAGTACAAATGCATGAAGTGACCAGGTGTAAACATGCCTTAAAGGGGTCATAGAATGAGAATTCAAATGTTCCTTGATCCTTTGACAGTTAAGAGTTCGCTATACTATAAAAATACCCTGTAAGTTTAAAAACTCAACTTTCTTGTTATTCCAAAAACTGCTTTTATTGAAACCAAGGCCAGCAAATGACAGGATCTAAAAAGTGGAGACTTGTGACGTCACATTTCAGCTTTGGCCCCGCCCACTGGAGCGTTAGAGAACAGTAACATGAGAACGAGAAAAGATCGATCGATACTGGATAAATACCATTACCTTCCAAACGATCCTAATGCTAGGATAGTGTTTTTTTTCCCCCAACAATGTGAATGTCTTAGCAGTGCATTATTTGTTTGTATTCGGTGTATTTCACTGTGGATTATTTGGTCAATTTCGGTGTAAATTTTGGAGGCTTTGCAAACAGACTTTTACGATATGGATCTGCCAGCAACGCCACAAACATGTAAGTAGTCATGTTTATTCTAATGCCTGATCTGTGATCAGTGATTTCTCATGTAATTATTCAAGTTTAGACAGATTATCTCTCAAAATATCGTTCAATACTGTTTATGCATCAGTAAATCAAGCCAGTGACTAAACAATCAACTTCACGTCGTTTCTCTTAGTAGGATGAAAATAATCTTATTTAAACTGTGATTCAATTCACAGCTTGAGTTTATCTGGACACTTGCCAAAACTCGTTGAAATCAATCATCACAAAATCATGTTGCTGTTACAATGTACTGTACAACGAAGCTTTTACTGTATTTACATGGTGTTTGCATTGTTAGTTGGTGTCATCTGCTCAATGCTCATCACTGCAACCTTTCATGTGATGGGAATAGATCATTATGATCAATACTTTTCACGATTCCTTAATCTCGATAGCTGTTATAGTAAAAACGTACTAAAAGTTTTAGAGAGAGTTCCACATGTAATACTAGCTATTTCATATGCAAACATGTCAGCCAATCACAGCAGTGGGCGTTTACACTGAAGTCTCACAGCAGACACGCCCCTTCAAACAGATCGTTCAAATCAGAGGCTAAAATCAGGCTTGTAAAAATTCCTTTTATTCATATATTATGACAATTTTTGATGTTAAAATCATACTAACATTATAAGGGCACCCCAGGAAACATTATATAATAATAAAATAATCCAGTCTATGACCCCTTTAAGATAAAACACATCATGGAATCACATAATAATGACATGGGATATGAACGTTTTACATTTACATTACAATTATTATTAGTCCACTTTAAACATTGTACTAACTATAAGTAACTACATGTCACAAGCAACTACACGTCAACTCATTAGAGTATTAGTAGACTGTTAGTTCAGGGTTAGGGTCAGTACAATTAGCTGACATGTACTTGCAAAGTTACTTAGTTAGTCAATAGAATGTCTAAAGTGGACTATCGAAATAAAGTGTTACCCAATTGTATTCCATTCATGATATATTATCAAAATAAAATATCAGCTATCCAGTATTTTCTTACAAAGGCTCAGTTAAATCCAGAGGTGTGGGAGACGCATTTTGAATATCATCAACCTCTCTTCAAAATACAATACGCTTTTAAATGATTTTTCAAGATAAATACATATGGCGTATAATTTGAAAGCATAACAACTGAATATTAAACCAGTCACAACAGCATTTTTTAACAATGGCACTTAAAATTAGAACTAAAATTTAGTTTAAACCATGTATGATTGAAATAGTTTGAGCTGCTGAAGGTGCTTTATTGGTCATTTTGTGTTTCTGTTAAAAAGATAATATAGATAATAACAATTATGAAGTCCAAGGTTAGGAATACGCTAAAAGTTACTTAAATGTAAAATGTTTTCTCCATTTAACAACATTGATTTAACAATAGTGAAAAACGACTTCCCTTTTTGGTTACGTCTTCCCTCAGGTATATTGCATGTTTTCTTGCTTAGCTGGATGTTGGGCTCATTAACCTTAATTGAGTTGTCTGCATTTGCCCAAACTGATTTGCTGAAATCAATACAATGTTAGGAAAGGGAATTGCCGCTAATGCGTCCCTCTCGCTGTGAAGCAGGAGAAACCATCCGGCAGAGGATTCGGCTTGGTCTTAAAGCATTCGGCAAACGGATATGTTCGCAAACAATGATTTGTCCAAAAAGATCACCTAAGAGTTTGACATGCATATATGGTCCCTCATATTCTGGTGAGCATACGTGAACGTACACAAAATCCCTTTAAAAGGTGGTCAGACGCTGAATCTCTGTGTATACCCTATACTATATTACTGAGTCCTTCAGTCTCTTCTTATACTTCCTTTATGTCCTCCATCCTTTCACTGTTGATTAGGCCTGAAACATGGCTGTAATTGGGGCAAGCGGGATAATCACGTTTGACTCTTATCCTTTAATTGATGACTTCATGTGATGCAAAAGAGGATTAGCAATGACCTAGTTAAATTCGGCAAAAAAGTGCAGCCCTTTAAAAAGCATACACCTCCCCTAATCTTATTCTCTGGTTCCCAGTCATGATCACTTGACCCCCACGCGTCCACCATATGCTGTGGAAATTATTCAAAGAACACGTCCCACTTCACATCCTATCCTCTGTCGTTTGAGTAGTGTCTTCCGTCTTCTCATTACACATTTCCAACCATTAACTGAGTTCAAGATAGCAATTTACACTTGTTGTGGGTCTGTTTACCCAACTCTAACCTTTCTCCAAACCCTTTGGACAACTGCGTCTTCCTCCACAGGCTCAATTGCACAAGCCTGAAAATGTAATCCTGTTATCCTTAATTATTGCACAAGCTGCGTCCAGCCGTTCTTTTAGATGACCTTTGACGTTAACCCATTCTTGCAGGAGACTTCCTTTGACAGCGCTAATCTAACCTGTGTTGCTTAAAGCCCATGTTAAGCTGTCTTATCTTGTGTCCTGTACTGCCCTTAAGCCTTCTCGTTATCCAAAGGCCAGGAAAGTCCTGATGCTTTAACGCACAAGCTACTCTTTCACCCCACTATCCCATGTTGTGATGTCTTGGAAGATTTAGCGGCTGACAGGGTGGTTAGTGTATAGCCCTGTGCCAGTCATATCAACTGTGGAAGCAGACTTAACCATTGATCCCTGCAAAGATCTTTTCCTCACGCATGCTCTCTGAGGGCAGCTCAGTTCGGCCTGAAGTGCAGCCACGTCGGATTGGCATGACGCTGGCTTCTCCGGGCCAAGAGTGTGTCCTCTAGCGGTTCACAATGTGAAATCTGACTTATGAAGAGACATTGACTTCAACAATTCAAGTCAGGATTTTTACATAACCTCTAATGGTTTCAGGAACGGAGCCCTTTTTTATTTATTTGTCTTGTGGATGGCACACAAAGCACAGATTGTTCTAAAAAAGCCACTGTCAATCACACATCCACCATTTTTCACACAAACAGGCTCTTCAGTCTCGCCTCTGTTAATCCCACCTTATTTACATATTCAGTCTGTTTTTTTTTTTTGTCTCTTTGCCGCTTCTCTTCACCTGGCAAGCAGGGGGGATTTTAGCATCCCTATGCATGCGGTCCCATTGTCCGCAGGCAGATGCCCTTTTGCCCCTGTGCCAACTTGGCAAGGTGAGGAGGGCACCAAGGGAGTGTTGCTGCTGTCAGCTTCACTGTCTCTCTTTTGTCTCAGTGTATTCTGTAGTGGTTTTCACTCCCAGCGTGGGAAAGATTAAAAACTGATCCAATTCACCCCCTCGTATCCACTGGCTCGCTGTCATAAATCATTTCATGAATTGTCATTGTATTGTCTCTTACATTCATAAGAACTAACTTGCTCAGAATTCATTGCTGATACTAAGCAATATCCTTCATGTTTTCCACGACAGGACACAACGACCATAGAGAAGATGTCGCACTTATTGGAAGACATGTAAGTATCGAAACTTGCAGCATCATTTCAGTCATTTAACAATAATGTAATGCCGTCTACACCCTCATTACATGGAGATCAGGGCTACTTGTTACAGCTCAACTATAAGGTTTTGGGTTTGAGGCCAGTAAGATTTTTTAAATACTTTTATTCAGCAAAGAAGCATTATATTAATCAAATGTGTCAATATAAATAAATATTTGATATTGTTACATAAGATTTCCGTAACACTTTAGTTTAGGGTCCAATTCTCACTATTAAATAGTTGCTTATTAGCATGCATAAACAGTAGCTAGGATATTGGCTGTTTATTAGTACTTATAAAGCACGTATTAATGCCTTATTCTGCTGCGTGACCATATTCTACATCCCTTAATCATACCCAATACCTAAACTTAACCACTTTACTAACTATTGATAAGCAGTAATTAGGTTTAAAAGTACAAATATTCTTCGAGCATCATCATGTTAAAATGTTTTCTGAAGGATCATGACACTGAAAAATGAAGTAATGGCTGCTAATGGCATGCTATTGTAATGTACCCATCAACTAAATGCTGACTTGGTGATCTTAAGAGAATTTGTTCAAAAACATTACTGACCTTGAACTTTTGAACAGTACACTTGTTTCAAAAAGAAAATTCTGAATTAGTGAAATTCTTCTGTTTTAGCCTTCTACTCTTAATTGTTTTGTATTTCATAATTGTTTTACTGTTTAAATTTAACTGAAAACCTCTAATATGCCAATTAATAGCAGGTTCCATAATGTAATGTGACAACATGCCCCTCCATTGGCAACAATGGATCGATTTGTGTTCTATAAACCATATCTTTCTTCCACTACCATAACTTTAATAGCTTTTTCTATCTAAGATGTTTAGGTTATGTGTCTATATAGAAATACATTTTCAAAACGTAAACCTACAATGACTAATATTCACTTGAGTAAAATGTGACAACTAGCCCCAGTCTCTCCTAAAGCTCTTAGCTTCTCTCTATAGTTCATATTTTCAAGGGTGATATTATTTCACATGAACTTATGATGCATACTTTAATTTATTCCGCTCTCCCAGTGGACCGCGGCGGTCGTGGCAGCAAGCAATGGCTGAGGTGTTTGGCACTCGCTGGAAGATCCTGTGGTTCCTGCCGTTCAGGAGCAGACAGCCTCTAAGGCTCAACCTGACCTCGCGCTCTCATGTGTAGACAGACAGACAGAGACACACACACATCTCTCCAGTGGGAAAGGTTACCCTCCGACCCCAGCCTCCCCCCCTCTCCCCGCCCCCTTGTCTTCAGCAAAACACACTCCACAATAGATTGGTATCTCTACCGGATCAAACTTCTTCAGGTTCTACATTACTTATGAACATAATCTGATATATATACAGTATATATTCATATTTATATTCATATAGAATGAATTTGAAGTTGAAAATAACAGTGTCAAATATGTAGTCTTTTTCTGTTTTGACTGCACATGCTGGGTCAGGGTTTCAGGGTACTGAAACAGGATTACAAGGGAATAGTTGATTGTGAGACTTTGTTGTCTCCAAGGTAACCCTTATTTGTTGAGTCCTCGGCCCAGTCCTCTCCCCCAGGTCTGGATCACGTGAGCACTTGTCATGCAGTGGGCGGAGATTGTCTGGTTTTATGGCACTGAGGGTTGATGGCTCTCGAGGTGAGTCATGACCTCTGGCGCATGGGTGAAAGACACTGCTGAAGTTTCGCTTAACAACGCTCACATACACACACGTACAAAAACACGGTTTACGATACCTTTTACTATAATGCACATAATTACGCATTCCTCTGCACCAAGCACTGCTAATGCCTCTACTAAGCGTTTGACTACTATAACTGTATTTTATCAAGTTTTGTTTTTGTTTTGTTTTTCATTAATTTTTTTCGTGCCTTGTAAAATCCATATGTTTTTAACTCATTTGTGTCTTATTACACATTTATTTTTATATCAAGTCACACAGTGGAAACCATTTTTTTTGAGGAGCTATTAAACTAATAATAATAATAATAATAATATCCAATGATGCAAAACCATATTTGAAATTTATATTTTAAATGACACATAAAAAATAAAATAAAATAAAAATCTTAATTAAATTCACTTATGTAAAGACGTTATTTACTAAAAAGGATTAAACATGATTTATACTTTTAATTATTTTTGACCGTTATTGCACAACACTATAAAAACTATAAATCATTAAATTACCTTGTAACATTTGTACATGTTCCAAATCCAAACCCTGAAATCAAGTAGCAAATCCCCAATTGTCTGAAGTGCCTCTAAACATGCAGTTCTAATAAAATAACTTACTATTCGTTAGGTGAACAAATACACTTCTGTGACTTTTTTTGGCTCACAGTTTCCTGAAAACACTGTAATGATCCACAAGTACATCTGGGGTAAACACATTTACACTGACAAGCCATTCTGGATTAAACAATATTTTTCACCAAATGGTTAATTGTGCAATTGTTGGTTTTGTCCACTAGCCCTGAGTGAATATAATCTGTTAAAGCTTGATAATTATGGTCTGTATGATTTTGCAATAGACACATTTTTCTTGTCATGGTAGCTCTGATGGTGATCTGGTAGCCCTTTCTATCTTAAATCTAGCTCTAGTTGAGATCCCATTCGAAAAGTTAGATTGAGAATATGAATTTAATTTAAAACAAGCTCATATGTACCACTATCATAACCTGAAGTAGTTACAATTTGTCAACAGAAGAGAATCTCTTTGAAATGATTTTGTCTCGCATTACACTCCACCCAAATAATGTTATAAATCAGCTCTTTGTTTTTTGTTACAGCATTTAGAAGCTGAACACATTTACTTAATACAAGAGGTACCTACTTGAATATGTATTGTGAATATCATGCCTTTTAACTTTTTATTGATCTTTTCCTGGTGTTTAATTTTTCAGTACATTTTGTGTCTTGTGATTTTACGGTAGGGGGTCGTATTATTGGTTATTAAAAACTGCTGAGTTTCTTCTATTTTAGATTTTCTGAGCACTGTAGCCATTTCTTAAATTTTATTAAGATTAAATTTTTTTATTTTCTTTTTTGTATTATTTATTTTTTGCTGTTAAACCAATGTTGTGAATTGTGTAAGTCTTTTTCATCACTACCCAACTGTCACAATGGGGAAAGAAATTGTGCTGGGGCTACTGGATTGATTCCATTACTTGATTCATATGACATTTATTTAATATTTAACATTACAGAAAAACTGTAATATGTTAACATCATATCAGTTATTAAGAGAGCTTATACAAGTGCAGTACTCACTGTAGCTTCATGTTTATAGGCTGTGTGCGTGTGCGTGTGCGTGTGCGTGTGCGTGTGCGTGTGCGTGTGCGTGTGTGTGTGTGTGTGTGTGTGTATGTGTCCATTGTGAAGCAATAAGACCTGCTATTCACTATTATAGCAGATATTACTATTGTGCGTGCAGATATTTCACTGAACATTGTTTTATTTTAATACACTATTCATAAATATTATAATATAAGCAACCAGTAACCGCTGTCCTGTAGAGGATGACGACCATATTCAGGTTTATGATTGAACTGTCAGTTATGGAGTTTGTTTATCTGCTTATTTTTTGTGGAGTCAGTCATAATGTTTATTTTGTACGGGTCATGGGACTTTGAAGCATATCAAATTATTTATGAAAGCATTTTTTTTTTAAATAAATGGTGTTCTTTTACTTGATGTACAGTTGTTTTGGTTTGTGCTTTTTTTATCATATAGGCTACAAGTAAAACACTTTTCACACTCTTACTAGTTTATTTAATTTGTCCACTAACAATGTCTAACAGTTTAAATTATTCAGACATCAGTACAATATATCATGAACAACTGGCATTTCCACCACATCTCATATTATGTTTTGTGTTTAATAACATGGTGAAAATTTTTTGGGGGAATAAAATTGCATATTCCTTCGTCTTAATCACACACACACACACACACACACACACACACACACACACACACACACACACACACACACACACACACACACACACACACACACACACACACACACACACACACACACACACACACACACACACACACACACACACACACACACAATTTGTTACAGTAGCTCTAATTTTGACAAAACAAATTACCAACTCTAATTTCAGTACTATATATATATATATATGTATTAGGGGCAAAAATCTATATTATTGTAAATTGTCATAACTGTCTGGCAAAATTTTTTAAAGTGTGTTATAATACATTTTCACCCAATATGTATTGAAGTGGTTTGTTTATGATATCTTCATAGTTTTAAACATGTAATAATTCATATATTTAAAATAAAATATTTACATTGTTTTGGTCTTGAACCAGGCTTGACAAAAAAAAAAAAAATTATAATTATACAAATTTTGAGTTTTAATAAAAATCTCCCCTTGGGATATAAAAGTAGCTAAAGTTGAAGAAACACCCTTATGAAAAAAAATTATGATAATAATGTATGTAATAATTAAATTCTTCAAACTGTTTTCAGTGTTGAGCTCATTCAGGACGAACAGGACACTGACAGTCCGAGATCTGGAATACTGATCAGTATTACCTCAACATCCCATCACAGAAGGGCAAAGGTCCACCCTTCATTTGTTTCCCTTTAATAAAGAGTTTCTCCTCAATGTGAAATCCTCCCATCTGCTGAGGAATTTTGGCCGTCAATCTCCCGTGTGAATTATTTTCATATGCTTACACACAAGCTTGACTCATCCTTCCCCGCACAACCTTACAGCTCATTTGAAACCAGTGCACTCATCTTTTACTACTCATTTTCAGATTTCATACATAGTCGTCATATTTGGTAATATTTCATCCAGTTTTATCAGTCCATTAAATGCCTTTTCATTTCAACTTTGTAGTGAACCATTGTCCTTTCATTAAAGAATTGCATTTATGTGCATGTAGATGTTTGAGTGTTCCCGTTAACCAGATCCACACCCACATCCTGGACAGAAGCTTTGTAAAGGCAGATTTATTATGTTGAAACACCACGGTTTCTTGTTCGGCTTTTGCGTCAAAAGCTTTTCCTCAGACAGTTAAACAATTAGCTCTGAGGCCTGTGAATGAGATTACAGCAATTGCCATTTGAACACATTGGTCTACTTTATCTAATGATTGACATGATCTGAGTTGTCAGCTTGTTCCTCACCTGTCCTTAAGCTGTTTATAGCAAAGAAAATCCTTAAGCCTTAAAGAAAACAATGAGCACTCTCTGTAGTCTATCTGAGTAGGAAAATATTACGATAATCTATGTATTGGTCCACTTTCCACCATAAAAAAAAGGACTTTACAAGGAGCACCTGTTTATTATCTTTGCCTTGGTTGGAGATCATTGAAATAGTTCTATGTCTACAAAATAACCTTTTATTTGGGCATTTGAAGGTTTAGTTAGGGGTGTGTTGTTTTGGCAAGATTGTGTTGGTGATGGCAGTGGTGCTTTGCCTCTCAGCAGCCCTCTATGTGCCTGGCCAGCTGCCCAATGCCCTCTCTGCCTGCCTCTGTGTCTCATGCCCTGGTGTGTGCCAGGGTCTCTCTGGTGATAGGCACTGTTCCACACATGGTCACGGTGACGGTTAAGTGCCAGTTTGGGGTCCAGTTGGAGGCCCTGGCAACACAGATGTACTGATAGCCAATATCTCTCTAACCAGTGGTTGAAAAGCACAGAAGGTCTGGTGGATTAGATCTGTGTTCTCAAGAGCTTTGACATCACAGCATTACCATAATATTTGCTTTTGCTTCCAATGATTTTTAATTTTTTTATTGGGATGTTTTATTGTTTTGGTGATCCTAACCAACTTTAATGAGTAATTTATAGGCTAAAATATAATTCTCAATAGGTACGTATACCTATCTATATAACTATAGTATACCTAATATATAACTATAGTAAATGTACATTGAAATATGAAGGCATGAAAATGTGAATAAAAGATTAATGTTTGTATAATCGTTTGTATGATGTTAATGTTATTAATAAAAATGATTAGTGTTCAAAAATATAGGCCCAGTTTCATAGACAGGGCTTAGATTAAGCCAGGATTAGGCTCAATTAGGGCATTTAAGTAGCTTTAATAAACATGCTTTAGAAAAAAAAAAAGAATAAAATAAAAACATTACTGGTGTGCATCTGGACACAAAACAATGGCACTGACATATTTTAAGATATGTCAATGCAAGTTGCTTTCAGTTGAAGACTACTTCAGTTACAGACTACTGGTACAATGAATGGGATAAATTGGAACCCACCTTCCAAAAGAAAGGGACAATCAGCATAGTCACGGTCTTTGAGTGAAACTTGCACTCTGCCTTTGCTCTACGCTGCACATTCACATTGGAATATACAGTTTTTCAGCATTATTGGAAGATATGAAATATGATATGTGTTTATGATACAATTAATGTTGGATTTTATTTCATTGTTCCCAAAAAGTCTGTGTGATCTGGGAGGGGGTGAACCTGAAGATGACAGGACACATGCAATGGTGTAGTCTTTGGCTTTAGGAAATCAACTTCATTGTTTTATAGTTGTGACTGCATTCATTTGAAATATTCCTACTTCCCTAACATATAGTATGCGAAAATATTTACATCCAAAAGAGTACATAATATACTCTCCAAATTCATTGCATTCGAAAAAACAATAGGCAAAAACTACTCAAATGACCTTGGAAGCACACCAAGTTTCTGGAGTGTACATTCAATAGACACTTTACTATCCCAAGAAGCCACAGGAGAGAAGATGTGAATTGCAGTGAAGTGATGCAACTTTGCCGCTGTAGGTTACGTGACAAAGCCAACATGGCTGGATGTCTGTTATGTTTGGATTTTAAACATATAGGCCTATAGCTTACTTTTTTTAATGGTTGCGAAGTTCTTCAATAAGTGTAGTACCTACAGCCGTGGCCAAAAGTATTGGCAGATACATACATTTTGAGTTTTGCAAAGTTTGCTGATTTAGTATTTGTAGATTATTTTTCGACACATATTTAGATGGTGTACTGGAAAACACGGATAAGCATTTCATAAGTTTAAGAGGCTTTTATTGGCAAAAACATTCAATATATGTAAAGAGTTGATATTTACAGTGTTGACTCTTCTGCTTCATAATCTGCAATTCACTCTGGTATGCTGGATACCAGCTTCTGGGCTAAATCCTCACTGATGGCGATCCGTTCTTGACTTATTAATGTTCAGAGTTGATCACAGTTTGTGGACTTTTGCTTCTCCGCTCGCCTTTCGAGGATTGACCACAGGTTCTCCATGGATTAAGATCCTGGAGTTACATGGCCACGGATAAAAAATGTCATTTAGTTATATTTTAGTCATCTGAATTGTTTTAGTTTTAGCCTGGTTTAGTCGAGTAAATCTGCAATAGATTTAGTAGACTACAATCTATCAGTCCGTTTAAAGGAAACAAAAATAAGGAGAAATAAATAGAATAAAACAAAGATATAAATTAAATAAACAGTGCTTTAAGTTTGTCAGGTAGATCTAACAATCTAAGTATTCAGGTAAGAAATACTACCTCTAGAAACTGGATAAAATAATCAAATGTAAAATAACAGTGCCTCGTCTTCCTTGTATAAACCCTTTATTAAAGCTGCTAAAAGTACCTCTCTTTGTCTTTTGAATTAATATTTAGGACTCAGACAGCAGCAGGTTCATTTGCTTTCACTTGTTAGCTATTACTTAAGACATAATCGACTGTTTAAACGAATACTCGCCAAAATGGGCACTTTGGTATGTGTGTTTGTCCCTTCAAGCTCAATAAAACACGAACTGTGCACAGAAAATCATCCCGAATTGAGTTCTTTTTCACGTGTTCTTGTGCTTGAGTAGATTAAAATTGCTGTATTGTTTAAATTGATATAACCCTGTATTGCCCTGTATTATTTGTGTTTTCCTGAAGATTATTGCGTCGCTCCACACGGTTTACTAATGGTCTTATTTTCCTTGACATCAAATGTAAAATTTATACAGGTACATATGTTTTTTTTCTTCCTTTTTTTTCTCACAGATGTTGACATTTTAAAACGCTTTATAAGACATGCAGCAATCCTATTAAACGGCTGGGTATAGTACGTTACAATTCAAATGTCTAAAAGAGGTTCATTGTGATTGAATCTCTGCCCAAATCATCCCTCCCTAACATTTTCATCTCGTTCTTCAATGTTGACAGAAAGGTCAATAGATTTTCATATAGTTTTTGTCATCACAAACTGTTTTTTTATTTAGTTATCTTAGTTAACAAAAATTATTCGTCAACGAAATGAATACTATTTCACATTTTCTTCTCCAGACAATCGATTTTCCAAATGCCCCAAATAGTCGAATGGAGGCTTTATTAGAGAAATAACTTTGCACCAGTCTTCTGCTGTCCAATCCTTGTACTTTTTGCAGAATTTCAGTCTGTCTGTTGTGCTCATGAAAAGAATTGTACATTGTTGACTACTATTTTGAAGTGTTGTGTAATGCGGAGGTGTAAAGTTCAGGGGTCAGAAAGTAAAAGTCCTGCCATATGTTTATTCCACCCATGAACTCAGCTTGCTGATTTCACTAATTAGTTCTATCTCCTGGCTGAAAACCTGTGCTAATTAGCAAATCCAGGTGATTGGAACAAAATACTGTGGAGGACTTTTACTTTCTGAACCTGGACTTTACACTTCTGGTGTAATGTCATAATGTGTGTGAGAACGGAAGTGAAAGAGTAAAGAAGATGGATGAAATTCACAAATCCTATCTCGTGTGCTTTGATTTTCACAATCAGTTAGTAGGGATTGTGCTTAGCCCATGAAGAGCTGTTACGATAGCTAGCCAGGGCCAGGTTTCCCGATAACGATGTATCTTAGCTCTTAAGAGCGCTCTCTACGTGCAAGGTTACAGACGCTCGCTGCAATTCCACGCGCGTTTCCCAAAAATGCACTTAACATGAACGCGCGAAAACGCGTTCTACGTGCTACCTAAGAGTCACTGTCCATTTGCGAAGTGCTGAAATGTAACCTTATATGGAATCGTATTCTGAACGTTTAACCTAATAATCGTCATCTGTTGTGGATTACCAATCAAGACAAGTCTATATAAAACACCTACCTACAGGTGGAGGCACTGACAAAATGGCTGAACAAAAAAAAAACAAGAAAAGATACCTTTGAAAAATATGAAATGAATGTCCTTCTAGAGGAGATAGAGCGAAACAAAGATGTTATTTTTAACAGATTTAAAGGACACCATACAAATAAGGAAAAACAAAACATCTGGGAGGACATTGCCAAACTAACTGCAACCAGGGGTGTTCAAAGATCAGGGAAGGAGGTCCGCAAGAAGTGGCAGGATTTTGCAAGCCTGGCAAAAAGGAAGAGGGCACTGCAGAGGACTGCAAAAAAAACAAAAACAAAAAAACAGGTGGTGGGACCAATGAGTCCCCCCTTCTCACAGCAGAGGAAGAAAAGGCCTTGTCAATACTTGGCACAAGTGCTTCAGATGGCATTTGTGGTGGTATTGACATCCATGGAGGAGTAGGGATAACTCAACCTGTGCCTGAGCTTGAGCCTGAGTCAGGTCCTTCATGCTCAGAGGAACCATCAGTTTCATCTGCCATCTCCCAGCACCTACCATCTCCTAGTCCTCCAAACAACCGTCCCAGGCCTCAGCCTCCATCTTCAGTTGTCCAGACTGCAGCCACAACACCTCAGCAGTTTGAGAATGTCTGTAGCTGTAGTCAGGACCTAGTGCAGCTGGAGAGGGAGAAGCTAGATGTTTTGAAAGACATTAGGCAATGCCTTCAAGAAGCCAATGAGAGGGACAACAACTTTCAACAGCAGCTCATTGAGCTCAAGAAGGCCAAGCTGGCCTTAGAAGAGAGGAGGCTTGCACTAGAGGAGATGAGTTTTGCAAGGCCCTTAATTTCTGTGCCAATTATCTTGCCAGAAGATACAGGTAATGTGATTTATTGTGCAATGTGGATTCATGAAGTTTTAGTCATTTCTTGTGCAATGTGAAATGTTTTCTATATGTAGTTATGACTCATCACACTGTACAATGTCTTTTGCAGGTCCTGGGGAACTGAATAACCCAAACTAATAAAACAAACAACACAAAATAATATATAAAGGTTATATATTTAGCGTGACAGATAGCACAAATTCATCTAGCCAATACATTTCTACAGGTACAGACAAAAAAGACATGTTTTACCAGTACTGTTCTATGTATACATATTGATAAGAAGCACAACTTTTCATCATTATGAACAGAGGATAGATTAAAGGAAGATGTAATCTATACAATTTCTAAGCATGCCACACCTTCACTTTCTTCAAGGTAGGGCCTAATGTGATTACTGAAATTGATGATTGGCAGTAGGATATGGGAACAGTATCACAGCCTGATAACCTTCACATGGTTCCTTCAATTAAGCTTGGATTAGAGTTTACACCTCACTAGACTTGCAGAGGAAATCATGGCTGCACTAGGCAAGGCAAGGCAAGTTTATTTATATAGCACATTTCATACACAATGGCAATTCAAAGTGCTTTACATAGAAGAAATTAAAATAATAAAAAGAAACAAGAATAATTAAAACAGTTTAGAAAAATAAAATGAAATACAATACAGTACAGTCGGACGAACAGCAGCACAGTGCGCATTCAGTAAATGCATAGCTAAACAGAAGTGTTTTGAGTCTGGATTTGAATGTGACCACTGTAGGAGCACATCTGATCTCTTCTGGAAGCTGGTTCCAGCTGTGGCTGGCATAATAGCTAAAAGCAGACTCACCATGCTTAGAGTGAACCCTTGGTATTTCTAGCTGATATGATCCTAATGATCTGAGTGATCTGTTGGGTTTATATTCAGTGAGCATATCTGCAATGTATTGAGGTCCTAGGCCATTGAATGATTTATATACCAGTAATAATAATTTGAAATCAATCCTAAATCTAACTGGGAGCCAGTGTAAAGACCTGAGGACTGGTGTGATATGTTCATATTTTCTGGTTCTGCTCAGAATCCTAGCGGCAGCGTTCTGTATGAGCTGCAACTGTCTTATGGTCTTTTTGGGAAGGCCAGTGAGGAGTCCATTACAATAATCCACCCTGCTGGTGATGAAAGCATGCACAAGTTTCTCTAAGTCTTGTCTGGAAACAAAGCATCTAATTCTTGCAATATTTTTCAGATGATAGTATGCTGATTTAGTTATTGCTTTGACATGACTACTGAAACTAAGGTCTGACTCTAGTGTCACACCAAGATTCCTGACTTGATTTTTAGTTGTTTGACCCCTAGAGAGAAGGTATGCGTTCACCTTGAGAACCTCATCTTTGTTTCCAAACGCAATAACTTCAGTTTTGTCTTTGTTTAATTGAAGAAAGTTTTGACACATCCAACTGTTGACCTCATCAATGCATTGGCACAGGGAGTCAATGGGGCTGTAATCGTTAGGCGATAGGGCTAAGTACAGCTGTGTGTCGTCTGCATAGCTGTGGTAAGCAATTTGGTTGTTTCTCGTTATTTGGCTCATTGGGAGCATATACAGGTTGAACAGGAGTGGCGCAAGAATTGAGCCTTGAGGGACTCCGCATGTCATGGATGTCCACTCAGACTTATGGTCTCCTATACTCACATAATAACCTCTCCCATCTAAGTATGACCTGAACCATTTTAGGACTATCCCAGAAAGCCCCACCCAGTTTTCCAGCCTGTCAAGAAGTATGTTATGATCGACAGTGTCAAATGCAGCACTGAGGTCGAGTAGTACCAGCACTGATAATTTGCCTGAATCAGTATTTAAGCGAATATCGTTTATTATCTTTATGAGCGCTGTCTCTGTGCTGTGATGCGGTCGGAAACCAGATTGAAAATGATCAAAGTATCCATTCGAGCTTAAGAATTTGTTCAGCTGATTGAAGACAACTTTTTCAATGATCTTGCCTATGAAAGGAAGATTTGAGATTGGTCTATAGTTGCTTAATATGGTCTTATCCAGATTGTTCTTTTTCAGGAGGGGCTTGACAACTGCCGTTCTCAGGGAGTTTGGAAAACTCCCAGAGAGAAGTGAGGCATTTACCACTTCTAGAAGATCTGCTTCTAAACTGTTTAGCACACTTTTGAAAAAAGATGTGGGAAGTGTGTCAAGAGCGCATGTTGATGTTTTAAGGTGTTGTACGGTTTCTACCAAAATTTTGCCATCAATTTTTTTGAAATCAGACAAAGTTATACTTTTTCAGGTGGTCTGATCTGTCTGACCCCAGCACAACTCAAGGATGTGCTGATCACCTTTCTGATATTATTGATTTTGTCAGAGAAGAAAGAAGCAAACTCACTGCACTTGCTGTTTGAGAGCATTTCACTGGGAATCTGGCTTGGGGGGTTTGTCAGTCTCTCTACAGTAGCAAAAAGAGTGCGTGTGTTGTTTAAATTGCAGTTTATAATATTTGAGAAGAAAGTCTGTCTAGCTTTGCCTAGTTCCATATTGAAAGCATGAAGGCTGTCTTTGTAGATGTTATAATGGACTACAAGTTTTGTCTTCCGCCACATGCGCTCTGCTTTTCTGCATTGTCTTTTCATATTTTGCACTGCTGTTGAGTTTCTCCAAGGTGCTTTTTGTCTGCCACTCTTCTTCCTGACTTTCACAGGAGCAATATCATCAATTGCACTTTTAACTTTTGAGTTAAAAGAATCAAGGAGAAAATCAACAGAGTCAGCAGATATGCTTGGTGTTAAGGATATAGCCTTCATAAATAGTACACTAGTGTTCTCATTTAAGCATCTCTTCTTGACAGACTCAGATCTAGCTTCAGTGGCAGGAGAGATCAATATATCAAAGAAAATACAGAAATGATCAGACAGTGCTACATCCTTAATAACAATCGATGAGATGTTTAGACCCTTACTGATAAGTAAATCTAGAGTGTGTCCATGATTGTGTGTGGGTCCATGTACATGCTGAGTCAGATCAAAAGTTTTTAAAACAGTTTTGATTTCTTTTGCCATATTGTTTTCTGCATTATCTATGTGAATGTTCAAATCTCCAGCAACGGCAAAACAGTCAAACTCTGAGGTAATTGTTGATAACAGTTCTGTAAATTCCTCAGCAAAGGCTGGAGAGTATTTTGGAGGCCTGTAAATAATGATGGGTAAAATGCGTGGAGCACCTTTTAATACAATACCCAGATATTCGTAAGACGTGTAGTTCCCAAATGATATTTGCTTACATTGATAGATATCTTTAAAAAGAGCAGCTAGACCCCCACCTCTTTTAACAGCTCTGCAGACACTCATAAAAGTAAAGTTAGGAGGGGCTGTTTCATTGAGGATTGTTGCACTGCAGCTGTCTTCTAGCCAGGTTTCATTTAGAAGCATAAAATCCAGGTTGTTTGTGGTTATTAAGTCATTGACTAGAAGTGATTTATTTTTAAGTGAGCGGATGTTTAAAATTGCTAACTTAACAGTCTTACTTTTTTTCCCTACACCAATCTTAGTTAGACGTGCAATAGGCACCAGATTAGTTGAGTTTGCTGTACGGCTATTGAAGGCCTTAGACTTTCTATCTTGTAATAGAACAGCAATAGAGAAAGATACAGGCACACTGGGTTCCCGCTTGTTCTGTAAACATTTGAGAAAGTTACTGTTATCAAAGCGGGGACCCGACATACATCACTGAGAGCTGGTATCAGTTGTTTTTGGTTCACCTCGAGCAGATGGAGGAGGGTGTGGGCCCTGGCGTTGTGGCAGAGGCCGAAGAGCTCTCACAGAGGCAGGGGGAGGGCGAGCTGGGCCTGCAGGCTTTGGTGGTAGCGGTGCCCGACGTTTTTTGGTTGATATCTGGGGGCTTGCAGCAAAAGAGTGTGATAGTCTGGTTCCAGCATGCACAAGTTCTTCCATTTTCTGTGAGAAGCACAGAAGTGGAGTTGCTGGCGAGAGGGAGAACGTGTCTGGTGAAAGGGGCTTTTGCTCTGGTGTTATAGGAGGCTGTGATATGCTGTCCTGGCTTCCCTGGCTGTTTTCCAGGAAGTCGTCCTTGGGTGCTGAATCTTGGAGCAGTTCTGATGTGTCTGTCTGTGGTGAGCTCTGTGGGCATGGCTCAGCTGAGATTGTGTCCGTGAGCAGAGGTTGTTGTGGCTCAGTGGTGTTATCATTGTCCTTGTGTGATATGTCAACATCATGAAGTGAAGTCCTGTGGTCATTCATACTGTATCCAGGTGTGTGTGTGCTGTTCTGATTGAGTGGATTGGCACACACTGCAGAAGGATGATTGAGGGAGAAGTAGATGTTGTCCTTTAACACTCTTGAACCAAGTTTGTTTGGGTGATGGCCATCCCGATGGAATAGTTGTCTCTGACTCCAGAAGAGATTGAAGTTGTCAATGAAGTTTACTCCTTTTATATTGCAGGTTTTTTGCAGCCATGTATTAATCCCAAGCAACCGTGAAAACCTGTTTGTTCCTCTTGCTGGGAGTGGTCCACTGATGAATGTCTGAACTTTCAGTTTTTTAAGTGTTTCAAAAAGTTCATTGAAATCCTTCTTAAGGAGTTCTGACTGCTCTTTATGAATGTCATTCTTCCCCACATGAATGATGAGTCGATTTGCAGTCTTATGTTTCATTAGAATGTTCTGAAGTTCCCTGTTTATATCAGAAGTTGTTGCTTGTGGAAGGCAGCACGTAGTTGTATCCCTGCAGCTAATGTTTCTGATTATGGAATCCCCCACTATCAGAGTCCTGGGCTCGGCTGCGCTCTGAGCTGAGTGCCGCTGTCTGCTCGACCTTGAGCGCCAGTTAGCATCAGTGTTAGCTACTGGCTGATACAATCTGTGTTCGATCACATTCATCACGTTTGGGGATTCCTCATTTACATTCATTAGTACTTCAAATCTGTTCTCAAGATGTATAGGTGTTGGTGGGAGACCAGTGTTTGCAATCTTTGTCAGAGCTGTATCTGGGGTAGAGGATGCTACTGCGGTAATATGTGAGGCTCGTGACAATCTGATGTCTCGAGTGCCTTTGGGTCTCGCTCCCTGTTTGTGCCATCGGTTTGTAAGTCGATCGGCTTGTTTCTCTACCTGTCGAGGAGCACTAGTTTCATGGGACTCACCGGCTATATGCTGAAGGCGTCCATGACGAAGCTCTGTTGTGTGTTCCGTCTGGTTTGGTGGTCCCGTAAATAACTTTGTTTCAAGAACTGCAATCCTTTGTAAAAGTCTGTGGCAGTTAGTGCAGCAAGTAGATTCCAGAAGAGGCATTTTCTCTCTTATCCTTGTAGGCAGTTGTGTTTTCCTTTCCCCGGAATGTAAGCTGGTCGGGTAGAAGAATTCTGCGTTTTTGTAGTAATCCAAACTTTGTCGTTTGAGCACTGTGCTGATTTGCTGAAGTTAAAATTAGGTGATAAAAGGAGCTCAAATTATAAAAGTATAGAAGATAAAATATAAAAGCGATAGAGCAAAGCGCGGAGCAGTAAGCAAGAGCGTCCGAACAGTAGCTGAGCAGGAAGCGAACACACTACAGTGTGTTCTTCAATTGAGGGTCAGAGAAAGACAAAGACAGACGAAGTAGATTGGTGACTATAAATACCTTCATCAGACAGCATCAAAACCCCTTGGATATCCTTGATGACATGGCTATAATTAGGCGATACCGTCTACCAAGAGGGCAAATAGCCCAACTGCTAAATAGCATTGGACCTCAGCTGATACGTGCCAACAGGAGAAATTTAGCCTTCTCCACTGAAGTCCAACTCCAATCAGCCTTTAGATTTTATGCAACAGGCAGTTTTCTCCAGGTACTTGGTGATGGGCTTGGACTAAGTAAGGAATCAGTTTCAAGAGCTGTTCAAGTGGTCACCAATGCATTACTTCCACTTGCTGCAGAACACATTAAATTTCCAGCATCAAAACAGGACATCACAGAAATACAACAGTATTTTTTAACACGTCATCACATCCCACAGGTCATTGGAGTGATCGATGGTACCTTGATCCCGATCCTTACACCATCTGTGGATGGCCATGTATATATATGCCGTAAAGGCTATGCAGCTATCAACTGCCAGGTGATCTGTGACCATAAGGGTTTGATCACAGACATTGTGGCAAGGTGGCCCGGAAGCACACACGACTCCTTCATGTTCACCAATTCACCTGTGGGTCAGGAGGCACAAAACTCACAGGGACAGTGGAGGCTGCTTGGGGACAGTGGTTACCCACTGAGGCCATATCTCTTCACGTCTGTGGCTAATCCTATGCATAACAGGGAAACAAATTTCAACGAGGCACACCGTGTTGCACGTAGTATTGTGTAACGCGCAATAGGGAGGTGGAAGATGCGCTTTCGGGCAATTCACCAGTCTAGCGGTGGTCTTGGTTTTGTTTGCTCCACAAAAGTTGCCTTTGGCTTGCTCAGTTGGGGATATTTTGGGGATATTTAATTTAATTTTATCAATCAATAAATTCCTCTTGAAACAAACTTTGTTGTATTATTTTAATTTAATACTGTGAAGCTGCTTTGATACAATCTGTATTGTGAAAAGCGCTATACAAATAAACTTGACTTGACTTGACTTGACTTAATAATAGTAACAGCTATGCTGCAAAACATTGCAGTGCAGATGAGAGTGCCCTTACTTAACAGGGAGGAAGATGAAGAGGTGGAGGAGGAGGAGGACGAAGATGGCATGGGACCACATGATGGCCAACCAAGAAATGCCCAATACATGGCTGGTTTTCGTGCACGTCAGCAAGTCATTGACAGATTTTTTTGAATTCATCCCTATTTCGCCCAGTCTTTGAAGCATATTTCCCACATGACTTCTTTTATGAATTTTTTTGGTTCATTCATTTAATTTAGATGTGTATTTCAAATTTTTTTCCTGCCCTTTTTAATTATTTAATTTATAAAATTCATTTAAACAAAAAAAGATTACAATAAAGTGTACAATGAAGTACAATCAAAACCTTATATTATACTCACGTTGCAGTGTAATCTGTTAAATCTAGATAAAAGTGTAATCTGCCGGTTGTCCTGCAGGTGACCTCATAAATCTGTCTTCTTACGATGCACTTGGGGATTTACGATTACTCCAGAGCACTCGTAGTTCTACGAAGATTTTCTAGTGCTACTTAAGTTACGATGCTTTTGGAAAACAGACCATAATATTAAGATCAGTCGTACGATCGTTTTTTACGAACTTCTTAGGCTTAAAATGCTTTTGGGAAACGCAGCCCTGATTGAATCTGCTGCCTCCTAATGCCCTTCTTGTGCCTGCTTCTCCTGTGCCAGTCTTTCAGTGCACTGCTGCTGAGTCAACTGAATTTGGATGTGCTAAAATCTTTATACACCATGTAAAGCTAGATGAAACCACCACACTTGTGCGCCAAAAAGTTTGCCGTCTGCCACTCCCTGTTCGTAGGGATGTGTCAGAGGAATTAAATTGCTTGCAAGCAGCTGGGGTGATATAACGCATCGGCGCCTCAGCATGGGTTTTGTTACGCAGAAAAAGTCCGGTAAAATTAGGATGTTCGTTGACATCAGAGAGCCAAATAAAGCAGTGACTGTGGACTCTTTTCCTTTTCCACACATGGATGAACCACTCTCTGCTCTGAAAGGTTATACTGTTTTCTCTACCGTTGACCTGATTAATGCTTATTACCAAGTGCCGCTGCATGAGAAAAGCCGTGACCTCATGGCCTTTATTATTCACGATGGACTGTTCCATTTTTGTCGTGTTCATTACAATCCGTAAGCTTCAGCACCCCCGACATTTCAGAAGATGATGACCATCATCCTGGCTGGCTTGTCAGGGGTTGAAAATTACCTGTACGACATAACATATAATCCACGGACCTGACATTACAAAGCACTTCATGCGGTCTTACAATGACTAGAAGCTGCTGGCTTGCAGCTCAGTAAAGACAAGTGTCGCTTCCGGCAAACCAGCCTGCTGTTCTTAGGTCATACTGTTTCCGTGGAGGGTCTTCTTCCTGATGAATCACATGTACAGGCGATTCAAAATGTCCCTGCTGATTATCTGTCATATCTCCTGTTGATGATGTTGATGAGGAGTTTGTTGCTTTTCTATCTGCTGCCTGTAAACTTTGTACACAGATTTCCAATGGTTGGCCTCCTTCAACCAAAGGACTGGACACTGAGTTGTTGCTGTACTATAAACTGCATCTGGAACTGTCTGTTAAGGAAAACATCATCTTTCGGGCTCACGACTGATAGCACCTGCTGCTCTTCGATCTGTGCTGGTCTCCAGCCACCTGAAGGACATCAGGGAGATGTGAGAACCAAACAACACCTTCGGGATCTCTATTGGTGGCCAGGGATGGATGCTCAGTTTCATGGTGCTGTCCGTTCCTGCCACACGTGTCAGCTCACTGAAAAAATGTATCATCTTGCTCCTCTCCAGCCGGTGCCACTGGACCATGGTAGAAAGTGGCTGTAGATATTTGAAACTGCCAGATCCAACTGCAGGTTTGCTATATTTGTAATATATTTTGATAGGAGGCTGGTTTGGGGAGAGGAACGACAGACACCCGCTCTGCATGTTCACTTATTTTATTGAGTACTTCAGCACATAAGGACAACTCACGTACATACAATTGGGCTTGGTTTAACGTACCCGTCACTTAGCACATCTATTACAGTCCTTCCCCTTTAGATTTGAACATCTTCCTTTAAAAATAAACATGTTAGAAATAAACATTTTTCACATTAGTGCAACAGGGAACCCACAACAGTTACCAATTGTCAGATAACAATATTTCACAACATTACAACACCGAGTTCCTTTAAACATCAAAACAATGGCACCAAAGATATAATAGTAAAATAACTTTTTGGAGCAGTACAAACTCTCTGTGGATCTCTACGAACAGCTTTCTCTGAGGGTGTTGCACTCATTGGATCTTGTTCAGTCAAATTCTCTGTTTCCAGTGGTCTCAGGCCGAACTCCGAGCTCGCCAAATACGCATTAAACATTACCCCCTCTAATTGAATGTAAGTGTGAACTCGTGAAAGGATCTTTGGACTCTTTTCCCTCGGCCATGCTGTTTCTTTTGTTCCTGCTGTTTTTCTTGAACAGACTTGAGCTAGATCAGGCTTCAACAGTGAAAAGCATGTTCGGATGTGACGCTTGAGGAAGAGCTCCGCTGGTGTCTTTCCTGTGACTGTATGAGGTGTACTATGGTACATTATCAAGAATTTTGCCAATTGGTGCTTGAGTGAAAGCATCTTCTTACTCTGTTTCTCGGAAACACTTTTCAGGGCTGATTGTTTCAGTATCTGAACAGTTCCAAAAAAAATCAGTTTAAAGGATTAGTTCACCTCAAAATGAAAATTTCCTGATAATTTACTCACCCCAATGCCATCCAAGATGTTCAATTCTTTCTTTCTTCAGTGGAAAAGAAATTAAGTTTTTTGAGGAAAACATTTAAGGATTTTTCTTCACACAATGGACTTCAACGGTAACCAAATTGTTGAAGTCCAAATCAATGCAGTTTCAAAGGGCTTTGAAGTGCTTCAAAGGGCTCTGCATGATTCCAGTCGAGAAATAAGAGTCTTATCTAGCGAAACGATCGGTGTAAAAATGCCAGCAAACAGTAGCTTTTATCATGATTGTTTTGAGATCTCGCTAGTTTCCAGTGATTTCTTTCTGATTAGTTTTCTGATATTCCATTCCATTTGTTGGTGAAATGATGGGTTTGTGTGATGTTGTTCCAGAGAAGGCGTGTTTTAGTGAAGCGCTGCAGAGCTTCTGGCCTGACGAATGGAAACGCAGCATGGTTTTGGGCATTGTGCTACAGGTCCCATCAGCCCAGTACGGCCCGTTTAAAGCCCTGGCTTGCACTGGCCCAACAGTGGAAACGTGGCTATTGAGATTGACTACATCTGCATCGTAAAGCGATACCAATCCTCTAATCTCGATGTCTGAGTCCAGTGCTGATATGGAAATGGCTTCTGACCACAGCCTCCTTCGTTCCAAGTGTCATTCGCATTTTGTGCGGCGACCTTCCCCGCCTCAGCGACAGCGTCCATTCAATGTGAAAAAGTTCAAAGATCGGATCGTGAATGAGCAATTCCAGATTGAACTTCAGAATTGATTTCAGACATTGGACCCTTCTTGAGTCCGTCAATTTGGAGAACTGTTGTAAGCTTTTCATAGAGGTGGTGGTGGACACAGAAGTCACAATTGGTCGTCGAAGAGGGACCTACAAAGAGCGGTGGATACGGGATGAGACAAGCAAATGAAGATCAGCGTGCCCATGTCGAAAAAATTTACCGCGACTTGGACCGGGAGGGGAAAAACGGAGCTGCCATCGAGACAAGTGGGCCTGGATTGAACAGCGGGGTGAAACGAAGCCCAGAAATCTGCAGATAGGAATGATTCGAAGACTCTATTCCGCATAGTGCGTGATCTGTCAGGGTCAAAAGGGGACCATGGGGCGCCTATTAAGGATAAGCATGGGAAGCCACTCTTGACCAAAGAAGCGCAAATTAGATGGTGGGTTGAACACTTTTAAGGGACGGTTAATCAACCGGCCCCCAAGAGGATCCTCCAACTAGACCAGTGTTACTCATTGCACGGCTCGTGAGCCTGCTGCGGCTCGCCAAGCTTAAATTTGTGGCTCGCATTGCGGTAAATAATACGGTGATATGATCATGCAGTCAATACAGATATTTCATAAAAACATTAAAAACAAGTAGGGCTATAACATAACCCATTAAAAAACTCAAAGTGTCTGCTCAATTACAAATAATTTCAATCAGATTGAATGGGGTGGTTTATTCCTTTTCTAATCCGATCAAGAGGACATGTAAACATTTGATCGGATAAAAACTGAAACTGAAAGGACGACGTATGACGCTTGGAACGAGCTGTTGTTCCTGTCGAATAAAGTGTCATATAAATGAGTGTCCCGTCATTCTAAAATTCTCCTTTCACTCAGCGTCTGTGAAGTGGAGCAGGACAACGTCCCACCAGTCCTTGTTTCAGATTCTCATCCACAGACGACCCACAGGGCGCAGGGAGAGGCATTTTTACTGCGTGATAAATATAAGCAGCACCGCACAATGGTTCATATGTTCATTGTCTCCAAATTATGACCAGAAATGGATACATATTAAGTCTACTGTTTAAAACAAATAAAGAACCAGTGCAGGAGAATGATAGAGAAATCATCTTGTCCCAGTTACAATTTTGACTGGTAAATCATAAAGAATGATTTTTTTCGCCTTTTTGTATTTATTGCATTGCATATTGTATGTTCAAGGTTTTGCACAGATTAGCAGACATGGTATTTATGACTGGATGTAACTCTTGATACTTTGCGGTAAAAGTGTCTCTCTTACTGACTTTGTCCTATCAGTGTGTCTCTCATGAAAAAAAAAATAGTGAAGATCACTGAACTAGACGAATTTGCACTAATAGAATATCTACCCGTCGCTTACGGATCCGAAGTCATGGTGGTGGTGTGTACACTTAAAAAAACGAGATTGCCAGGACGAGATTGCTGCTGAGATGCTTAAAAAAAGAGGGCGGGAGCTAATGCTAGCACTTACCGATCTGGTCAATGCACATGTTCGAATATACCAATCCGCATTGGACAACTACCAATTAAAGAAGTCAAAAACTTCATCTATCTGGGAAGTGTCATGGCCAGTGATGGAGATGCGGAACGCGATGTGGTCTCTCGAATAGGAAAGGCTTTCACTGTTTATCAGCAGCTCTGCCCCATCTGGCGCATCAATTCCATCAGCCTAAAGATTAAGCTTCGCCTCTACAATGCTATCATTATTCTGACGGCGACATACTGTATGCATGTGAGACTTGGAAAATGACAGAAAGTATTACATGTCGACTCAACGTTTTTTCACCAACTCTGTCTTCACCACAATATAAGAATATCTTACCACAATCGTTTACTGCTGAACATCGACACAGCCCCTCGCTGACATGGTCACTGAATGCTGGTTCTGGTTTGGTGCCCATATCCAGTAAAAACCGACAATGTGCTTACCAAGGACAGCCATGATGTGGACGCCTAGGCAAGGAAAGTGGATGCGAGGCTGCCCGAACCTAGCGCAGCACATTCATTCAATATCTGCAAGCTGTCTGTCTCTTATGGGATGAGGCTAAAACCGCTGCGATGGATCGAGTCAGATGGCATCATCGGCAAATGCGCCGCAAGCCACTGGCAGAACTAAGTCTAAAGTAAGTCTAAGTATGACTGTAGCTCTCTTCACAACAACACAGTCACTGGTCGGTTCCTTAAAACGGGCGTTTAATTCTTTGGCTAGTCTTGTTTAAGCCGTGAGAACTGCATTCATAAATGAACAAATGAACAAGTATAAACACATCAGCTTATTATACAAAACAGTCTTAAGTAAGGCAGATCAATAATATTGTTGAATATTAAATGTCCCCAACTAAGCAAGCCAAAAGCCAAGGCAACAGTGGCAAGGAATCAAAACAGGTGAACTCCATCAGGTGACAGAATGGAGAAAAAGCCCTTGGGAGAAACCAATTCTCCTCTGGCCAACGAGTGAACAGTGTATGATTATGATCCAGGCAGCATTACAGGTCAGAAGTCAGATTGGATCAGAACATTCCGAATATTTATCCAGTTCCATCTGGAGTCATCACGCCGGTATGGAGACAAGTTTTTTGAGAATCAGTGCCGATGACGGTCGTGTCGATGAAGCCTTCACAGGGCTGATGAGGCTGGCACTTCAGGGATGCATCATGGATGGGTCCAGGCGCAGGTCCATCATCTGATCTGGATACGGCCGGGATCTGGCTGACTTCAGTAAACAGGGGAGGGACTGGTTGACACTTCAGGACTGTGTTGTCATTGTGTCCAGGCGCAGGTCCTTCATCAGATCTGGATACGGCCTGGATCCGGCAGACTGTGGTAAACCTTGGATAAACTGAGAGACTAATATTAGCATAGACGCCATCCTTCTTATGATGTAACAAGTACATCAGGATTTATGGGGAGTGTTCCCGGCTCCGGCTGACCTAATCTCTGCAGCCTAACATTGAATTATAGAAGTCTATAATGTGTTATGTGTATGCTTGGCGTTTTTAGTCTAGATTTGAACTGACAGAGTGTGTCTGCTTCCTGGACAATGTTAGGAAGATTGTTCCAAAGTTTTGGTGCTAAATAGGAAAAGGATCTACCGCCAGCAGTCGATTTTGATATTCTAGGTATTATCAACTGGCCGTAATTTTGAGATCGCAATAGACGTGAAGGACTATAATGCGTTGAGAGCTCGCTCAAGTACTGGGGAGCAAACCCATTTAGTGCTTTGTAAGTGATCAGCAATATTTAAAAATGAATACGATGTTTAATAGAGAGCCAATGCAGTGTTGACAGAGCCGGGCTAATATGGTCATACTTCCTGGTTCTGGTAAGAACTCGAGCTGCTGCATTTTGGACCAGCTGTAGTTTGTTTATTAAGCGTGCAGTGCAACCACCCATAATAACATTACAATAATCTAGCCTTGATGTCATGAACGCATGAACTAATTGTTCTGCATTTTTCATTGAGAGCATATGACGTAATTTAGATATATTTTTAAGATGAAAAAGTGTGGTTTTACATTTGCTAGACACATGACTTTCAAATGAAAGATTGGTATCAAAGAGCACACCCAGGTTCCTAACCGACGACGAGGACTTGACAGAGCACCCATCAAGTGTTAGACAGTATTCTAGATTATTACGTGAGGACGTTTTTTTGTCCATTAATTAGAATCTCTGTTTTTTCAGAATTAGGTAGTAGGAAGTTGCTAGTCATCCAGTTTTTTATATCAGCTATGCATTCCATTAATTTTGTGAATTGGTAAGTTTCGTCAGGGTGTGAAGAAATATAGAGCTGCGTATCATCAGCATAACAGTGAAAACTAATGCCATGCTACCTAATGATATCTCCCAAGGGTAGCATGTACAGAGTGAACAGCAACGGTCCTAGTACTGAGCCTTGTGGTTCACCTATACTGAACTTGTGATCGATAAGACATCTCTTCATTTACTGCTACAAATTGATAACGGTCAGATAAGTATGATTTAAACCATGTTAATGCAATTCCACTAATGAGTTTATTTAAAAGAATGCTGTGGTCGATAGTGTCAAATGTAGCACTAAGATCCAGTAACACTAATAGAGAGATACAACCACGATCGGATGATAAGAGCAAATCATTTGACTCTAATGAGAGCTGTCTCAGTACTACAGTCTAAATCCTGATTGAAAATCCTCGCAGATATCATTTCTTTCTAAAAAGGAACATAGTTGTGAAGATACTGCCTTTTCTAGTATCTTTGACAGAAAAGGTAGATTTGAGATCGGCCTGTAATTTACTAATTCTGTAGGATCAAATTGTGTTTTGATTTTTTTAACAATTAATTTTTTTTATGAATTGTATCTCAAAAATAGCTATTGATGCATGATGTCTAATGTAGAGGACAGATGAATAATCAGAATTTCCTCCCTATCTTAAATCAATTCCTTGGAAAATTTTACTGTGATGTGACTCATTAGATATTGCTTGATGCTACAATTTTTTTTTTACCTGCAAGAGTCTCCATCGACAAAAATCGACATACAACGGTTTGCCACTTGGTGGCAATGTATAGGATGATGCACTATAGGGTCTTTAAAACCCTAACTATTCTATTAAAACCCATGCATATGCAAGAAAATGCTTTTTGAATAGCTGTCGTAAAAAGGTTAATTTTCATTGATGATTGTTTGGACATATTATAGACTTTTAATCATTTTAATTATAGGCCTATAATTCATTGTTTAATAGACAAAAAGTGTTTTAGATAATTTACAATGAGGAGTTAGCTAATCTATTATTTTATTATCCTCGCAGCATGTCGGTTTTGCAGTGATGCGCTATGAAATGATTGCGGGGCAAATGTATTGTAATATCAATTTAACAATAAAAGCCTACCCTAATAATAATAATAATAATTTAACCGTATAGTGTGAGCACATAAATCATGAACTTTGGCTTTACATCGCATGGGATCTACTCGTAAAGTTGGTAATCTTGCTGGAATCGCACAGTGAATGTGCGAGGAACAGTGGTGCGGCACAGTGGTGCCTTAAGGAACACCGAAATTAATTGGGTTTAATGCTGGAATTATGCAGTATTTTGAACTATTGTTTGCCTCATGACATGCACTATGGGAGTGTTTCAACTGTTTTTCAATGGCTCTGTGTTGGATTCAATTTCAAGCCATTTGGAACACCACTCAACCAATCAGATTTGAAGACCAAAACATGCTGTTGAAGCTATATTTTAAATTCTCAAATTTTAAGTTAAACCATATTATATTTATCAGTATTATAATTCATCCTTAATAAACTAAAAGCCTGGTAATTTTGTTGCCAACTATTTGTCAGGATCTTCAGCAATGTAGGGTCTCTGGCTACCATGGAAGTTTGTTGCCATGGAAATGCACAGTGTGTTTCCTGTTTGTCGTTGTCCTTTCCTTTCAGGGCTCAGTGTTACACCAAAAACTCAGTTACCTGAGTCACGAATGGGAGACTTCTGCTTCCAACTGCTCTCCACAGATCACCTGATAGCCAAGACTCAATTTGCAGAGTTTAATCCTGTGAAGAATTTACCTGTAAACGTCTAATGAGATGTTTTGAAAAGGGTTTTGTGGCCTAAACAAAGAACAAAACAATGTTCAGTTAGAGAAGTTAGGTCTACTGTAGGTACTTTGCTTAGTTTACTAAGGGGCCATTTGCCCCTTTTTTGCGTAAACATGCTTACGACACTCCCACATTCAGCAATTTTTGGCAAGTTCCCCAATGATTTTCTTCTCTTAGAATGATAAACGTATTGATAGGTTGCTGGTCCTAAGACTAAAGTCATCCCTTTGTCTGCTGGGCAGAAAGGAGAGACTTCAGGGAGGATAAACTTAGTTCAGATGAGAGGAAAGGCAAGCCTTTTATCTTGGGCAGGCACTGTATTTTACACAATGTCCCTCCAGTGTAACCTAACAAAGGGCTCCTTATGTACTTCCTCTAGGCTGGCAGGTCTAATACTGTGGCACAGGGGACGGTTGCGAGGAGACGTCTTTTAGAGAGGCTTTGGATGGTGTGTCGGATAAAGAACAATTCATTGAATCAGCGAAATGTGTGTGTGTGTGTTGTGCCCTGCTGAAAGGTGGCGTCTGGGCCAGTAAAAACTAGCTCTACCCCTGTCCTTTGCCCACCTTGTTTGAACCTCTGCCTGAAACAGTCGTTTTCACTTCCTGTGCAATTTGATCAGTTACTGGTTTATTTAGGTCAAAATAAGCATAATTAGTTGAATGCAATGCTTTTGTGTTATTTTTCACAATAATTTGATGATTTTTTCCAGGACTCTTCATATAATCTGAGAAATATTTAGTCATTGTGCTCAATGATTCAATGTCAAGGCCTTTAATTTAACTAATCTGTATCTTAACCCCTTATCTTAGTGGTTGTTTAGTTGCTTCCATTAAACCATGTTGAACTTTGGCATTGCCCCAGAAGGTCCCACGCCCACTCGCTCCCACCCTCTCTCTCTCCCTGCCACGGTTGGATGCCTCCTGCCCTGATGCTGTCCATTCCCAGTAGGGGCCTCTGTTGATTGGCCCGGCGTGTGTCCTGCACTGTGTGGTGGTGTGAATGACGGCCCCTGTCAGCTGTGACTGGCTCCCCGCCGTTCGGCATTCTTCACTTGAGTGACAGCAGATAGTACCTCCCTTGAATTATCCTAAAAGATTGCCTGTGTGATGGCAGGACCACCTCGTCCCAGAGGGAAAAAAACATCTTGGCTGGGACTCTTTAATGTCGCTCTCTCACTGAGAGACTGAGTCATGACCTCTGAGCAAGTGTTCGCCTGCGTCGCTCCTCTCAGCCAAAATTAATCATTGGACATATTGCATTTATAACTCCACTGGAATCGAATCGCTTTTCATTAGGGTCTTTTATAGGAAGCTGTTTGTTTTTTCCTTTTATTATCCAAAGCCACTTTGATACGTATTATCAGTTTATGCAATCCCTGTGAATCAAACCCATCCCCTTGCTGTTGCTAGTGCCATGCTCAACTATTTGAGAGCTACAGAAATATTATCTTTGTTTTCTTGGTCTCTGAAATTCCCCAGAAGTTATATTTGTTACATATATCTTTTTCTATCTCAGGGAAATATTTTAAGAAACCAAGTCAAAAATGAATAGGTGATACCGGAATTTAAATAATTATATTATTTAAGAACTGACTCTTAAATTACCCTTAGGTTTAAGTCTCTCCATTGTCCTGAAGCAGGCATAATTTCTTCTGTGGAGCAACAGGTGGTCATTTGTGAACAAATTAGACTAGGTTTTGTAATTAATTTTTTTTTTTTTTGCCAAGATTACTCCATTACTGTCAATCATTGTCTGTTCTGGCATTAATTATTGTTTTGTTCTGAAAAATGGCGCCAATTACAGTCAATCACTGTTCATTGCTTAAAAAATAAATTAAAACCAATCTAAATTAATGTATTTGAATGGTGTATATTGAATGTATATTGTATTTATGCTGAATTATAATTTTCTGCTTGCCCATGTGTCTGACCTGCTAAGTAAACTGGCCTAATTAAACAAATGGCCACCTGTTATTGTTCTAGAAGTGGACATCTGGTTAAACAAAAGAGGGAATTATGGGAATAAAACTTAATACCTAATAGGGTGTCTAGAGGAGTGATATTTGGGATGATATCTCTTTTACACATCAACATGATTGAAGGTATTAGAATTTCAATGTGTCTTGGAAAGGGATTAAGAAGCATCTCTGGACATTTGTAATCATCAATTAGTAACAGACAAGTGCTCTTTTTTCCTAATTGCCTGACAGCCCAACCCATATGGGTCAACATTAAATAGTCTGTACATAAATAAAATTTAAATGACCCTCAGCCGTGGCTGCTGTATTTGCTCCATGTGAAATTTGACTACAATTAGGTCCATATGATTTTTTTGAAAGCATTATGAGGTTACATCCTGAATTCATAATAATATTTAGAAAAATATATATATTTGATATAATAATAAAATAAAAATAAAAATACATCAATTGACAAAAAGACTTGCTTATGTATGTCTTCCAACTGTTATGATTTGTAGTAAGTAGATAGCACATACACAGAGAGTCTGTAGCAGGTGTTCACATTACCGGCCTCTCAAATTATTGATTTGCCTATTGATTTGTTTATGTAAATCTTACAAACACTTGACTGAAAGAAAGTAGAAATCCAATTAAAACTAGTCTGAAAAGGTAATCCTAATCCAATCAAGGCTAGAAAATGTATTGATCTGCAGAGTCAAAATCAATACGGCACACGTGAGGGAAATTCAAGTGAAATGTCAAGAGAATGTTTTAGTATATTCAGAAAACAGTGAAAGCATCTCACAATATTTTATTAAGTAATAGAATTGTTCTTGGGTTTTTTTTCAGTTAGCATTTGTGGATCAATAACCTTGTACTTTGGTTTATTATTATTTAGCAAATTATTTTAATTATTCGACTAATGCTTACATTGGATGATTATATGGAACAGAATGTGTTTTAGATGACCCCTGAAATCCAAAGTGTAAGAAAACAGAATAATCTCTTTGGAACCCTGTGTGAAAATGTGGGAAAGGTTTCGGAAATGAATGGATAGACACAACGCAAAAGGCGAGGGGGATAAACAACACTCTAGGTATTCTTCTGGCCATGGTGCTTCTGAAATGCCACCTCGGCCCCTGAATGCCAGACGCGCTGTGCCCTGACTCGCGGGACGTTCTCACACAATCCCACAATTCACGTGGAGGGAAGCAGCTGCAGGCGGGAACATTCTGTGAGGAGGTGGAGGTTGGGAATGCGCTGCCGAGGGAAAAAGGTCTGGATAGGTTACAAAGAGAGTCCCAAACATGGAACAAAGCTGGCATTCAGCGTTAAACCCCACTACTCACAGCCGAGTGTCAGGTTGATGCGTAATTCTGCAAATGTCAAAAGCACGATTTGTTTGCATGTATGTGTATTAAACATAATTCTGAAGGAGTGGGATGTGAGCATGCTTTACAAGCCTCAAACATGAGGTTGTTGCGCCTGGGGAGGAACTGTAAACCAGTGGCTCTAGCACATCCATTGGATGACACTTGCATCTTTCTGCCTTCCAATGCAAGAGAATCCTTATAATTGGTTAATGTCATCAAAGCCTGCTTTGCATTGCTTTAAACAGCCAAAGCTGTGCTAATGCTATTAATGCAAGCCAGTTATTACGTGCTAGCTGATGCCTTTGCACTTGCTTCTAGGAAATTCTGATTGCTTGAATGTTTTAAAACCTTTTAGAATCCCATCAGCTCTAACAGCTTTGTGCCTCTTCAGCAGTCCAGAAGCTGCTGTTGGTTTCCCTTACGAAAAAAAAGTATACTTCAAGTTCATTTTATGAAGTATACTTGAGTAATGTTCAAGTATATTTTTAAGTATACTTTATGTAGTAAGTATACTAATGTCAATATGTACTACTACTAGTAGTAAACTTGTAAGTGTACTATTTTAATACCGCTTGGGACTAAATTGGCCCACTTGAAGTATATAAAAGTATATGTTTAAGTGTACTATAAGTGTAACAGTAGTAAACTTTAAGTGCACAACTAGTTCATAATTATGTTTCTCATTTGTACTGCAAGTGAACTTATGAGTATACTAGTAGTTTACTATTTTAATACTTGTAGCAACTTTGAAGTATACTCTCAGTAAACTACTAGTTTAGTCGTTTTATACTACAAGTTTTCTTTTAATGTACTCTCAGTAAACTACTAGTTTAGTAGTTTTATTCTACAAGTTTTTTTTAAGTGAACTTAACATTATACTTATAGTTTACTATTTATATACAATTTTTGCCATTGCAGTAGGCCTATACTACTATGTTCAAATGTAATTTTTTTATACTTGAAAAATACCTTTAACTTTAATTTTAAAAACATTTTATTAGCTTCATGCATCCTTTTTTATCAACACTTGAATGTCAGTAAGTTTCATAAAGGCAACATTTTAAACAAAATAGTTGAGAAAATCACATTCTTGTCAAAGACTACGCCTTGATCAGATCCAGAACGATGATCAAAACACAGATGGAGTAGATCGAGTCCAACTCCCCCAAAGCTTCACAGTCGTTTTCTCTTCATGGGTTAGGCCTACACTTCATTTCATTTGGAAACATTAAGCAGTTTTGATTTACAAGCTGTTTAATGTTTGATATTACATTATTTTACATTTGAGTGAGCAATCTTCTATCACTTGTTTCAGCTTCTTCTTCTCCTGTGTTTTGATCCAGAGATTCTGTACTAAAAGATGTGTCATAGCGCCCCCTACCGTATACCAGTGAAAAACATGGATAGCTGGAAAATTCAGTCAATGGTGGGGAAAAGTTCAATGAAAGTAAATATGTACACTACCAGTGGACTAGCCTACACAAAAATTCAGATACGCAGAATTAGAAACATATCTGTTTTATATCAATATTTTAATCAATATTTTCAAACAAAGTTTCATAAGACTGTATATGAAAAACGATGTAAAAAAAAAGTATATTTAATAGGGTACTCGATCAAAAGAGTTAACACAACTACAAGCCAAGTATACTTTGAATAATTCAAATTTTAAGTATATCTCGATCAAAAGATTGAGTACAGGTATAGGCCAAATATACTTAGACTTTTCTGTCAGTATAAGTCAAGTATACTTAAGTGCAATTTGAAGTATATTTCTGAGAAGTACATAAAGTATATTTCTGAGAAGTATATAAAAAGTAGACTGAAAGTATACTTTCTTATTTTTAGTTTAAAAGAAGTATACTAATAGAACACTTGAATAAACTTCTTTTTCGTAAGGGTTTACTGGCATCTATATACTGCAGGTTAGATGTTTACAGAGTTGTCCATTATCATTATCATTATCATTGCTAGCACAATTTGAATCTGTAGATAAATCAACTTTGTGTAACTTGTTGCTCAAAGATCAGGTTTAAAATTGAATGTGTTTTCTGTTCTGTTTCATCATGTTCATTTGAGGACATTTTATTCATGAACTAAAAAGCATCCAGAGTGGACTAAATAAACAAATGTAATAAATAATAATAATAATAATAATAAAGTAATTGTGGTATTTTCTAATAAAGTTTCTTGCAAATATATATATTTAAGGAAGCATCTCAAGATTCATCCCTCCATGTTGCATCAGACTGCTAATTCTTAAAACTCTCATCAACTGTCAAAAATGTTAAAAAAATAAAAAAATAAGATTAGTGCCTTGTCGTGTTTTCTATTATAAATTAGAACTTGGTTTCAGTGTTTATTTTATCTCCATTCAACTTCATAAAAAAATAAAATAAAAAAAATAAAAAAACACATTTGTGGTTTCATAACAAAACTGACCTCTGTTAACTGACTTTGAGTTTGAGCCAAATTATTTTTTTACTTTCTTTACTTGCTGATGCTAATGTTCAGTGATACTTGAGAACATGTCAGAACGATTAACACCTCTAATGCACTTCCATGTCAACATCAGTGTCATTTATAAATCATTTTTTATCATCACCAACTTCATGCTTCGAGTTGCTTCGAGAGAATGTGACAGAGTAACTGAATTTTTATGAATTTATTATTGACAGCAAAACACCTTTATTTTCTTAACTGAATATAAAAAAGTGTCGTTCAAAGCTTGGTGAAGTAAGTACAGCAGGCTAGTAAGTGAATGGACTTGGAATACCTGTCAGTGTTTGCGCCTCTCTTTCTCTCTTGCTTCCCCGCTTTCTCTCTCTCTCTCTCTCTCTCTCTCTCTCTCTCTCTCTCTCTCTCTCTCTCTCTCTCTCTCTCTCTCTCTCTCTCTCTCTCTCTCTCTCTCTCTCTCTCTCTCTCTCCCTCCCTCCCTCCCTCATTTGCTGTATAAGTCTGTGATATCTGAACCGTGCCCGGCTCTCATGTCTATGAAACTCCCCTTTGTTTGGGGAATATAATTCCCATTTGGGCCTCCCCTCATCGACACAGAATGAGGAGCGTTCGGGGGAGGGGGGCAAAATGTGTGTGTGTGTGTATTTATGGCTTTAGGGTGGGTGGGGGGGATTCCAAAAAACACAAATCAACAATATAGAGCTGATGAAAATGCAAATAAACTTTGAAAAGCATCCGCGCACACAGGCACCTCATTGGTTGCCCACTTGTTGTACAGCTCAAGATGCCAAAAAAAAAAAAAAGAGATCCATGCTCCTGTTCTGCACAGCTTAAAAAATTAAAGCCCTGGCCGAGGTGGGGGGCTCTGTGTGTGTGTGTGTGTGTGTGTGAGGGATTCAGATCCTGATCCTGTCATTATAGGCAGCACTGCAGGCTGGAGTCATCGCTAGAGCACAGGGCTATGTGCGTGCATGTGTGTGTGTGTGTGTGTGTGTGTGTGTGTGTGCACTTTTTTTCTCCCATAATGCAGTGTGATAAGGATTGGCCTACATGGGGCTGAGAGAGTGGCGTCTGATGAAGGCTTGATTAGTGTGTTATCTACTCCTGAGCTGCTCCTGATGAAAGCTTCTGACGGGAGAATGGCTGGGAAAACGGCAGACAGCTCCATCAAATGGCAGCTATGTTATGACATGACAGCCAGGACCTGGTGGATGGTAAGTTTGGTGCTTTTTGGAGCTTTTTTTTTTCTTCACTTTTTTTCCCACCAATTTTTGAGTGACGTAACTCCTCCTTCAGTGCAATTCATAGCGTGTCTTAGAGAAAAGGTTTTGCGCGAGCAGTTGTTTGAATTTGAATTATATGTTTTATCATTTGAAAATGTTTACTGAGATATTTACAGAAGTAGGCTATTTACAGAAACTTTTGGTGATTCGTGTAAAAGAGTCTTCTAATGTGTTGATATTGACTAAAGCGTGTGTTGTATAGGGATGTCACTGGTGTCACGTGAGGTCAGGAGCCTGCGCTTGACTGTCAGGAGGTCAAGTTTATTTTTTCTTCTGTTTGTATACTCCGATCTATACTATGCTAGGTCATAGCTTACATTTAATTAAGTTTAAAGTGTCCGACCCCAATTCTCTCTGTTTAGGGGATTTTGAGAGTTTGTCAGCGATGATCAGGGACCCCTTCAGATGAAAATGAAGTTTTAAAGTGTTATAAGAAATCAATTATTCTGGATGATGTTTCTTGTAGTCGCTGCTCCGTTGATATTTCTGATAGTGACTTTCTTCCCTGGTTTTGGTCATGCCGTTTATGAACACTGTCGCTCAAGATGTGGTTTTGCTCTAAACTTGTTGACATTATTCTCTCTGTTTGTCTATATTTCCTCCTGGCAGACAAAAGCCTCTTGTTTGAGCGTCACTTTCAATGAAGCTACAGCTACTGCTGGTTCTCATTCCGCTATGATTGTTAATTTTGCATCAAAAGTCATACTTTTTTCCTTCTGTCAGCTGTCTTGTGAGTTAACAATTTACCATTGTGTTGTTTCATAGGACAGTGACAATAATTACGGTTTAAAGGGATGCCTCTAGGGATGTTTTAGATATTTCATAACTACAAAAATGTTTAGAAATTAATCATCTTTTTTTTGCTCCAGACAAAGTCAGAAATTTAGTGGTAATGTACTTTGCTCATTTGGACACAATTGTGTCAGTAATACACTTTCAAACATACACTTTTGTATTTTCAGTTATGAAGTCATTCATTTTTGTGTAAACCTGTGGATCCTGTCTGAGCCATTAAAAGTCAACCCGAGTACTCACAGAAAAATTGAAATAACAAATAAAACAAATAAAGATTAAATTGTATAATTAGTATACATAATTTAAAGTTACATTCTTTTTTATGTAGGCTATTTTTTGAAGGGCAACTGCAATAACCATCGTTCTCTGCTTTTCACAAAAGTTAACTTGGTCTGTTCTGGATATATTAGGGTTAGGGTTACACACTCATTAATGTATTGTTTTATATGCTTTTTTTTAAGTCTTAATTTTTATATTATGCAGATTTAAAAAAAAATACTTTTTACTGAAAATGATTAAATAAAAAGGCAGCAATTAATTTAGTAGCAGACACAAGGAAGGGACTACCTTTATGTTTAATCATTTTCAGGACAAATGTTACAGTATACATGAATGTTATACAGTAGATATGTGTACATTAATAAGAAATGAAAAGATGTTGTGTGTTTACCACTGAATATTCTCTCTATTTATGGAAAATAATTAAACCAGACACACATTCTCCTTGGCTTTAGTTTCATTTTGACAGATGGGATGTTTTCATCCTTCCCAACCAATGTCCAATGGAATATCTGAGTTTAATCAAGAATTTGGAACATAGCACATATCAAAATATTTTTCATAATGGCAAAAAAAGAAAAAGAAAAATGTGGCACAACAAATTCATTTAAAACACCTTGGATCTGGCATGGACTCACCTGCAGATGGACATAAGCATCTAAACAAGGACAGGGTCCAGACATGGTTCAGTTTGAAATGCTAACCACTAAGAAACTGGTGCAAAATGTCAGCACTGTCACAGATGCTGGGGTGAGCAACGCAGAGAGGAAAGCAGCATTTATCACTAATCCCTGTGGCCAACAGTTGTTCATTAAGGTATACACTACGGCCCCCCCTTTTTTGTTTATTGAGGGTCTTTTTTTCCTGCAAGAGTCTCTCTGTCTGGCTTGCATTGTGCAGCTGGGAGACTGATGTCAGTCTGCATGCAGCCTCCCAGCAATCTGGCCTTCAGACGATACTCCTGCTCTCCTGCCGAATGTGGGTCGAAGATTAGCATAATACCAACTAATCGTGAATAATATTAGCATTGAGTAAGGCAGTAATTAAAAGGATTAGCACTAGGGGAAGAAATAAATGAGGAAATTCTATGACAACTGTGTTTATGATATTGATTGGATGACCACTGGGATTTGATGCTCAGGACTGTTGGTCAGATGATGAGAACACGCTGACCGCTTATAATGGGCAGATAAAGTAGCGATGCTTATTTTAGAACTTGTACTTGTTTAACTAATGATTGTCTGTGTTATGCCAGGTGTGGTGACTATGTTCTGTGAATGTCTAAATACGTACTAATTAAATGTATGTACATAAACAAGTTTTTGGTAAAGAACTTTGAGCTGCTTAGCGTTTAACTCTTCAATGACCAGCATGTAAACTGATTACAACACGGGATTAGTGTCAGTCGACATATGACAGTAGTGATGTTGCACTTTTAGATGGGTCACCTTGGTACATTTGATTTAGACTCAAATCCCCACACTGATCTATCTAGTAAATGGTATTGTTTGTCTGGAAGCTAAACTCTCTCCATAATCACAGTGTTAATTATTCCAGATGTTGGGCACACCTCAGGTTTGTTTGATCATTATCATAGGGATCAAGCTCAACTTCTTCTAAATGCTTTCTGCAGACACTGTGTATTATTAGAGTAGCATGTTTAGAGTTTCTGCCACCATTATCTCACCATTTACCTCTAGTACCACTAGGACCACAATAAACAACCACTAAAGGTGCACTCAGAGTTTTATTCTCATAAAATGTTTTACACATAAAGCAACAAATAGTATTCTTAGAAAAATAAAATAAAATACTACTACAAGTAGAAGTAATAACTAGTATTATTAGTATCACATTTAACAGTACAATTGGTTTCTTAATGTGTAAAACATTTAATGACAATTAATTATTATTAATAATATTCATATTGTGCCTTCCCCAAGCTTAAGGATACTCATATTACTACAGGGAAGAAAAAAGTTACATTTTATTTCAATAGTCCATGTTTAGTTTAGACATGGACACCAGTATCTAAGAACTACATGTAAGTTAACTCTCGTCAATTTGCAAATACATGTCAACTATAACTCTCATTAGAGTATTAGTAGACGGGTAGATTAGGGTTAGGGTAAGTAGAATAAGTTTACTTGTACTTGCAAAGTTATTTACAGTCAGTAGAATGTCTGTTGGAGGACCATCAAAATACTTTTTGGCAGTTTAAAAAGTGTTTTATATAGTTGTTATGGTCTCCATGCACAGAGAGAGCAGGCGCTTGGATCTAGGTAAGCAATATTTATTTACAAAACTGAACTTCTACAATAATATAAAGCAAAGATCTCAGTAAGAAAATAAATGTAGAGCACCATAACATAGACAATATCCGACATGTAACTGAACCCAACTGGGAATACACAGGACTAAGGGGCTGTTTACATAACATCATTTTCAACTAAAAACGTAAATCTTTTTATGCGTTTTGGCCGTTGATTTACATGACAACAGCGTTATGGGTGCCTGAAAACGCAAGCTTTTGAAAATTGTTTTTTTTAAAGTGCTAATTAATGGTCTCCGTGTAAACTACAAAAACGTGAATCTCTGAAGACGATGACGTAATGCACATGCATATTACGTGATCAGTCTACAGTGTTTCATTGCCATCTAATGGCCTGGCAGCAGAATAAAGCGTTTTCAATGTGGAAATGCCGGATGGTCGAGGGAGCCTGGTGAAGCTATAAGGACGATGGTCCCAGGTGGAGCTGAAGGAGGGAAGAGCCAAGGTGGAGTTAAGTTTTAAGTTTATTGTCCTTTCGGAAATTATTTTGTGTCTGTGGTACCCTTCAGTCATCACCAACACCAAATGACAAATAAAAACAAACATCAAAAATACAAAAGTACTTTACAAAATACAACCGACATCAACAACATCCCTCTTGCAACAGCAAAATCACAGCCATAAATGTAAATTGACAACTGTGATATATCACAATAATTTATTTAACAGAGCTATACTGGAGGATATAAAAAATCTTTGTGCACGGGCAGTCCATAAAAACTGTACCCTATACCTTAGACCAGATGGTTGACTGGTTAACGGGCTGAGGCGAGTCAACTGAGGAAGAGTCAAGAGACAGAAGGGAACCAACGGAGGCAGGGCCGAGGAACTGGCTGTCTTGAGTAGAGGAGGCGGGAGAGGGAGGCTGAGTGCGACCATCAGAGACGCAGGATACTTGGAGCTGAGCGGGACCAGTGGAGATGCAGGACACTTGGAGCTGGGCAGAACCAGCAGTAACTAGAAGACTAGAAGACACGATTTGGACTCACATTTGAAACTAAAAATTGTAATCGTTTTGGACGTTCATTTATACGACAACAGCGTTTTGGGTGCCTGAAAATGAAAACTTTTGTAAACGATTTTCAAAGTGCAAGTTTTTGAAAACGGTCTCCGTGTAAACAAAAACATGAATCTCTGAAAATGATGACATGTTTAGGGTTACATGTTTACAATCTGTAGGGTTTCATCGCCATCTAATGTCCTGGCAGCAGAATACAGCATTTTTTGTAATTTTTGCAGATCCATCTGAATGAGGATCGTTTTGACAATGGTTTGACAATGGTCTGTACTTGGAAAACTACGTTTTAGGCATATCGTTGCTGTGTAAACGTACCCTAAATGAGTGTATTAACGAGGGACAGGTGAACACAATAGGTTACTATGGTAACAAACAGGCACACAATAGGGCCCTAAGGGTACAGCCATTTGTAGTGTTGTCCGAAACCATAGTGGACGTTATGAGTGCACTCATTCAATCCCACAATGCACTGCAATAATGAGTGTACAACCGATGTACGCTCAATGGCTAGAGAATACCTGTAAAGCACTGTGAGGGTTGTGCCGAACGAATTCCTGCGTCTCGCAAGAAGATGGCGCCCCCAACTGTATCATCTATATATACACAAATGTTTAAGTTGTTTAAAAGTGTAGGGACACTGACTCAATTACATCATTCGCAGTGCTTCATGGGAGTGGGCATGTGCTAAAAGTTATTTTGGCACAATTTGCTTGTTGTTTGTCTTATTGGTGGAGATTTCTTTGCAGCATCCTGGGTAATAGTTTCCCACTAGGACTTCCGCTGTTAAATATGATTACTGACGGGTTCGGCTAAAGCATATTTCATTGATTAACAAACTCATAGCTCACAGTAGGTCTGTCTTTAATGGTTTGTAAGTTATCTTTTAGTAAATCAATTCCCTTATGGAGAAAATGTATAGGATTTTTACTTCCGGAACTCGACTGTTGCCATTGACAATTGCCATCCTGTGACCTCATGGGATAGTAAAGTGTCTATTGGATGTGCACTTTAGAATCTTGTCAGAAGTAGAAAGTCATCTGGGTATTTTTCACTTACTGTTTTATGAATTCTGTGAATTTGGACATCCTTCTTTTTTTACATACTGTTTTTCTTCTACTATATACTAGCATAATCAGAATGCAACCAGGTGATACCTTTAAGACTGTTAAGAAAAGGAGATCTTACTTTCAGTCCTTTGGGAACACTGGGCAAGTGAATAAGGTACTCTCACATGTTGAGCATGTACACGTGGGGACTATTTTTAAAAAGCTTTGTAAAGGCTTATATGGATATGCACTATCAGTTAACTTATCTTTTAGAGATCAGATGTGGAGCATTTTGAAGAGAATGATCGACCAGGGGTTCTTTAAATGCTACAGCGATGTGTAGTCATGCCTGACAAATATCTGCTTAGGGCAATTAGGAAACAAAAGGCCTCTTTGTTCTAAACAGGAGGAGGGGGGGGGGGGGGGGGGGGGGGGTCTTGAGAGAGGGCTTGAGAAAGAAAGAAGGCTTGAGAGAGGAAAAAGAGAAGCGTCAAGGTATGGGCCAGAACTGCTGCATGGAGGAATGGTGTATAGATGTAACTTGACCACTTGTTGATGTCTCAGAGCATAAATTAAGATCATGAATTAAGGTCATCAATAATAAGTGTTTAGTAAAGGCTTTAAAGAGTTTTAAGAGTTTAATGTTAATTCTGTCAGGACCTCTATCGTCAAATACGATTGACAATTAGCATATGGTTTGGATTGGTGGTATGGTTCCGTTCTGGGCGAGAACTCCCTGCGCATCCATGCAGCCTATAGGATAAGAGCAGAAAGAGCAGCAATAACCCCCCTTAGGGTAAACAGAACAGAACCAACATGAATGTATTGCAGATATCATTAATTCAAGATTTTAAAGTAAAACATTATTCGAGAATTTATTCTGATTCGAGGGGAATCAGAATGCCAAATCCTGACTGACGATAGGAGGAGCTGGGGAGGGAGAAGGGTAATTAGCTCCTGAGAAACACGATAGCTGCTGATAATACTGAAGGAGCTTATATATGTATACAGTGATAGGCATCGTATTCCTATAGGTAGGCGTGGATCTTCTGAGAGTCAACTGATGCGAGCTTGACTAACGTGACCTGCCAGACGCTACGCTTATCTCCGTCAGATCAATTCACATTTATTTGTATAGTGCTTTTCACAATAGCTACAAATCGTTTCAAAGCAGCTTTACAGTAAATGCATGTCAACATTACAATTCAGAGTGATCTGTAATCAGAGGTGAGGTGACTGTGTCCAAGTAATGTATTTCAGCAAGGTACATATACAAATCATACAGTTAGCTAACAGGGTATTCAATTTAAGGCAGAAACAATGAGCTCATTGAAGTAATAAATTACAAGTTGTCAACATAATGATTACAATACATAGAAATTTAGCATTGGTGCATGTTGATTTTGAGTTAAGACCTGGCAGGAGTTGGAGTCATCTACATTGTTCAGATCTAGATCAGACAGTGGTTTTTTAGTTTTTTTTTAAAGCTCATTAAGATGAAAGGTCAACAAAAAATATTTTAGAAAAAGTCACTAATTCATTCAATTCATGCTTGCTTACAAACCTAAATGCCTTTCTGAGACCTGAGGATATTATATTATTTATTGTTTATACCTGCAGCATTTTCATGAGAAGAGTCATGCCAACATAATCTACAAGTATTACAACTCTAGACAGGACTACTGTTAATATATATATATATATATATATATATATATATATATATATATATATATATATATATATATATATATATATATATTAGTGTTATTATTATTATTTTTCTCACAAAGAACTGAGGCTTTAAGTATTTCATGTTTATTAATCTTGCTGTAGTGCTTAACTCCATTTATATGCTTCAGTGCTCAACTATCCAGTGCCAACTGATAATAACATATTGAAATATACACAAAGTCATCTTATCTACAGACAGAAGAGTTAAACATTTTAACGTAAATGGACTGTCTGATGCCAACATGATACAACAATAGTCCAGTGTATTACGTTTACAGTGGACGTTTAAACACCATAATTGTTATGGTAACTGGTCGGAATTTCATCACCTCTACCGAGAATCTTACTTCTGTACACTTAAAGTTTAATTGTACATCTCTGCTCTAATTTCTTGGAGTACTTATACAGTACTCGATATTGCACATGTCGAAATTATTGGTGGTCCTATCATTCATACTCTTTCACACAGTCTTTTAATGTGGTGTGATCACAAGAAAACAACTTTAGTCGTTATTTTTGAGGCTGTTTGTGGAGGAAACCCTGTTTAGTGAAAATGAAAGATCCAAAATCAGACCGCGAAGCTTCTATAGTTGTGGCTAATGAAGATGCACATTATTACAGGAACATGTGTTCAGAGACCAGACAAAGGCCTGCAGGGATGCACATTTCATGCGACATAGGTGCATGCTTGTCCTGTCAATCAAGACCCATTGAAGTGAGGAGTGAGACAGATGCACATAGAGAGAGAAAGCAAGTACACAGCAGTTTTGCCTGACTCTTCTGTGGAGGCCTGCTGCTTCTTTCTCAAAGCTGAAGGATTTGCAATGCATGCACGGGTGTGTGTGTGTGTGTGTGTGTGTGAGTGAGTGTGAATGGAACGCAATGGTTTTGGCAGGATTCCATGTTTACTATAAGCTTTCTCCTTGTTTATTTGAGTGTGCGTCTCATTGTTGCTCTTGTCCTTGGTTACTGGTTTGTGGTGGCGAGGAATAAGGACAGTCTTTCATGGTTACAGGTGCATAAGAGCTCCCTCTGCATGTTTTTGAGTGTTTTTTTGTTGTAAATTTTTTTTAAATGTAAGTGTGTGATATTTCTTTCAAGACTGTATCACAAGGCAAAGAGAAAGGAAACAAGAAAACTAACATTAAATAAAAATGACATTGTAACAAAGGACATGTGCATGTTTCTTTAAATGCTTGTCACTACATTTCAGTATACTACGTGAACGTGTAAAAGAAAAAAAAAGAAATTTAAATAAAATTAATAATTAACAATACTTCGATTGGTTTGGGTAATTATTGATTCATTTTCACAGCATTTCTACTGAATAACATTATCTGGCCGTTTTAGTCTCTGCCATCTCAGTAACAGTCAGAAATAGCAGTGGATAGAATTACTACAGGTGCAGTAGTCTCAAACGAACACAGTAAGGTAATTAATCAGTCTTCATCTCTGCCAAGTTTTCCTTAATCCATTTGTAGGCAGTGGTTTTATATAGATAGTCGTTTGCTGCCCTCTGGTGCTTAAATCATCCTGTGCGTACAGATTAGAACTGCACTTACAGAAACATACTAAAACATATCAGGTCAGGCAGATGTTGGTTATGCTTTTATGGTCCACTTTGCCATCACTGTGAAATGAAAAACAAACAAACAAAAAATATTATTTTGAGATACAAGTATATGAATGGACTCGAATTATTTTAAATAAATAGAGGTGTAGGCCTAAGGATGTTACCAGTCGAAGACAGTTGGCTACATGGTAGGCTGCTAGGCTATATAATGTCACATTTTAGGTGATTTACATAGATTTACATACATTTTTATTTAGCGTTTTCATGAGCACATAATTTTGCCTCTCAAAAGTACAGCCTGACTGCGTAAATATCTGCCGTGACCCGGATTCGAACCGGGGTTGCTGCGGCCACAACGCAGAGTACTAACCTCTATACGATCACGGCACTGTGCTGGTACGCCACTCGACCGACAGTTCACTACCGCATCCTTGTGGGCTGAATGGAAACTGCGCTGTATACAGTTCCCAATATAACTTATTTGACTACGTTACCTACATCGTTATCGCTCTCTTCTGCCTTCGACAAACACCTGGTTGCAAATTGTAAAATCGACAAAGAGATATTTTATATTTTTTATAACATATTTTATTCTGTTTACATTTTTATATAACCAAAAGCAATAACCAGCATTATTCGTGCTGTTTAAAAGTTCATACGATATTTTTTTTTCTTCCAGTGAAGGTTATAGGTAGGATGTCACGTTGAGTTTAGGCTGTAGATAGACCGACAACCGCAATGTTCTCTAACAATATGTTACCAGCCAGCTTGTACTTCACACTTTTACTATCACTAATAAATCACGTACAAGTCTAAAAGTCACTGCTTTACTTAATATCCTGCCGTGACCCGGATTCGAACCGGGGTTGCTGCGGCCACAACGCAGAGTACTAACCACTATACGATCACGGCGAGCTATGACAGTGGTAAACATTAAGGAATCAGCAGTCACACTAGGTTTTACGATTACGATGTAACCCTATAAAAACAGAACAAGGATATTGTTATTAATACAGTATTAATGTTTTAAAGCATTAAAGTAACAAATATGTCGCTATGAGATGTCATTACATAGCCTATGTCAAAATCTGCGGACTTTACTTAATGTTTCACGTGTGGCTTTGTGACGATGATGTTGGCACTCTGTGATATTGTTTTTAAAGTAGGCCTATTAAACCGCAAAATTAAAGTGAATAAATTGTCAAAACAGCTGTTACAAGGTAGCCTAAGAGTTACAGGTTTCTACGCCATGATTATAAGGAGACAAAGTGTTTTTTGGAACGAGTGAATGAATGGAACTTGAACAGAGCAGAGCGAGGTCACTGGCGCGTGCTCCTATGTGAGTTTCACAGCTCCTGCATTCTTACGTTCGAGGAGGATTCAGTCTACAGACGTTATTTTGTAAATTATAAAAATGCGTCTTGAGAAAGTGTTCATCTAATACACTATCATTTGTTTCACATCACCCCGCTTGCAATCTAGGCCCGCTGATACAAATATGGCGTTGTGGCGCAATATGAAAAAGCGTTCCGACATAATTATAATCCTATGTATAGGCTATCTGTCCACTTAAAAGCAAAAACACTAAAAGATGACTCAGAAAATAGGCTACCAATAGCAGAATATTCGACAAACGCTTTACCTGGTTTGCAATTTTGCACCGAGCAAACAATGATGATGTTGAATTTAGCACTGCAGAGAGCTTGGTCGATACATGTAAAATATGAAATGAAATTATATCCTGAATTTGAATGGTCATTAATTGTTCTCAAAAAAAGTTTGTTTTTTTCTCACATATTTCTCATTCCACACAATAATCTTGTTAAAATGAAAGGTAGCCTACATTATTCACCTGGAGAGGAGCCTGAGAAATATGAAAATGATTTAGCCTAATTGCATGTTATAGGCTAGGCCTACTCCTGTGAATCTGACTTGAGAAGTATGTTCACAAAATTTATCAAATAATGGAAAACAAAATATAGTTGTATAAATACAAATTAGTGCAGTTTTTAATTGCTCAGTGAAACCCAGGTGTAATTATTTAACACAAAACCAACATCCAAACCCATGACTGCACTTTATCCTTGGTTAGAGAGGTTGGCCATAGTGTTATAAAAAAAAAAAGAAGAAGAAAAAAGAAAGCGCAGTTTTTCATTCTTAAAAAAAAAAGAGAAACACGACCTGTCATACCAAACTAGGCTACAATGTGCCTTGACTGAAAATATCTTATTGATATAAAAATAATACTAAAAAAAGTAAAAATTATTGATTAACATAGACAATTTCAATTCTGGCTCAAAACAAATCGAAGCACTAGAATAAATGTGGCATTCATTAATATTATAATACATTTAGAATACCTGCTAATTTATGGGAAGGAAGCTCTCATAGGCTTTGTCTCGGAGTGAAATGCTAAAATGGAAATCATGCTAGAAATTAGGCTCGTTACCTTACAATAATTTTTATTTATTTTTACCTTTGCAACATATCGCGCAACTATGACGTAAAAAGCGGGCATATGGGATCATGGAATCATATGGGTCATCTTCAAGCCGTTATTAGACGGTCGTGTGTCTCTTTGCTACCCGGTAGACTTATGGTCGACTTTAAAAAGGGTGGTGTCGTTTATTAAAAAGCAGCAGGTCATTGTTTTGCATTAAATGTATACATTTCGCCACTTAACCGTTTACCAGTTTTAAAAATCTATTTGCACGTTAAAGCAACGCTATTTTTAAAACAATAAATATAATCGATGTAGCATAAGTAATAAGCAAATAATATTCACTCGTAGGACTTGAATGCTTACTACTGAAAAGCAATATAACTTTCCTAACCCGTGAAAACAAGAAAAGACGTTTTAATCGAAAGGAACGGAATATTTTTTATATTTTCTAGAGACATTATAAACGAAATATCGCCTTGATACAGCAACCCACTGATGCACCAGCTATAGGCTACACAAAGCAGCCTAAGTAAAAACGATAATTAATGACTAGAAAAGTTTGGCTTCGAGCGTCTGGAGTCGAGAGAATAGAATAGCCTATCTGTACATGAAATGTAGTGAACTTACGGAGGCAGTATCGAGGCTCGCTGCGCGCACGGCACACAGGCTATCCAAACTCATGTGAGACTTGACAGGCACAAGAGAAAAGATCTCTAAAATCTTCAGGACATCGATATTTCTATATGTTAATAATGATTCCCTGTCCTCCGCTCGCCACTGAAATTGCCAAAGTTTACGTCTAAGAATTTGGAGCCCTTTCGCTTCATTTCGTATCACACTCCACCTACTCGATATAGCCTAATGCTCCAACAAGCCCTTGTGTTTGTTGTTTCAAACACAGGGCTTGTTTGTTTGTGTTTACAAGTGTGACAGCGCATAGAATAAACGATTCATTCTATGTAAGTCGTTTATCTTGACAGATACAGTTAGTTAGCCACGAGTGCAGTCACAACCAAAACGAACTTTTCGACGTGACAACTTGTGTCATGCAGAGCAAAGATGACAATCCAGGCTATAAAACGAAAACTGTTATAAAGGTTTGTCTATCGAAGAGATAAAAAATAGAATGTATGATAGCCTAATTCAATTTATTCTGTAGAAATTATAGAAACAACAGGTAAAAATGTTATTAACAAAATTACGAACGATTAAACAATGTATTTGTCATGCATGCAGCGCTTAATGTAGCTATAAGTGAGGCGTATTTCTGCTTAGCTCGATTTACTTAAATGTACAAATTTGTAACGACCTAAATGAAAGACCAAATTGTTTTGTTGAGATCACCACTGAATAGTGGCATATAGAAAAAAAAAATTAGTCAGAATTGCTAATCATTCGTATTCATTGCTGTCTGTTATGATTAGCCTACACTTTTTTATTTACAGGTGACGTGAATAATCATAAACTGTTTTATTACTACTGTCTTTTAATAGTGTCTCATTTAATGGCACCGGTAAACACGCTCAAATTAATGCGTGTTTCATCCATGTTGTTGGAGTCGTGTGTGTGTGTGTGTGTGTGTGTGTGTGTGTGTGCGCGCGCGCGCGGGGCGCTCTGGTGTTCTGGTCTGGATCAATGCCATCATTGTGCTCTCTAACAGTGGTGACTTTCTCTGCTATATCATTCAAAATCTTAACAATGGTTTAGTAATACAGCCTATAGACAGTATATATTTCTACCGATTTAAAGATTGTTTAGCTGTTATTAAAAAGTCATCAAAGTTTAACAATGCTAAACAATGTGGTTTGAGATTATGTAAGAAATCGAGCACACATTGTATGAAGGGGAAGAAGTGTGAAAATCGTTATTATTAATTTATTTAAATAATTTATTTAAAAAATAGCTACTAATTGCTACTAATTTAGTAGGGATTTATTTGCTGTAATGCCTGTACATAAGGAAATATTCTTAATCCCCAAGGCCAAAATGCACAGAGGAATTTGACCTATCTTCAGCCACTAGTCTAATTTGCGCTCGGTCTCGCTTTGATGGGACTTGGTCAATGTTAATATGCAAATAGTGACACTGTCTGCCGAGCGGAAGTGAGGGGCCTAGGGCATGGAACGGCGAGCGGAGCTCCACCGGTGCGCCAGCCAATCAGAAACGAGGATGTAATTCCAAATGCGCAGCTACGTTTGGCTGCTGCCAGCGAGCAACAGCGACGACAGACAGAGAAAGTGAAGGCGCAGACCTACCCACTTCCAAAAAACTCAGCCTATTCTGGACCGCGTTCAACTCAACCACCAAAAGCTATCCAAAAGACTGACTTGCAGAGGAAGGAAGATAAAAAAAATATCTGAGGTGCTCGCTGACTTGATTTTGCCGCCTGTCTGCCAAGAATTCGCTTCCGGTGTTCATTTTTATAAGCACTACAACGTGAAACGAAAAGAGAAAAAAATAAAAAAAAAAACACAAATTTTTGAACTTGAGACATGTGAGCGTACCGGCTTCAATTTCATCCGGCCTCCAGGAACCCCCTTCAATTCCATGCAATACAGTGCAATGGTACGTTATGATGGAAAACACTGTCTTACTAACATTTGTGAATATTTTGCTGTGTTGCGCGTATGTAACCTCAACAGAGCAATAGCTTTACGTTTCAATATTGAACTGAACAAGACACTTTAAAACTGCAGAAAAAATTCTCGTAATGTTGGATTGTTTATGTCATGCATTGGCAGACGTCCTATATGGGTCATATTGTGTCAGAAGTCGAGTTTGTGCCTCTTGGCATGCATCCTGTGTTAGCTCAAACTCTCCCCTATTGAATAGCCGTGCGCTTCTGGCACGGAGCAGCGGCGTGAATACCTGGACAAGCCGTGTTGATATTTACTCACACTGTCATTTAAATGCTTGTCTGGGGCTGTTTTACGTAGTGACACTTGCATTGACTCTCTTTCACACTGTAACTTTGTTCTTTGATACTTTAAAACATTACGTTATGCACACGTAGATGTTTGCACGTCCATAAACCGATTCATTGTTTTACCATGAACATTGGACTTTGTTGCGTTGCGTTGCGCTTTTGTTGCGGTCCATTGTAGTTACATTTTAGTAATGGACTCGGTGTCCTTCATAAAGTCTTTGTTGAGCCTTGTGGACTTATGAGTTGGACGGAGGGGGTGGGCTTTGACTTCGACACAAGATGCCGTCATTTCAATGTAACGCGAAGGGAATCATTAGGCTATCTGTCCAACAAACAGACTGGCCCTGTGCTCTTCTCACTGGGATACGTGATAGAACCGTATGCAGTACTGCTGTTGATTTCTCTCTTTTCTCGCAAAATTTAAACCGTTGTCATGTTGGCTACTGCTCTTTTAAAAAGCACAGAAATAACACTGAACATTGACAAACTAATTCATTAATTCAGTTTGGAGTTATTTTGCATAATAAACGCTGCAGGCCCACACTTAGGCTACATTTGCGTCAGTAGTTAATAGCCTAAATCGTGCATTTCCAAGCGTATGATATACTTTTAAAGCCTTTATGTTTTTTAAGTAATGCCGTATCTCAGTATTGGTTTGTAATAGCTGATAGTGAAAGTAAACTTAACCAACGAAAGTCTAGACAAAGTAGGCTAGTCAATTTCTTTATATCCCCATATGATTTGATCATAAGCATCATATTTTGTTTTTATTAAGACGACGCCTGTATAAAATGTAATCAAAGTCACAGGCAAAATCAATTCATGAGTTGTTTTCATTTGCAATTGAAGAATCCAGCACACATCTTTACTGTAGGCTATATTGGGCTCGCTTCATCGTGTTTCATAGTTTTACATGCCTGCCCAAAGTCCTCACAACATAAAAATGACATTTGGATAAAAAGTAGGAAATTGCTTAAATCTTTGTCAATGTCACGGAGGTGCAATCGAGGTGGGCTGGAGATATGGGATATGCGCTTGCTGGAAGAGGAGGAGTATGACTGTGTAATTAAAGGCGAAAAAAAAAAAAAAAATCTTCAGACTGATTTGTTAGGCTCCAGCAGACTAGAGGGTGTTACCGGCCCATATTATATCAAGTTTGAAAAGCAAACACATGATCAGAAATTAGGCGCCTTCAAGTTTTCTTATTGCACGTGTTATAGGCTATATTATTCAAGATTCCTATTTGAAACTCGGCTCTCAGATTCCGGTAGCTTTTTACTCAGCGGCGGGTTCAGCTCACGCGCTGTGGATGCGTCTAGATTCACTCCGTTTACAATCTTTTGTGCTCTTAAATAGACGTCGGGATCGGTTAAATGCAAAGTGTGGGATCTCCAGTTGTTCTCTGTTGCCGGATAAGAGCGTGTTTTTTTGAATGAGGATATCAGGTCTTACTCAAACGTGCACGGAGCAGCACGGGCTCTGAAGAATGAAGCGATAATATCAATCATCTGATACCCTTCAGGACTTTGATAACCGCGCGATCTACGATGTATTCGCCGATTTGTCTCACACAGGTATATTTTATATATTTTTTGTATTATCACTGAGTACTAGGTAATTCTTTATACTTAATTGTGTACATTATTCACTGCATGTGCTTTTGGTTAATATAAAATTGCTGCAGTTATAGGCTATTACACATTTATTGTAGCCTACACTTCCCTCTTGTCTTTTTAAAGTTAAGTATCGTATTTGAACAACTTTTTTCGACGTCGTGTCTTACAAAAGGCACGTAAGAAAATCGACTAATTTAAACTTTAACTGCAACCTTTAAAATCACTCAAGGAAATAAATTCAAATTATTAGGAAGAAGTCGTTTTTAAATTCATCAAATAACCTTTTATTCTCTAGTTCTTTAGAAAACCATCTATATACTTTAAAGTACCCAAAACCCAATACCTTAATCTGACAAACCTATGGCTAGTAACTTTTTTTAACTTCAAAGAACCATATGACCAACTCAAGGACTGTGTAGAGAGAGAAATGGTTCTTAATAAGTTGTTTCTTTGAAGACACATTGAAGAACCTTATTATTATTATATATTTTTTAAAAGACTGCAATCGATTTTAATTTTAAAGCGTTTTTGAAGTAGTCAGGAGTTCTAAAAATCCGACGGACATCTAACTCGATGTATAGATAGGCTATGTGATAGAATGTAGCCTACTCAACTCACTGCGCGCATCACATAGGCGAAGACGTTTATTCCTAATCAATGAACAGATCAGTGTTTTCTTAAATCTAATTTGATGGCGTCTGTAAATGTATTATGCTTTAAAACCTGATTAAACAAGGAAACATTTATTAAGTTAACAACAGGGAGAAGATCATCTTCATCTCTTTGCTATTTCAAGCGCGAGGTTAAGGCATGACTTTGAATTCCCTTTTTGAGAGCTCACCGTTTTATCCTCATCTTTATTTGAGGAAACTTGCTTTAGTTTGCACTTGGAGCTTCTCTCAGAGAGTGAATTAAGATGAAAACAATGATAAGGTTGATTCAGCGGTTGGACAGAGTCCGCCGGGTTTGGCTGACACAATTTTACTGTTTATATTTTCCTTGGCATCAGAGAGTGATTGACTGAGATATGGTGAGTACAAGAGGACCTCGAGCCTGCGCAGCCAACAACCTCGTGCTACACTTTGAACTATTAAAAATAGAAATTCGTGTGATTTTTGGTTCAAGGACATTCCTTAACATTGTGATATGAAATAAATTTGCATAACAGCTGATATGACAACAGATCAATATAATGTTTTTTTTTTTTACATTACATTTACATTTCTTTTAATTTTATGTTGTAGGGATACAAAAATGTGTGATCTTGCAAGGCCTTAGACATATATTTATTTAAATTCATGATGGCAAGACTTACCTTCTTTGTGGTCAATATAGGTTCATTAAATTTATAGCAGAAAAAAACATATTTGATAGAGATCCTTTTTGTATTCTATATCAGTATAGTCATTTCGATATTAATGCATAATTTGTGGACCGGAGTTGTGGGCATTATACATTATAGGTTGCATAGTTGTGACAAAAGGAAATATATGAAGCTAGCTATAATTTAAAAATAATTAAATCATCTATCATCTGATGTGATTTTTGTTTATGAAAATCAGCACTTTGAATGTACTTGAGTTTTTATACATTCCAGGACTACACCGCATAGTGCGAAAACTCACACTCTTTTGTGAGTTATATATTTTTGGTGCAACATTGTTGCATGAAGGATTGCACATGCGTTCTTAAGTTGTGTAGTTTGTATGGTATTTATACAGTGCTGGAGTGTGGGCTGTGTGTGGGGGGCTGCCACAGAAATATAGGCAGCAGTGGTGCGCTGGTTGTGGTTTCCCAAAGAGCTGCCGCCCGCCTGCACACAGAACAATATGTGGTTTAACTCTTCTTCGATCCATTTGCTGCAGTCCTTGTTCATTTTTCAATGTGGCGGTGAAAAAAATTGCATAGAAGTTTGCAGAGTCAGTGTGTGTGTATAAGATGGCATTTTTTCATTGTGTTAAGATTCTTGCACTCTTGCTTTCATTGTCTTTTTACTTTCTTTTTTTTCTTAAACCTCATCCATTGCTAAGAATTTACAGTGCTTATTGATCTTTTGACTTAAAAAGAACTATAATTATATTTTGTTGAACTGAAAAATTATAAAGGGAAACTTCAGATAGTGGTAGTGATTGTCTTTTAGTGTATAGTGTGACAAATTCTCCTGCTGTTCTATTTTATGTTTTAAAACATGATTGAATTTGCGTGACAATATTGAATCAATCTCACTTGCTGAGGTGATGAGGAGATTATATGTGTGGGAAAAGGTCTGTAAAATTGGCAACTGAGTTTACACAGTTTAAGTTTGTAGTATAAAGCTATATAGCAAGTTGAGGCATATGAAGAAAAAAAAGAAAAAAAAAAGACTTGCGCCCAGTAAGACAAGTGTGAATTAACCGTGCCGCTTATTTGAGGAGTCAGGGTGCTTTAGTTTTGGTTTGGCATTTTAATGCCACTCTTACCAAACAGCTCTGAGGCCCAAAGAATGTGGCTTTTGTGCCAAGATGTCATTTTCATTGTCCATCTAGATTTGATTTTTGGAGGTCCTTGGAATAATTGCGGTACATTAATGCTAACAAATTAAGTGATTCCCAAGGACAGCAAACACCTCCTCATAGTCAAGAGTAAAAGCTCAAGGTGTAAAATTGATTTCCCACCCACCCCCCGCTTTTCTTCACTCTTCCATGTTTAGTTAAAAGCCTTACCTAGTACCTCTGGCCTTGGGAAGGTTTGCACTGTCATTTTAGACAAAAGACATGTCTCCATTTGTCTTGCTTTCTTTGCAAGTGTGGTTGATAATCTTGCCCTCAGCTGTCCTTGTCCAAGGCATTTAGAGACTATCTTGAGTTTTCTAGGATTCCGTGAGGTTCTGTGGGTCTCTGTGGTAAGGGCTGTTTCAGGAATGCAGGGCGCTTTGATAAGAGATCTGGAAGTACGGGGGGTGCTTGCTCTCTTGTGCCAACACACGGACTGGTGCTTTGAGCGTTGCTGGAGACGGAGAGCGAGCAGGCGAGAGAAGGGGGGTAGAGAGAGAGAGAGAGAAGGGGAGTGAGAGATTGGTGATTCTGGAACTGTCGGCTCTTCACTGGCACGGCGCGGGCAGACGCGGTAAACAGTGGCATCCTTTTTCTGCGTGCCTCCGACACCTGCAGGCAGGCCAACGCTGCCTGCAGTCGCAGTGGAAATGGTAGATTAATGTTTCATGCTGATGCTTTAAAATCTCATTTTAAATATCTTTAGAGGTTAAAAGTTCTCTAAAAGCAGGAAACCGCTAGAGTTGTTTGAAAACTATATTTGCAACTGATATTTGTAACTGTAACTGCTTTGTAATGTAATGCTTTTCTGGACCATTAAATAGTCATTTGTATAACTTTATCTACTTGTGCGCGTCTTATAAATAGTCTTTATCGGCAATGTTTTCTAAACTGCCCTTTTTTTTTTTTGGCTGCACAGGCTCTTGGCTAATTCAGACAAGAACCCATGCCAAAAGGTCACTTCTGCTCCTGCTCAATTTTTCTCCTTTTCCCCTCTCTCTCTTCTCTCAGGATGAGTTTCATCCCTTCATCGAGGCGCTACTCCCTCATGTCCGTGCCATAGCCTACACCTGGTTCAACCTGCAGGCACGAAAGCGCAAGTACTTTAAGAAGCACGAAAAGCGGATGTCCAAGGATGAGGAACGGGCCGTGAAAGACGAGCTTCTCAGCGAGAAGCCTGAAATCAAGCAGAAGTGGGCATCTCGTCTCCTGGCCAAGCTGCGCAAGGACATCCGGCAGGAGTACCGGGAGGACTTTGTGCTCAGCGTAACGGGCAAGAAGCACCCATGCTGTGTTCTCTCCAACCCCGACCAGAAGGGCAAGATCCGCCGAATCGACTGCCTGAGGCAGGCTGATAAAGTGTGGCGGCTGGACCTGGTGATGGTCATCCTGTTCAAAGGTATTCCGCTGGAGAGCACAGATGGGGAGCGTCTGGTCAAGTCCCCGCACTGCACCAACCCGGGACTTTGCGTCCAGCCCCACCACATCACTGTCTCTGTGAAAGAGCTGGACTTGTTTCTGGCATACTATGTCCAAGACCAAGGTAAGTGCGAAGGGAGGTTGGGAGATAACATTTCTTGACTTGATTTAAGTGTGCTACTTTAGCTCGCAGGTTCAAGGATGAAGCCAAAATAAAATGAATGACATTTCCAGTTGTTATGGATATAAGAGTAAGGGCATACATTTCTTGTTTTACACGCAAAGAGTTTCAAAATGAATTTGGTACATTTAAGTAGTATTAAAATGATTTGTATTTAAAAAAAAATGTTTTACATTTTACAGATTAGTTGGCATTTAAAAAGAGAATGAGTGACAAACGTGTGTTTCTTGCGCTGGAATCACATGCATTTGTAAAAATGAGCTAGATACAGATATTTCAGCAGAATTCTCAAGCAGCACATTTTTACGATGAGGTCAGTCTCAGAATACAATTCAAAATTTACATCAGAAAATCAGAAAAAGTATAAAGACATAAATACATGAAAAGCATGAAAAGCAAATGACATACATACACAGTACTATTCTATTAGAATTCTATTTTGTATTTTTTTTATTTCCCCCCTTATTTGTTTTTAATGACTAGATCGGTTCTGGTAATTTTCAGTTATTTTTAGTTATTTGTGCAATTTTTTTTTTTTTTTTTTGCAAAGTTAAGGAAAAAGGTCTAAACTCCTCTGCACACTTACATGTTCCTTCACATTTATTCATTTGTACTTTTATCCAAAATGACTTAAAAACAAGGAAGGCTACAACATAAACTATTCCTTTTATTTCCATTTTAAGTTTTCTGTTTGAAAAGTATTAATTTGGACATCACCCATATTTTCCAGGGGGCAACAATTCAGGTTATGTATAAGAATCACTACACAACAAAAATAATTTTACCATCATAGAAGTGTTGCTTTTGTGAGTATGCAAATGTTTTCATTAACGTCAGGCATGGCACCTCCATTTTGTGAAACTGAAGTGCCAGGGTAAGCAGAAGGCAGAGCGGAGGGACAATAATGGTTGCCACTGGCACCATGGTTGGCATCAGACTCTCTTTTGTGTCTTTGTAAGATGGCGTGCATTCGCCTGTTGGCACTCACACGGCAACCTAAATCTCTTGTATATCTCTCTGAATTGACCTTACTCTCCACTCTTATTTACAAATAACATATAGAGTAACTTGTATATAAATTCTAACAATAATTGTATGTATTTTCAAAATATTTTAATGTCTGTGTAGCATAATCGTAGTGGCTGACTCATGTTATAACTGTTATTCACTAAAGATATTTCTGACCTTTATATAATCTAAAAAAAAAAGGAAAAAAAGACGAGTATGGAAGAAACCTCGGTCACCAAATTAATATTGGGTTCTCTGTTAAGGGCTTACCGTGGCAGTGCGGAGTGTTTTGCCTTTAGTATCCAGTGCCCATCTCTAGACAATGCCCTCACATTGTGCCAGTGCACACAGGGCGGCCATTTTGTTAGCGTTGTGCCAGGAGAGTGGTAGGAAGAGTGCCAGTGACTGAGGATGGCCGTTGATATCAAACCCTCTTTGTCTGCTTACTGCATGCCTTTGATTCGTTAATTGGCATCCGCAATGCAGTAGGCATGGAGGAAAGTTTCCTGAAAGCGGTGGAATGGCAGTTATTCACTTCCAGCTAAATAAAACCAAATGTTAAACAAAAGGGAATCTTTACTCACATCATAAGGAAATTGTGGTTGTGGTCTGTGGCTGTGAATTGAAAAGGTAAAGCGTGTTCTGTGCTCAGCTGATTTTGACATCCATATGCCAGCAAAGGGTCCTTTGTAAGGTGACTGGAAGCCATTACTGCTTTTGTTCTATTTATGTCATAGAACAATTTACTTTTTTTTCACAGTATAATTATAAGTATTTTCACACTCCAACACAACTAGTGTTTTGTGTGCACTCTTTGTATTTCATCTCATGGTCTGGTTTAAATTTAAAGGTGTTTTAATCGCTATCCGCAGCACCTGGCATCCATAGGGGCATCAAACAGTTTGCCTCTGGTTTCTGGAAGAAGGCTTAGCAGACTTGCCAGTGTTTGCGATAGCACCTTAGTAAATGCCCAGCTGAATCCCCATTGAAAAGGTGGTGAAGAGGACAGGAATGAGGGGCGGCAAGCTTGTTGGTGGGCATCCTGCCATGCCCTGCCTCTGCACTTCACCAAGTCTGGCCATGCCATTTGTGTCTGTGCCTGTGCGTGCGCTGTTCTGCTTCTTTCTCTTGTAAAATGATTATAACATCATCTAGATCACAGTTATTCTATATGAAAACAGAATTCAGAACAATCACAACAAACACATTTCCAGCAAATGAGAAAACAAAAGACAAGATACTTACATTCTGTTTTGTGTGATTGGTTCATTTCTGTTTTGTCTTTTTTTTTAAGTACTTCATACATTTTTCAAATAAATATTTTTTTTTTGTTTTTTTTTTTAAGATCTATTTTTATTAGCAGTATTTATCCATGCTTTGAAACTTTTTCAGCTAAAGTTGCTTGGACTGTTTCAGCTGTTCCAACTTTCTGATTCCACATTGGCCTTGTACATGTAAGTCAAGTCTGTACATGTGAAGTGATGCTCATTTTACTTCAGAACTCATAAATCATGACTCTCACTTGCCAGGCCCTCTTTCAGTCAAGGGAAGTATGCTAATAATTTGTATTGTATGATTGATGACATGTTTCATTAATGTACCATTGTTTTTTTGTTTTTTTTTGTGTCTGCTGCATTTTATACTGTGAGGGAAAATAGGCTTTTTATACTAGAACAGTGACTAAGCAGAAATAGATTTGAAAAGGGACCAGCCGGTTTATATCAAAAAGGCATTTTTCATTTTAACCCAAGATATTTATTTTCCAGCACATTCTGGAATATGTTCACAACCTTTATCTCAGGGTTTACATTATCCTAAACACATGACATTATTTTTCAAATAAACACAAAACCTCAAAAATGCTAGTGTAAATTAAGTGCCGGTTCAAGCCTTTCATAAATATTTACATTTATCTGGCAGTTGGTTTGTTTCAAATATCTAGCCGCCCTTTTGTAAAGCTAAATAAAATGAATTAACAATTAATACGAAAATTTTAACTAAATCGTCAAACACCAACAATAAACTGTCATGTTTTGTGCAGGAACAGTCAGCGTAACTCAACAACTAGAAGGTGTTACACAATCGCAAGAGCTCAACATATCAGTTACAGTGTGAAGGTGTCACGATTTCCTGCCCAAACTCCCTAGTTTATTTTGGTTCCCTGTGAAGTAGACAGTGTTTTATTGGCCGCTTTTCTGGTGTTGGATGGATTATTTCTCATTTGTTCTAGCATGTTAAAGAGGTCTGTTTTACGACTGCAGGACTTAGCTTTTGCCCCCGTGTCAAGACCTCACTAAAGATGTGGAAGGTGTCATGTGAAGTTTAATTGAGCACAACAGATCTTTGAAAACAAGGTGGCGACCTGTGGCGCGTGGGGGCAGGCCAGGGTGTCGTTTCGGGGGGCACCTGGACCCCCAGCTGACTCATGACCTCTGAATGTCTGGGTCAGCGGAGCGGTTGCCAGCTCCTTCAGAAGAGCTGGTCATTCATCAAACTCTCTCTCTCAACTTGCCAAAACCCCCAACACACACACACACACACACACACACACACACACACACACACACACACACACACACACACACACACACACACACACACACACACACACACACACACACACACACACACACACACACACACTGAGTTCCCTATTGGGCCTTTATTAGCAGTGTGTGTGCTCTGTAGAGGAGCTGTTTGCGGCTAGTTTTCCAGCTGACTGAGTATACGACAGGGTCAGGACTAGCCAGCGTGACCTAGGGGTCATCACCGCTGTCAGTGACTAAGTACAGCTTGTGGTTTCTCCACTTTCACTTTTTTCTTCCTGTCTGTCTCCTCCTATCTAATTCACACTGTCCCTGATGTCCACATACATGGGAAGTTAGACCAGAAGTATTCTTGAAACCACCGTGTGATTGCTCTTCCTGATTATGGGCACTAGAGAAAACTATGATGGAGCGATGGGACGGATTGTGTAATTTTATTGTATAAGCGTAAGAGGTATTTTAGGCTTATGGAAAGATTTTAAATGAAGCCGAAATACAGCAGATTGGATTTTGGGTGTTTGCTGTCGTAATTATGGCAGTAGTGCACAGCTGTTCCGTTCCGGCGTGGTTAACTATCAGACTACATGCGTACCGTACCCAAGCCCAATCGAACCGTGCTCTGGCCCACCTCTTCCAAGCGGGCCAGGGTTGGCTAAGCGTATGGAGCGATCACATTAGTCAAACGAACCAGACTTTGGGGGTCAAACACACTCGGGCACGGTTCAGATCGCCTAGTGTGAGTACACCCTTAAATCCATACTTACTGACTGGTTTATCATAAATTATGACAATAGGTAGTTAAATGTGGACATCATGAGAAATATTTTATTAAGAATAAGTAAAAAAAATAGTTTTAGTATTGTTGTTTAGTATATAGTTAAGGCCTGTAATTGGCTTGTATTTATGCCACATCTAAAGAGACTGAATCGTCTGTATGCGCACCTTTTATGATTTTTTTTTATTTTTTATACAAATTATTTCACAATTTGACAGTGGAAATTAATCATTATTATAATTAACTGAGACTATTAAATTCTTTACGATTACCATCCCTATTCTCAACTTTTGTTTTCTATACGAAGCTCTGCATTTCTAAATTGCGATTTTCCTTTATGGGACGGACACATCGTCCTCATTGGCAGCGTTTACTGATGAAATATAAACTCCAGTGTGCTGTATTAATGAGAATTAAAAGGACAGCTGGCTGGGACGAAACACACACAAACCCATTGACAATTTGGGACCATAACAGAAACTTGAAGGAAAACCAATACAGAATTACAAGTGTATGGAATGCAACAGGGCCACAGCATTTGTTTTTGTTCAGTCATTTATTTATTTATTTATTTGCTAATTGTTTCCAGTGAGCCCTTGTGGCGGAGGCAGTCATGAGTTTGTCCTTTGGAGTGAGACATAAAGTGTTCAGCACATCCACTTGATGGCCCGCAGCTACTGACTCGCTCCCAAAAATCAGTACAGATGGTTCATTTTTCCGCTCCCTCTTTTTCTCTCCCTTGCTCTGGTTTCTTCTCTGAACCACGCATTTGTTGGTACTTTGCTTTCAAAAAAGAACTACAACGCACGACTTGGTTTCAGTTGTGGAAATGAAAGGCAATAGCTTCTGTTTGATGTTTTAGTACACTGGTGTACCGCCACATTAAACATAAAGAGGGAAAGAAAAGGAAGGAGGGGGGTGGCGGAGGAGCAGTGAAAGGATTTGCCACTACTACTTCAATCTAGACGATAATCTTAGTGGCCTGTGGGTGTTGTGAGTGTTTTTCTGCTGAGTTTCCTCCGATTAAAGAGTCTGATTGACTAAAACACACATTCAAACATTTCTTTGCATCTCTGTTTATTTTTGCTCGACAACACTCCTTTTCTTTAGAACTGAAAGAAATCGGTACTAAAAGGCATATTAAACTGTTTTTATTCCAGAAACACCCTTTGCTTTAGCTACTAGTGCATTTCAAAGTATTTAAGCTGCAATTTTATGGTGGCATATATGTAGAGCGGTTCGTGCAGTCTGTTGAATACCAGAGCAGAGATAAAGACAGGCATACGCTGGCCTTATTTAACCTCCGGCATCCATTTGGTTTTCTGTGGAGGAACATGATCCCCTTCTACTCCAAGCAGCCCAATGGTACAAGGCCATCTGATCGCATACCACTGGATCAGTTTATGATGTAAGCATAACAGGAATGTCACTGGAAAACATTTGGATCCACAGCAATACTGCGGACAAATCTGCCGTACAAATCTACAGATGCGTCTGTGATCTCTGAGCTGGAGCGGAGAGTGGGATGAGGTCGCAGTGCATTTGTGCTGAGCATGCAGTGAGGTCTCTGAAGCAGAGGCTGCAGTACTGATTAGTATTCTGCATGGCCCGCGGTGACTAGCTCATGCAAAAGCCATAACCTATCGAACACATTCCCTTAGTCTAATCCATTTAGAGCTCCCTCCAGCTCTCTGGCCTCCCTTATTGATCCCCCCACCCCCACCCCTCCACCGTCTCTCCTCTTAGCCCGCTGTTGGTTCAATTCAGTGGTGTACTGTTACTCCACATGCTGCCGCAAAGGAAATCTCCCCCACCCTTTCATTTGTTCTCTCTCCCTCTCTACTTTCTGTCGTGCTGTCTTACATTCTGCACTTTGTTTCTCTTCTACCTTGTTGCCTGTTGCTTCTTTCTTTCTTTCTTTCTTTCTTTCTTTCTTTCTTTCTTTCTTTCTTTCTTTCTTTCTTTCTTTCTTTCTTTCTTTCTTTCTTTCTTTCTTTCTTTCTTTCTTTCTTTCTTTCTTTCTTTCTTTCTTTCTTTCTTTCTTTCTTTCTGAGTTCTTTTTTTCGAAGAATATCTTCGAGAAATAATATCTTTTCATGAAAAAAGGTCTAAAAAAAAAAAAAACTTTTTTCTTTTAGTTTTTACTTGTTCTTGAGTTCATTGCATTCTTTCTTTTCTTTCTTTTTAATTATTTATTTATTTTGCTGTTCATTGCTTTTACACCACACAATTTCCCTCTAAGGTGCCGCATTCTAGATTTTATAAACAGGCCTCATGAGTTTATATCTGTGTAAATAAGTTTATGTATGTGTTGGAGAGTGTGTTTGTGTACGCTATCTCTGGGACTCTTTGTTGACTGAATACCCTCAGGCTCAAGCACACTACAACCTCCCTCGCCTTCTTTCACACACTGTAATGTGTACATAAATGTTTGTAGTTATGAGGAGTGTGGAAGGGTCTGTGCTGCAGTGTGGGTGCTGCTTCACCCCGTGTTTGAGTGGGTGTCTGAGTGTGTGGTCGGGAGAAGGGATATTCCCTTTGGAATGTTTTATCAAAAGTGGTGGAAGCTCAGCCTATCACGAATGTTGACTTAAATGCCAGAGTCTACTATCATGAAAAAATGGGAAAGTATGTTGGAAAATGAACTCTCTTTTCAGGGGTCACAGACTTTCCTGCTTTGCCTCTTGGCTTTTTGTTTTTTTCTAAAGACTTATCTTGTGTTACTCAAAGCCGTTTCCACACAACCTCACATCATTGGTGTAGACGGAGGCTTTGTGAGAACCCATAATGCATTGGTGATCCCTGGGGCCCTCTTACAAGAGGACCAGCACCGACCTCTCCTTCCTTCAAAATGAAGAAGGATGGCCTCATCCTCCCTTACAGTATCTCACTGTATGGGGTGTCTGGGTCTTTCCCCCCAGACTGGACCAGCACCACCCCATAATGGCCTTTTCTCCTCTCTGCCATCAACCAAACGTGCTAATCATGCATCTACGCCAATGGAGATCATCCAGAGAGAAGCAGACAAAAGGGAAAGACAGAGGGGGCTTAGGGTTAAGGTAGCTGAGAAACCCATATTGAGACCTGGGGAGCTGAAGAGGGCACAAGACAGACGTGAAGAGAGAGAGTCTGGATTCCTCCGTGGTGGGACAGTCAGTGTCTTTCACATCTCTATGCTGATGGGCGTCCTTCATTAGGGGGACAGGCCCGATGAATAGCTGCCAGAGAAGGCCAGAGACAATCGAGGAGGTTGCCATGGGACACAGTGACTTCTCCCCCCTCGGCCCACAGTTAAAGTCTTTTCATGGCAGACAGGATTCAGAGTGATGGCCGTCTCTTCTTTTGTGTTGTCTGGTACAGTACCTCCCGTTGCTGAGACAGACAACCCAGAGGTAACAGTGTGGAAGGGTTGGGAAGCAACAATGGGGTCAAGTCTGTCAAAAAGATGACCCCCAAGACGTAAAACACATTATGAATGACTTTCTATGGGGTTAAAAGTTTCTGCTGAAGCATCATCTATAGTGCAACATGTCACACGCTCTTTATCTGCCCTAACTTTTTCTTTAAGACATTTTGTCTAGTCTTAGCACTGATTGGTTGCTTAGAGGAAACTGCTTCTTTATCAAAGCCTATTAGTCACACCTACCTTTAGAATTACTTTACTATTCAATGAAGCAGACAATTGTAACCAGAATGGTGATAAACAGGTCAAAAAAACTGCATATACTTACCTTGAAGAAGAGACACAAGCTATATCTGGAAACAAGTTTTGCACTGGCAAGAACCACTTGAATAAGGAAAAAAATCTTATTGAAATAAGAACACTTCTGTCCAGATCTGCATTTAGTTCTAGTCCCTCAAGTATAGCCACACAAGTGCTATTTCTCTGTAGCTGAGTGACCAGTGAATCCTGTATGGACATCCTGTGAGGTGAGTCAACATAAAAACTAACCCGCGGCAATCATGGGAACGACAGATGTCAAAACATACTTCTCCAGTCTCTTTCCCCCAGTGATAATAGCATCCTGTTTTCACACGGCTTCATTGTATAAGGGCAGATTTTGGTAAAAAAGAAAGAAAGAGCAGGAGAGAACAAGAAGAGTGAGTTGAATTAGTTGAATTATAGTTGATAGACCTGATAGTACAGATAATGAAGTTGTCTAATCAGTTTTTTAAAAATAGCTAGTGACTTCAGGTACCATAAGGACTTTTTGAGGCATGTTTATGCAGGTTTGGGAGTTACCAGTTTCTTTAATTTCACTAGTAATCCACCCACAGAGCAAATATTCACCACACTTTGTTAATCTACAAAGATGAGCAGAGATATATCCTAAAGAGTCATATTAGGTTAGTGATTCTGAGTAACTTTATTACTTGGTTTGTGATAAAAGTAATTTAAGTAAAATTAAACAGGCACTAGTAGTTTGTGTATTAGTGTTTGCATGAGAAAGTACCACTATTTCAACTGTCAAAACTAATACCAGTGTGATTTCACAATTCTCAATACCAGTTTGATTCCAATACAAAACTTATAGGTGAAACATACTCCTTTATTAAAATTAAATTAGGAGCAATGAGTGTGTTTCAATGTAATAGGTCTTTTAGGCTATATGTTTTAAAACTGTTCTACAGTTTTCAGATTTTGATTGTAGAAAGACTTTTATCGTTCCATAATTTATCTTGGTATAAAAGCCTTCGACTCGTCAATGAAATACTGCTATTTTTGACATCCTCAGTGTGGATCCACCTGTCACTGATAGTGAACTTGTTGCTGCTTTCAGCTCTTCGTTTCTGAAGAAGTCTGTTCCGGTAATTTGCCCTATCCGGTGACAGTTCAGAGCCGAGGGTTCTGGGAAGTTGGTGTGTTAAACTCAGAGCGCTGCGGAACTAGCAGTTGGGCTGCGGTGATTAAACGCACTCTGCCGGTAACGGGGCCGCTAATGAATACAGGGCTTTAACGGCTACGTATGTGCCTCATTATGAGAGCCTGCACTGAAAGGATATACACATTGGCTCCGGATTACTGGAATTTTTCTCAAATTGGCCTGCCTTTCTGCTCGCCCAGGAATCTTGCTGCTGTTTTTTTCCCTCTCTCTCCTTCTCCCCCGATGTGCCTCTCTGACTTTTGTAGAACATGCACCCACCCACACACATACTCTCACACACACACACATGCAGAAACACACACGCTCACCCACACTTCAGTTCCTAAAGCCTGCACTTAGACAAAATCAGGCATACAGCTTTGATAACCGCAGCTCTGCCATGGCATTTGTCAGTACTGCCAGTATATTTTTGTATGCAAGTACTTCAGATTTGGGTCCCGAGTTCAGCCGTGGAAGTTTGTAATTAAGGATGTTACATGTGCATAGGCCCTGAACCCACACTACATTTATGCTTTTTTCCCAAAATAATAAAGTAATTATGCAGTCCAATAAAGTTAGCTATGACAGAGAAAGCATATTACTACAGCTGTGCTTGGTCAAAAGTGTACACATTGCATTTTTACTTTTCACCCATGGTCAACGTACGAACGATTAAAAATGAACAGGTTGTGGTGATGTGTGACCAAAAAGGCAAGGAAAAGGACACTTTATAGGGCAAAGTAGGCTTTTCTTTTTGATTACTGGGTTGGAAACTAGTCCTGGCTTCACTGTGGCCATTGTTTTGTGATACCCACTTGACCACATTTACCCCTGAACCTGAAAACATCCCAATCCATAACTGCCAGCTGGAATTTCCTCCAGCTCATTCATTTGCCATCAGTGGAGCTGCATTACAATGTTTTGTAGTGTCTTTTCTGAGCACCAGAACAATGCCACCTTTGCTCAGACACAGACTTGAACTTTTAATTCTGCGTTAAGAAGGATTAGAGGAAAGTTGACCATTGTTCTCCAGAGAGGATGTATCATATTTAGCCTTTCCCTTACATTGACAAATGCAGGATTGCTAAACTTTCATTTCTTCATAATGCATTTTTGTGTGTAATGAAGGGAGATTATTCATGGGAATAATAACACAAGCACATCTCATGTCTGTCCTTTCAGTGTCAGGTGAACCCCAACCTGCCTAATCAGGGTGTCCCTAAAATGTATTATTCAAGTAAGTTGATTATTAAAACCCAGCAATAAAGAGTAAAACAACAATTGTCTTTCAAGGACAATAATGTGATTTGGTATTTGGTACATCTTCATAGGGGTGGTATAGCCTCAAAATTATAGCACGATATTTCAAGAATATTTGCGATAATGATATTTATGACGATATAAAAAAAAATTTGACAATTTTTTTAATTACATTTATCTCACCTAAATGTTTGCTCACTCATTGTGTTTTTACAATTGGGTAATGTTGTTTTTAAGAGTTTACACAACACAAGGAAGCTTGATTTCAGTCTTTGAATTAAATTGAAAAAAGTAGCAAAAAATATATACAAAATAATAATGATACAAATAAAGAGAAAAGTTTTTAAGGTAGGTCTAACACTATTCAGAAATACTACAGAAACTGAATAAGGTAATCAAATGTAAAATAACACTAGTCCTGAGTCCTGACTAAATTAAATACATAGGCTATTAATTCTGATTCCTTACAATGAAAGATATCTTTTGTTGTTTTGACGACAACATTAATGACAGACATGGCTGCTGTCACTTTTAGAGCTAGTGCCCGGATCCATTACTGTTATACTGTCTGTCACACGCGTTTTATGCTTATTTCAGACATAACCGACTGTTTACGAATATACTGACCATGACCGGAATTTTTACACAATTTTGCGTGTTTTTCCCCCCGTTAAAGCGATATAATCCGCGAAAAATAACTTTTGTTACTCGCGAGCTGTTTGTGAGACGGCTTTACTGTAAGTGTGCACTCAGAGTAAACATCTCTCAGAGAGCGCGCGAAAGTACTGAATAGTTTAAAATCGCAAATGTTTAAACTGATAAGACTTAAAAAGAAGTGAAAATGATAAACTTTAGTTACGATGCAAGTGACAAACGACAATTCCGTCATGTCCTGACTGCTAAACACAAGAGTGTGGTCTTGACGCTTGACTTGTGCAACCCATTTTGAGAGCGAGAGAGAGAAGACGCGGCACCGCTGAACACTCACGCGGTTGGTAAAATCAATGTTTGCGGGGCAATTTCCCACATTATAAGTGGTAGACCTGCGGGAATTATTAAAATACTATTGAAGTAGCTCCTTTTTAGGTACTAAATCATCATTGGAGGCTGACTTGCTGCTCTCACGCTCAGACAGGTGTTGTTATTGTGCGTGCTAGGGAACGTAATGCGCCATACATCATTGCGTCGCTATATCAATGATATCGCGATATGACACTTTTTTATCATGTAAAAATGTATACCGGTATTATCGTGGACGGTATGATATGGCACACCCCTACATCTTCATGAGCTAATGCCGAAGATATTGGGCAGTGAACAAGAGAGAAATCAGGACTCTTATGACTTGAACCAAAACCCACCATGTGTGTCTTGTTAAGGGCAGTTATGACAAATGGCAGCAGCTGTACAAACTAATCTCTCTGTAGCTTTCACACATGGCATTCAATTAACAATGGGCCACTGTCAGACTGTAATCCACAGCTCGCCAACCTGCCCCTACTCCCGCTGGCCTAGCAAACCTCCGCATGTGTATGTGTGGAGAAATGTTTTAAAGTGCTTGATGTGTTTTTATTGAGCTGACGTTAGCTTGGCGTGACCAGGTCAATCAAATGTGGGTTTGTGTAGGTCAATATGAGTGTGCTTTTGTGCATATAGCATTCGCATATGTACAGTGTTTATGAATAGAAATAGTTAAGGTATTTAGGTCACTATATGTAGCCAAAAGACGCTTGTGCATGCACGCACACTTACACAGCTGCTGAGGCTTGCTTGTGTGTACGTGTGGCGGGAAGTGGCTTGTCAGGGGCTACATTCCCACTGGGTTTGTAATGATGAAGTGTATGTTGCAGTGGTCACTGTCGGCTCGACTCAACTCAACAAACCCTTCAAGAGACCAGTGTCCTACCATTCCACAATCAGGATCGACAATCATAGCGATAAGCAAAAAATTTATTCAAGATGGCATATGAGATTTTATAAAAAAAACTATGTTTAATTAAATGCCAAAAATTTGTGATAAAATAGTTGTATCTAATAAAAATGAACTATTGTTGTCAATATTTTTATGTACAGTACTGTATTATATTCAATACAGATCTTTATTACAATATTGAGTTGTTAGAAGTTTGCTGTACCCTTCAAATTGTGCAAATTAAAATTGCGAATTGAAAATTGAAAATACGCCCAATGGAAACACGTAAATTTCGCAAAAACCCCCGTAGATTGCAAAAAAGTTTTTACGCTCACATGACGTGGTTTTTCAGGCTATTCGAAAAATGAGTATTTTGCAAAACTGCAATGGGAACGTTTTTTCCGCATTTACAGGTCACCTGGTGTACATAACAGTCGATCATTCTTTAAAGAAGGCGTGGTATGTTTGGACAAAGACGAGACAGAGTTCTTTATTAAACTTGTAAAAGACAAAGGAATTACAAAGGATTCTAAACAACAAAGAAATGCCACAATTTATTAAGACCTTGAATTAGATAAAAGGGAGAAACACCCAGAAACACCTCATACATGGCCGCTCCCAAGTATAAGGGGCTTTCCATGCCATTAATGCTTGGATAACATACATACTTCTCCTTTGAATAAAAATAATGGCTAGTGCGGTGGCTGCAATATACTTTAATCTACCAACATCCGTTGCCATGATTTTTGGAACGACTTTTTAGTCGCAGAACATTTTATTTCGCAATAGTTTTTTTATTGACATTTAGAAAATATCGCAAAAGTTTCACGCAAATCTGTAATGGAGACACGGCTACTGTTAGCTTAGCAACATGCTAAAGCCAAACTTGATTGGAATAAGCTGTGTTGCATTTTTGTGGTGTAACAGAGTTCAACTAGGAGCTCTAGTTGCGCATGAAGGTCCTGAAGGGGTTTGTGGGCAGAAACATTGAACATGGGATTTTATTTAAAATATATTCTTTATATTTATTTTAACTGTGGTACATTAATTATCTGAAAAGCATTATAGAAGGTATTTTTGTTAAAGTTATTAATGAACGTTTTCTTTTAGGCTCCCTACTGTAGGTTGACTGAAAGTCTAGGTTGGGGGTCCCCTTGTTTGTGAGCATTAAAAACTCTAACTGAGTTAGGATCCATTTCAGTTAGCGAGCTCAGCTGCCTTGCTTACTTCTAAGGGAGCATCACAACTGAAATGGATCCTAAGTAAGAGATATGTTTTGGAATTGAGCCATTTGGAAACTGTAGAATGAGAGGGTCGCAGTTTTGTTGAGACCCTTTAGTTTGGACAATCATGCATGGAAAGTTGGTCAGAAGTATATTGAGGCATTAAATATGGAATAGAAAATGAACGACTGACCGATATAAGGAAAAGGTGTTCCACTGTACCAGGCTTGAAATGGCTGAGTAGTATCAGAACGCATGAATGAAAAACTGAATGAGAAAAAGGGTTGCCTTTTTTTCCTATGCTGAATCCAAGAATAATTAAGCTCAGTCCCTCTGGCTGTGGACAAAGCCACAGCGTTATTGAAGTGAGAGGGAAGGTTTGTAAGAGTGTGGGGAAGATGTAACCAGAACTGGCAAGGGTAGTGACCAACCCCATGCTACACACACACACACACACAAACACACAAACACACACACACAGTACAGGATTTATTCATTGAGATTCTTCATTCAAGCTTTCATGTCAAGACTGTTTTATAGATAATTGACCCTTCATGTTTGTAATATTTTGTTAAAGGATTAGGATAAACACCAGCCTTATATGATGGGTCACATTTTAACGCATGGTATTGTGGTTATGAACATTGCCCATTGTAAGACAATTTCCCAGTTACATGTTACTTAACATTTTCTGCTGCCATTTCCTCAGAACTACATTAAAGTGTCATGAAGCCTCTCCTGTTTTAGCCTGGCCGTTCACACCTCATAGTTGATAAGGTCTCTAGAAATGGGCATGTAAAGCTTTGTAGAACCTGGAAAAGGGGCGACGATAACCAATAAAACACAGACCTGCAACACACTCATTATACAGACATTGTTAAAATATGACCACAGAGAAAAAAAGAAAGAAAAAAAAAACATAGTTGAGTGCACCTATATAACAAGACAACAAACTCCCCAAAACAAGGGAGAAACACGGAAGAACATTTAAAAGGTCTTATAATAGTTTAATTTACATTTAAGAGTCTCTCAGTTTTTATTTGTCCATTGTTCTTAGAATTTTTGGCCTACATTTTCTGTGAATCAGGATAATCCATCGAGTCATCGCGTTCATAATCAGTCGTACCGCTGTATCAGTGTTCTTATTTGCAACAGGCTGAACAGGCAGAGCTGAATGAACAGCGCTGAAATGGTCTTTAATGATGTTTGAATTCTCCTCTGTAATGCGATCTCATGCATACTACGGCACAGTGATTGGATTGATCAAGCTCTTTCTCGTAAAAAAAAAAAATGCATAGAAGCGCTCAGTACCGGATGACGTAGAATCGTGCTCTCCAGCCCCGGCAGCCAGTCACATACTCCGGATGCACGCTTCTATCTCAGATTCTGTGACGTTATTGACTTTGCTTTTCAACCCGGAAGAACGAAATTGCTCTGAAAAATGCAAAATTAACCAGCTTTTATTGTTTTCAGTGATGCAGCATATACATATCTGTTAACATCTGAAATTTTTTTTATTTTTGAGTTTCATGACCCTTCAACAGTAGTGACCTAAATTCTTTCCTCCCATCATATATAACTCACAAGCATAATATTTTTCTGGAAAGCTTTAAAAATAATAGAAAATAAGAGAATAGTGATACGTTTATTTATCTTTTTTTATGGTTAATACACAGTACCTCAACAAAACATCTGTTTACCAGCCTACTGTACATAGGGCTTTTCACACTGCGCTTAACCCCAGGTCATCGTTGTTCTAAACCCTGCTTTTAACTCCGGGTAATGTTTCATACTTTGCATCAATTAAAGTGAAGAAGAGACGGTTTCATTCTTACCTTCATTCTTACCTTAATGTAACATTAACCCAGGCTTTAGGAATGTACAATGTAAAATGTCAGTTTATGGATACCCAGTATAAATTGTTAACCCTGGGTAAATTATGAGCAGTGTGAAACATGAAGCCAGATAACTGAGGATTCCATTTATCCAGGGTTTAGAATAACCCAGGGTTAACCATTAAATCAAGTGTGGAAAGTAGAGATTTACCAGTTGAGCGGCCCTAAATCGGAACCGGATTTTGCTCCAAACACACAATCATTTTTTCGTTTTATTTTGGCCGATCTTTATTCCGGACTTGCGCAATTGCAATAATTTCTCAAAATGTAATTTGTAATCAGGACGTTAACACAGGCCAGAGATGGAGCAGCACACTGAAGACGGATGAAAAAAGGAGTACAGAGATGTGCCAGCAGAGTAAATACTGTACCAGGCACAGCAAGCTCACTGTTTGCGATCCCGGAAATATTGAAAGAAAATATAAATATTGAATTGGGAGTGGGGGTTTATATGAATTTATCGCTAAAGGGAACCGACTGTCATCAGAAAAGTTTTGATGGCAATACAGGTTCCTCTTACCTCTGTATAATGCCTGTTTATAAGCGTAGCGCTGCTTGGTGTACGATGATAATACTTTATTTGTCCCTCTTTTGAGAAATTTGTTTTGGGCAATACAGATAAGCCATGTAACAACACTTGTGTCCTTTGCACTAAAGTTTAACAATCCTGTGGCCAATGGAATAATGGAACCAAAAATCTGCTATCGGCCAGTTTGCTTTTAAAAGAATTGGAATCGGCAATAAAAAAATCATGATCAGTGCATTACTAGTGAAAAGCCCTTATGATGTACACAATACACATACACACATCAGTTGTAGACTACGATCAGATGTAGAGGCTGTGCAGAGAATAGACAAGCTGTATCAATAGTAGTACTTGATAAGGCTAGAATCACTGTTGCTGTTACTTGTACTTAGAGTATTTGCACGGGATTTGATTTATAGACAATTTGAACAACTAGATAATAAACTTTTTCATATAAATGATGCAGCATTATGTGTGTCACACACATGAATGACTCTTCAAAACGTGATTGATTAAGAAAAGGTTTGCTACTTTTCTTTGGGATTGACTAGCAAGCTAGGCAATCACCTAGCAACTCCTTAGCAATGCATTAAAGGACACGCTTTACACACCTTAGCAACCACATAGCACCACCCTGGAAACCACCTGAACAACCTGTGGTGGCGAATATTACATAAGCAAACACCACTTTCATTTTCTCTAAACACCACTCACATTTTCTCTAGAAAGCATAAGAATCTATTTTGGCTTGTGTTTTGAAAAGTGATCCCATTGAATTGAAGTGAATTGGACAAGTTAAAGGCTTTGAATAACATTTACACAAGGATATCCTTGCATCCGTTTTTTATTTTATTCACCTTTTCAAGAGAGCAGTGCTGATTCAGAGTGTGTTGGCTTCATTCAAGCGCCAACTTCTATAGTCCTCAGTATTGTGAGGAAAGCTCTTGCACTTGTTGTTTCTCTCTTTCACTCATGTTATCTTGTGGGATTTGGACAGTCAGCTCTGCTTAATGCTGCGGTTTGGCTGGAAGCTGGTAAGGCTGGTGCTCTTAAAGGAGGATCTGATCTTATATGAGCAGGCTTGGGAGGGTTACTTTAAAAATGTATTCCGTTACAGTTACAAATTACTTCATAAAAAAAGTATTCAGTAACGTAATCCAAGTACTATACTATGAAAGTAATGTAACTGATTACTTTGGGATTACTTCAAGGTCACGTATATAAATAAAGTCAAGCAAGAAGAAATATTATTAAACAATTTTTTTATTTTTTTATTAAGAATTTGGTCCAGTGTACAATATTTGCAAAATATACACACATGCCTGAATATATATTTATGTAAAGGGCTATACAGACATCTAGTGGCTAATGTATGGTATTACAGATTATTTTGTTTTATTTTTAACAAATTTTTAACTTAAAAATAAAAACACAACATTTAACATTTTTACACAATCTACATATTAGTTTATTTTAAAATAGGCCTACATGTTGACTAAAGCCGTGATCTTTCTTAATTTGCCTGACTGGACATGGGGCGTTGGCAGTGGGAGTTCCCCTATGTTACCTAGACAGCGAACATCCCGTTACGTGAGAAGAGATTAAAGAAAGGACATTTTCTACAAAATAGCAACGCAATTTCCATGAATTAAAAGCGATTTTACCTGCTGGCGGCATCGTTTCTTCTTGCAGCAGTGATTCAATCTGCGTCTGGAGGAGATTGTAGAAAGCTGCTATTTGCACATGCACCAGCGCGTGGCACACGTGAGTCATTACTGGCAACAGAACCAGGAACTACTGTATAATCAAGCAGCGCTTAATATAGTGTTATTATGCCAAAATACTTATTTATTTAGTTTTAAATGAAGCCATTGTAATCCTGAAAGTATTCCCCCTTTTTTCAAAATGTAACTATAATCTGATTACTATGTTTTTTTACGTAACTGTAACGGATTACAGTTACTGGATTTTTGTATCCTGATTACATAACGCCGTTACATGTATTCCGTTACTCCCCAACCCTGTATATGAGCTGATGTGTGAGTGCAGAAAGCAGAACAGCACAGGGCTTTGTGACGACACGCACACTCGCTCTTCTCAGTAAGGGATCCGCTGCACCTGCAGATTCACTAAGTACAAAGGGCCACCGCCAATCATTCTGCTACTGTGCTTGTCTGGCATCTCCCAAGGAGATCAGATCACCCTGAAAGAGAATGTGTGTGTGTGTGTGTGTGTGTGTGTGTGTGAGGCTGTGTCAGCAGCTACATCACTGCTATATAATAAATCACATGATTTTACAGTTATCTTGGCATTGCTTGCATGTGTAACACAAAATGTCTTTAAAATCTCAAGCATGCTGAGAGAGAGAGAGAGAGAGAGAGAGAGAGAGAGAGAGAGAGAGAGAGAGAGAGAGAGAGAGAGAGAGAGAGAGAGAGAGAGAGACTATGAGACACCCACTATGACAACCTCAGTATAATTCATAGTATGTATTTATGATTACAGAGCCCACTAAACTAATGCCCACCATATAGGGAAAATTACATTTTATGAAACTTTAAATAGCCAATCATCAGGTAAAATTATTTAATAAAATCTAAAATGTTTCCCTGGGTGAATATTTTTTCAAAGCTCAGGAAATATTATGCTTCTGTTTAATTTAAGTATCAGCTGGGTCTGAGATATTTGTCCTAAAGTATATATTGTGTGTTCTGTGATACAGAAATCAAAGACAAGTCCGAGACAATTATTATTATTAATGAACCATATACTGTTAAGCCGATAACTGATAAATAAATATTAAAGTTTTGTACTATTTATTCTAAATTAATTAATTAAATTACACTAAAAATAAAATCAGTCTTTTAAATGCTACAAGTGAATTTACACATTACAACTTTATAATTCACTATATGTTTATAATGATTACCTTTAAGTGTGTATTAGAAAATGGCAAAGGTAATATAGGTGTAAAAATTGGGAAAAGAGCACGACCAATTAAATATCCGAAATCGACTAATATCAGTAAATTAAAAAAATAATAATTCTAATATCAGTCAATAACTGATATTATGCATCTTTAACAATTTTTTAATTAATTTGAATTGCATGTTCCGATAATTTGGTTTTGTTGTTAAAATCTTTGATTCTATACTGAAATCTGATTAGAGGTAAATCTGAGCAGAGTTTTTATTTTATTTTATTTTTACAACTCTAGATGTGATCTCATGAGGGTCTTGTTCTCTAGAGACAATCTGAGAAGCAGAACACTTTTGCTAATTTGTTCCATTTTATCTTGTTACTGTCTAGGAGAAACAGTTAAAGACCCCCTACAGTGAAAATCAAGTTTTTAAGTTTGTTTATATGTCTATGTGGTGTTTTTAATGTGCTTTAAGACAAATCATGTGCAATTTCACAAGTCAACACCATGCTGAGTATTTTCTCCTTAAAACTGCAGTGAAAAAAAGACACTTTCAAAAACGTGGTTTGAAATCGCCAGTGTTCCTTACGTCACAAACTACCAATCACGGTAGGGCTTTTGCATATCATCATTACTATACTGTGTATTGGGAGTCTCAAAAGAAGCCACGTTATCCCGTTATATTTCATGATATAAAAAATCGGGTATATTTAGCAATGTAGCGGGTGAATTATGTATGTAATGTATATTACGATGTTATGATGAACTATATGCCTTTCTCCACTGACGTTCTACATTTTTCAAAGCATTTGTAAGGATGCTGAGTTTTAGAAGGCAGCTGTCTGACTCTGAGATGGCAAATGGGAAAATGCTTTGGGTGATGCATAAAACACATTATGATACATCGACTTCTTCTGAATCAGTTTCTGGTTCAAACATATATGGCTGAATTAAACCAGTATTTCCACTTGCCATTGTGCAGCATTTACTACAATAAAGTTGACCGAGTGGATCAGGCTTTCTAAGCTGATGTGAGTGTGGAGGGGGGGCTAATTTGCATATTCATGGTTCTGTGTTTGAAGCAGGGGTGTAGAGTTACATTCAAGCTATTTTAATAAAAACTTTAATAAAACTTTAAATATGTAATTTTGGTGTTCAAAGATGAGTTTTAAGTGATAAAATGATTGACTACAGGGGGACTTTAAGTTTAAAGATCTCATTTGTGATTTCCCCCTACGGGTTGGCAGTAGTTTATTTTTGTTATGGAATTTGACTTCCCAGTACTAAAAGTCCTCCCCTGTCTGGTCCACTGTGTCTTCACAGGGAAACTCCAGCTCTCACCCTAAGCTGCCATGTAGTCAAATGACACAGACAGTCTTGTTTTACTCCACAAACAAAAGCTATGAATTCCTTAAGAATGGCCTTGTGTTTGTGAGCGCACCCCTGCGGGACCTCCGCTCTGCATCTATACATCTTCATCGCCGGCCTTTGTCAGGGTGTGGCGGCCCTACTGCCTGAAAAGGCTCTGCCGTCACCTGCCAGACTGCAGGAATGTTAATGCCGTGGCCTTGATAATTGGATTTTACTCACACCGTCTGCAAGAAACACACACACACACACACACACACACACACACACACACACAGACACACACATCTGCGGATGGACGTTCTGGCCTGCTATTGTTCAGCAGTCGTCTCAATAGAGAGCTCAATAGAAGCTCGCTGTGTTTGTATAGGGCCTCATGTCCCCTTAAAGACTGTTTACAGTCTGTCTGTGTGTGGGTGTGTGTATGTGAAACAGCTCGAGTGCCAGGCACTTGTCTGTCGGCCTGCCGGTACTTATAACTGTAGGTGTGCAGAGCGACTAAAGAGAGGTTTGAGAATGAAAGAGAGGGACAGAAAATACATTTCAAATTTGTAGATCTGTGATCCAACTGTGATTCCAAATGAGTCAACACAGAGTTACAAACAGAGATATGTCTTTTGGGAATGCATGCAAAAAACAACGAGACCAAAATGATTCAATTCACAAACAAATGATTATTTTGAGCGGTTCGTTTAGTGAATCGGAAACATCCAGCATAACCAGTGTAGCTTGGTAGAGGGATTTCTGGTTTGAATCAGTCTGAATCATTGCCCTGTATTAAAAAAATATATAAAAATTACAGAATGAGCAGAGAAAGAACTGCTTTCATATGTAAGCCAAATAAAGACAACTAAAATATACTGTTACTCCCAGCTGAATCATAATTTAATCAGTTGTGAATTAGAATCAATTCAGGGAATCTGCATCGATACCCAGCCCTAGTATTATTTAATTGTTGTGGCTGTCACTACCAGTGCCAACTCTTTGCAGTGTGTACATGACCAAAGGAAACTTGGAAACTCTGTTTTTAGTGTCCATAATGGTTTCAGTCTTCAGTCATCTTGTGCTGGTCTCCCACTGCCTGTGGGAGTGTTATAATTGTATTTGCAGTGTGTTTGAGTAAGGTACAGCTCTATGCAGTAAGATACAGACTATAAGGGCTGTTCTATGTGTATTTATGGAGTGTGGGATGTTATGTGTGTTATGACTGTTATGACGTGTGAGTGAGCCTAGGCTTGTTTAGGTTGTACAGGACACATACACCCTGCTTAGGGCCTCCGATGCTCTTTCCACCGAGGAGTTGCATGAGCTGCTCAAACATCTTAGCTGTAGTGACCTCAAATCTTTTCATTTACCTTAGAAGACTCTACCAACAAGTTCTTATGTACAATTTCTTTCTTGTACATAAGAGAACAGGGACAAGTTTATTTATAAATTCCAAATGCTTTCACTTTTTACACACAAACTCCAGCTCAAGTCTAAAGGATGTGTTGTGCTTGGCATAGAGGCTTTATTTTGCTGTAATCTATGTTAGTGCAAAGTTTTTGGAACAATTACCTCAGTGAGTTTACTCACAGTTGTAGTTTTGGCTTGTTGTTGAGGTGAATGTGCTCACTGCCACTATCTGCCTTCAGTTGGTCTCGCAGACACAGCAGAATCATATGGTGGGCGAAGCCACAGCTGCATTCCTCTGGCTGTGAGGTGAGCTGCTGACGCTGAATGCCATGCCTGCAAAATGGCGGGAAGTGTTTGAAATTCCTCTGAAATTCAGTGCAAAAAAAGGAGCTTTGCTGTCAACCAGTGGAGCACAACTTTTGTTTACCAGGCTGGTTTGACCCTATGACCTAAATTCACTTGGGAAATTTTAGTTTTAGTCATGTATTTTTTAATAATGTAAAATGTTTTATAATTAATATACAATTAAAAATGTAAGTATTAATATAATACATTAAATTGTTAATATCAATATTTAAATGTAGTTATAGTGTGTGTGTGGTAAGCCTAGAGGCCTTTGCATGTTCTCCCTGTGTCTGTGTGGGTTTCCTGCTCATGTTTTACCCACAATTCAAAAACATGTGTAGGTGAATTGGAGACACTAAAAATTGTCTGTAGGTATGAATGTGTGTGTGAGTCCCAAGCCATGTAATGGGGAGGTTTTTGTGGAAAGACCTGGTGACCAAGGACCAAGGACAGTCTCTTGCTTGTTGTGAGAGATGGCCCATAGAATCACCAAGAGTATTAGGAGTGTAACGATACACAAACCTGACAGTTCGGTACGTACCTCTGTTTTAAAGTCACAGTTCAGTAAAGCAGGAGGGATAAAACTAAACATAAGATTGCTTCTTTTTTTCTTAAACTGTGTTTTTATTTTTTTTTACAAATGTGTCACTGTTTAAATAAATTATATTATAATAAAAATAAAAAGTAAAGATAAAAAAATCTTGGCTAATGCTGTACACTATAGGGAACCCTTACTTACTCGTTACTATAGTATTAAAGATTACAATTAACAACAGAGCCAAAATTATTAAATTCAGTTGCTATTTATTATCAATTATTATCAGTTGCTATTTTAGAATTTTTTTTATATATATATATATATATATATATATATATATATATATATATATTTATATATTTATATACAGTATACAGTATATTGTAAATTGCACATAAGGCAGGTTTTGCATTAACTTCTACACCTAATTATAAAGTTAATTTTATACACCAATACATTTTTGAAATATAATAAATTACACAGTGGCTGTCATAACTTGTTTTCATGACAAATGAATTTAAACATTCATTAAATAATCAAGAAATTATTCTCAAGCTGTTTTATTGATAACCTTCTGCAGTTGAAACACTGGTTGAGAGATGTAAACATATAGATTGATCGTCTTTTTGCTTCCTTTCTGTGCTATCTACTGGTATAAAACAGTGTTGCACTGCGCGTGCCCCCTTCTGGATTGGAGTGTGGATTGCCTGTGACTGACTGTATTCGTCATATGTACATGTATCGTTACAGCCCTAGTATTAAGTATCACTGCAAATCATTTTAGGAGCCCTCTCAATGGTTGTTTGTAGAGTGGGTTTCATAGTGGTTTGGGGCTTAGGGCCCGATCTTACACCCGGCGCAATGCAGCGCCAAGCGCAAGTGCAAGTGTCTTATCAGTCGTTCACTTTTACGTACGTCGTGACCGACGGATAGGAATCTCGCTAGAGAGGCCAATCTACTTCGAGGGAAACTAAACCAGCCAATGTACATTGGCATGCAATCATTTGTATCAGCTGTTTAGCCACGCAGCGCGGGTATATAATGAGTAGCAGGTTCGATGCTTCGATGCTCTCTTCAGCTCTTCATAAAAAGTCTATGAAACCTGAAGCCTGGTTCACACGGGACGATTTTAAAATTGTTTCCAAACCTGAGAGACCCCACACACGGGGATAAAAAATCACGGGTCTAACAGTTTTGGTCGTACAGTGTGTGGTGCGCAGCCACACGGCAAAATCAACACATCACACACGAACCGATTTGACTCCCGAGCATTCCCAGATCAGACGGGAAATCGCGCAAAATACCTCGAGATCTAACGTGACTTCAGAATAAACAATCATGGCGGACGAAGAGGATCCGAAAAAAACCGTTATCAAAAGAAAAGGCGATGATCTCTGACGTCCACCAGACTTTCTGGTGCGCCATGCCGCCGGCTGTTTTGATTATATTTCCCGGTGTTTCCTCGCCGCCTCGTCACCTCGCTTTCTGATTGGCTACACTCCACAGTCCACAGGCTGCGTGCTCGGGGGACACCACACACGAGAAGAAATCGGGCCAAATAAATCCAACATGTTGGATATCCCCGATTTGAGATCGGAGCGGTCCCGACGTCCTTCCGAGCAGAAGAGAGCAGCCTTAACACACCACACACGGCAGGAATATCTGATCAGATTATTTTACGATAATCGGAGCATCCTTAAGATTGTCGGAAGGGGTGAATCGGGGCTAAAATCTCCACACTGGTGCAGGTGACACAGCACTTTTTTCTTTCTCTTTCTCCCCTTTTGTTTTTTTTGATCTGAGCAAACAAAAGCTGTTCATAACTCATTAAGAGAATAGGGACAACCCTTTTAGACCATGCGCCTGGCACGCCGACCATGTTTCCCATCGTTAAACTAGCAAAAGTGGTTTCGGACACGCCCTAAGTGAACTTGCGCTTTAGACCATGCGCTTAGATCGTTAAAATAGGGCCTTTAATGTTTTTGGAGCAATCTGCTTTAACTGAGCAGTGAAGGCAGCTGATTGGACGATTTCAACTCATCCCCTCCCCATCAACCCTGATCACAAACCCTGACTGCCAAGATAATGCTCCTTCAGTCCGACCTCAAGCCCCACACACACCACACATATATTAGCACAGAGTTTTTTCCCTTTATCTATCTCAAACACCTCTGATTAGACCTATTAATTGACAGACCGCTAACACGCTAACAGTACATACAGTATATTGTGTAAACAGGTTCTGGTAACATAGAAGATGCCATATTTTAAGAGATTCAGAGGTCATGAAGGTGTGTGTTATGAGATGATAAAGCTTTGTGGTTTTGTCATATAAAGAGTGAAATAATAGTAACACTGCATTCAGACATCCTCATTTACTTTTGTCTTAGCCTTAGTCAAAGAATATAAAAGTGCCCCTTCTTTCTTTTAGGTGCTTGTACAATGTACACTCTCAACAACAATAAAAAGATTGTAAGAGGTGTCATAAGCCCAATAACAATAGCCATTTTGTTTTCAGAGGTCATTATTTTTCCATTTGAAAGTCAAACAGATTAAGTTTCTGAACATTTAAGGTGTGTGTTTTGTGGTTTGGATCTGCAGTACATGTCTGTACATTGCAGTATTTATAGTAAGATGCTACGGAACGCGCGACTCAACCTGCCAGAATCGTAAAACACCTGTGTAAACACAAGGCCTATCACTTCTCTCCTCTGAGGAAAAGATTCTGTCAGCTCTCCCTTTCTCACTCACTCTTTTGTGCTGTCTTCCATACTAGCTCGCTGTGTGGGGGTCTCTCTCGTCTCTCCCTTCCTTGCGAATGAGAAAATTTCCCCTTTCTTCCCCCTTGTCTTTTTCTAAGAAAGAAGCATGGAGATACGCAGAATGACCCTGAGGCCAGTGGTCACCTGAGAGGTTGTCTAGAAGGAGCATACGTGTGCGCACATGTTCTCTGGGAAGTGTGTGCGTGTGTGACTAAATGTTGTGTCAAATCAAGCTCCTCGACACGTCCCATCTCCAACTATCACACACACACACACACACACACACACACACACACACACACACACACACACACACACACACACACACACACACATTTGGCCGTTTTACTTCAATAGATTTTTAGTGCAGGGGAACTCCAAACCCTCACACTCCACTCCAGGCCTCCATGTCAACAATGATAAACAACACACACAGGCCAGATAATGTCATAGCACAATTGCGTTTGAGATAAGTCCCTTCAGTCTAGTTGATAACGATCTACTGGAACTGTACACATACAGAGGTCTGCGTATGTGGGAAATGAATTGAATGCTTGCAGATACTTCCGATTCACTTTGGCTGCGTTTACACGGCAAGTCTTAATGCAAAGATCCAATCTTTTGACCATATCCGATTTTTTTGGCCCGCCTGTTTATATTTATTTTAGACATGACTGATATATCCGATATCTGTTTACATTAATTTCAGCCCAAAATGATTGTCGGTGATCGCTTTACTATTCACATGGTAGACCCTGGTTTTGAATGGCCGTGCTATTAAAATTATTTATATAATTCATGTCGGGTAGCTAGCTTATTTGCCAGCATGGACAAGATAACAGCTGGCATGGATGTTTTGCAGCGCAATATCTGACCGAATGGATATAGCCCGGAAAATAACAGTAATTATACATTTTCAGTAATGTAGGTCGAATGTCCAGATAGCGGATATGTATCTGATTTAAAACCACATTTGGCAGTGGCTCAGATCGAATGTGAAAAAAACGGATCTCGTGCGGATTTTTGTGTTTACCGTAAAAAATCTGATTTATTGTGCAAGCCTTTGATGCTTTTGCTAATATAAAAAAAAACATATAAGAGCAAGATCTATCTACACTGGCCATTTATACTACAAGCATTGCTTTTGCATATTGACCTGCTTTGAAAGGTATACTATTAACACCCATTTAGCAAAAAAATAGCTTTTTTTTTTTTTTATGAGTCCACAAGAGCTTGTGTCCACCCTGTGCGACTCCATGTTCCACTAATTCGCCCATCTGCTTTCCCGCCAAATGACATCATCTCCTCCAACGGCCGTTCGCTCATTCCACACTTCCGGTGGTATGGCAGAAAACGCGCACTGAGGGAGTAAACGGAGTGCATATGTATCACATGCTGAGGAGGGCGGAAGTGCGCTAATCAGCCCTGCGCTGTTTCTCCACCCCACCCTGGCCCTGCAAGTTGTGTCTGGGCTGCATGTAACAGTATCTCTAGAAAGGAACACAAAATGGAGAGCTTTCCGAGGAGAGATTAGCTCACAAGGGGGATTGATAAGCGAGAAGCCAAGCAAAAGCAACATATAAACTCTACAAGCAGTCAAGCACAGTCTGAACACAGGTGAAAAGGCAGAGGTGCAGAGAAAATATTTCAGATATAAAGGATAGTAATTACACTCCTTATTTGAGCGAAAATTGCTCTGTTGGGAAAGAGCAGTGCTTATATTTAGTCTAACCTGAGTAATTCGAGTAATAGGAACAGGAACAGGTTTGTAGTTGCATATAGAAGGTGGCTTGCAGTTATGTCAAAGAAAGTGTGGGAGAAGTAATGATCAGGAATATTACTTTTACAATTGATAGGGCACAGACAGATCAATAATTTAAACCGTGATTGCTTTTTTTCTTTTCCGATAACCCGTTTCATTTGGATGTGCATCACAATATAGAAGAAAATCTGTCACTACTTCGGTTTTATCACAACTTTAAATAATACACCTGTACTGCTCTATAAAAAGTACACTATTTAAATTGGAAACAATAAGACTTGATATTATCTACTTCCAGTTTTTGCCTGATCAGATTAAGAATAACTAACAAATCAGAGTTAAAAAGAACTCAAAAATATTGGCCAGTAGTTATAGGATAACCTGATACTTTGTGTATCTCTTAAGCCCAGACAAGGAACTAGCAATAGTGTGAAAAGTCTGTTGTATTTTTACTAGTTAAACTAACAATAAACCTTAGTGAAATTTGCAATTATTATTATAATTTTTTTACTAGATCATTATTTCCACTACATGATGTTTAACATGTGGCCCAGTGATGTGTGACCCTTCCGCAGGGGATACATGTCTCATGTTCTGGTGGCTGATGCTGTTCAACTCAAATCAGGCACTAATATAAACCAGCGCTATTGTTGTAACTTTGCAGAAATAAATCTCACAATCTTCTCCTCTCACCCGAGCGTGGAACCCACACGCTACCACACACCATATGCTTCAGCCAACCGCAAAAATGGCTTTCCAGACATCAAATTAAAAGCAGAGAGGAGGACATGGAAAGACATAGTAGTACTTTTACAATACAGAATCTGGTCCTGTATGGTACATGGATCAACTGTAACACTGTTAACATCTCACCACAACAGTTGCATTTTTAAAAATATAAAATGAAATGCCTCTTGCATTCGGTTTCATACCCTTGCAATTCATCTTTTACCACAGGAAAGAAATGTGTCAGATCAGGGCCAGATGAACCTAATACTAGCCCAATTATACAAGTCTTCCAGTTAGGTTTAAGTTCAGTTTCTGTGATCTGTAAAATTGTGACCACACCTATATTTGACTCCTAAAGAGTCTATTGTAAAACTTGTGTTTATTCTTAGAAGCCGTTAAATCCCACTAGCTCCGCTGGGATGTGTGTCCAGAGGGGTTGGTACTCGTATTCCTTTAAAGCACTGAAAGCTAAGCTAATGTATACCGCCACTAACCAAACACTGCTCTTCCGCCATTTCACTCAACCTTTCTTTCTCCTAGAGCTTCACTTGCATGTACTTGTAATCAGGAAATGAGCTGCATACCAGGCTCTAGGGTTGAGAGTCACCTGCTGAATAGCTGTAAGCTACACTGTATACATGACTGTCAAGCCTCAGAGGCTCCCAGTGTTTAACTCTTTCTGCCCTCTCTTTTTATTGTTGGTACCATGTGGGACAATGAACTAAATACTCCAACAAACTTCCACTTACTCATGTTTACAAGACATGGCACTGGTTGTATACAGTAGTGCAAGCAGACATGCATGTACTAAAGTATTTAGAAAAGAGACTTAGGCCCAATCCCAATTCTATTTTATACCCCTTCGCCTACCCCTAACCCTTCGCCTACCCCTAACCCTTGCCCCTTGAAACAGAGTGTCAAGGCGTAGGGGTGAAAATATTTCCCTAAGAAATGGGACACCACTACTACACCGTTACATGTCATTATACATCGTCGCTAGCGCCTACGTCACAGGAGATGCGCCAATGTTTATTACAAACTTCCAAGATGCCGTCGTCAGCTGTAGTCTTGCGTGAGTTACAGCTATTTTTTGTATTTTTCTTCTGAAGTTTGCAGAAAATAACGAAGATGACGATATCTTCGACGCCTAAAAGCTGCGTTCACACCAAACGCGAATAGAGCGTCTGGCGCGAGTGATTTCAATGTTAAAAGACGCGTTTACACGCGTCTGGAGGTCTTGCGGCGCGAATGAGGCGTTTAGTGCGGCGCGGTGGACGCGAATTCGCCTCATTCGCGCGTCCACTTCGCTTCAAACTTTTGCTTTTTACACGCGTCATATTGTTAACGAACTTTAACGATTTTTTTGCAACTGTTTATTTGAAGAACATGACCGTAAATATGAACACAAGATTGAATGTGACAAAGAAAATGATTATTGGCAGTCATGTTGCCTCTGTAGCCGGTGTATGCAGGTACATTTCTCATACTCCTTCGTTTGAAGTGTGGTCCCGAAAAATCTTCCTTTCAAGGGCTATCTGGCCCTTCCCCTTCCCCCTACCCCTCCAACCAAAAGAGAATTGAGACAGCCCTACCCCTTCACGTGCACACGCAAAACAGAGGGGAAGGGGTAAGTGAAGGGGTAAGGGGTAGAATTGGGATTGGCCCTTAGGCTGCGTCTCATTTCTCTGTCTTACTAGCCCTTACCCCTCCCCCTCGGTTTTGCGCGTTCATGTGAGGGGAAGTGGCGTCTCAATTCTCATATTGATCAAGGGCTAGGGCCAAGGCGAAGGGCTACATAGCCCTTGAAACGAAGTCTGTAGAGGACCACACTTGAAAGAGAGTGGTAACAACGTAGACATTTTTCAAGAAGTGCCAACATCAAGCTTTTTTATGGCTGAGCGTCGTACTGTCAAGGAGTCGCACAAATGTAAGGAGTCACACAAATCAGTTTAATTGACATTATATTTATGACACTCGTGTTTTAGGATACTTTAATACAATGTTTAAGCGATTTTAATTGTAATGTTTTTGTTTTGAATCGCTAGTTAACCGATAGCTTATGCGCTATTTGTCGAGCTAAGCTAACGTTAACTTTTATCTGTTAATCCTTGACATGACACTTCATATTATGTTTTTTAGGTGAAATTAGTGTGAAGTGAATTTTCGTGAGATTACAAACGTTATTCCTTGATTGATTTGACCGGTGGACTGGTTTGATATTGGTAGAACTACGCTAACGTTACGTGATTCATCTAGCAAGTTAATGTAAACGTAGGCTAACGTTAGCCGCTTGTTAATGTTTTGCTTAGCTATGGTTTCGCCGGCGCCGCCGTTAAATACAATGAAATGTGTGTGCCATCTATCGCCCCTACAACGTTGTGGAATGCAGGGGTCCCTGATAGAGCCACAAATCCTTGACCCAAAGCCTGCAGCTCATGTTGTGGAAAGGAGATAACTTTGTTTAGATTGTTCCAAATATTCTGTGCCACCTTGTGTTTTACTCGATATACTCATTTCTTAGTGGAACGCTCTACCCCTACCCCCCTTCACTCGGTATCGAGAAGCAAGGGGAAGACGCAGACAAAGTGGTAAGGGGAAGGGGAAGGGGTAAGACAGAGAAATGAGATTATCACTCTGCTGAAGAATGTACAGCCATTACTTTTTAAATAAAGTAACATATAGTCTTAATGGTCTTTGGCCAATCATCAACCTAACCACAGACTCAACTCTTCAGCACAGTGGTAACCCCAAAAACTCAGACATACCAGAAACTCTCCTTTAACAGTCTAGCAAAGCATACTGTGAACTAGAAATCTGCTGTAACTCATTCTGTGAATGTGTATATATGTGTGTACATACTTTCACATTTAAATGGGAACATGTATGTGCAATATATGTACATAATAAAGGATACTACTTTATGAATATTACATGTAATGTTATTTTTGTCTTCATTTCTAAATATTTTTATATCAAAATATAGCCATACATGGTCAATGCATATATTACAGTATGTTGAAAAATATAAGGAGTAGTTTCCTATATATGGAAATGTTTTATGTAATATATTGCATTATATTTTGCAGTATATTCCCATATATTTTTGTTGCATAAGGGGAGGAATGTAGGATTAGCTTCTACTGTATACGAAATCTGATTCATCTGGCTTTTTTAGTGGTCTCTTATTGTCTGTACCCAATAAGACCCAGCATGTAGAAGAGCATGTACTGAACCTATTAGTTCAAGTTATTGCATTACATAGACTACAGTGTGCATGATGTGATTCTTGGCTGCGTTCGCTGTTGGTAATAAGATGATTGAGAACATGGTGACTTGTTTAGCCCCATTTGAGGCACTGTTGCTGTCTTATGTTAGTCAGCATACACATACTCAGGAATTTGGTTAGGAGTCAGTTGTGTTTATGCTGGCAAAACGTGATCTGTCGTAGGACATGCGAAACATGCATGACATAATTAAACAACATTACACAAAAAAAAGAGGGCTGTTTTATTGAATACTCTGTTGGCCAAGTGCTGCAGGTAATCACAGCATTGTTGTATAGAAGTTCTGCGGTAACAAAAATAATACGGTTTCATTTGTTAAAGTTAGTAAATGCATCAGGTATTATGAACTAACAATAAACAATACTTTTACAGAATTTATTCATATTATTTAATATTATTTACTACAAATACATTTGAACATAATTTTTTATTTTATTTTAGCAAGTTTTATAAATTAATTTAAAAAGCATGAATTTATTTTAGAAATTAATAGACAAACATGTACGATAAAGTCAAGTCACCTTTATGTATATGCATACACCTTTTTACAAGATTGTTTTAAAGCAGATTTACAGTGATAAACAGGAATATACTGATTAATGATACAAACAACTTAAATTATTCTGTAAATCAGCTCTGAAAAAAAGAAAATAGTGGCATTATTCATTATCAATACTGTTGATACAATTCCGTTCAATAATTGTGTAAAGTTCATGAATTGAAATAAATGTTGTCAATTGAGTTCAGTTCAACAATAAACAAATCTGTAGTAGACAATAGTGTTCTTGTTCACTCTCCGCCAGTCCAATGTTGATTCAATTCAGCTCAATAACAGTTTCATAATTGGCAAATTTTGCAACATTGACTGAGTTGAATGAGCTATAGCTCCACAGAAAAACGTGGTGTCATCATCCAGCTCATTTCAGTTCATGTTTTGTTCTTATACATCCAGCAGTGTCAGTGCAGTCAAATCAATAATATTACTATTAAGAATATTAAGTGTCCCCAACTGGCAGCCAAAGGTGACAGGCAACCCTTACGAAAAAAGAAGTATACTTAAAGTTCATTTTATGAAGTATACTTAAGTAATGTTCAAGTATATTTTTACGTATACATTATGTACTAAGTATACTTATGTCAATATGTACTAGTAGTAAACTTGTAAGTGTACTATTTTAATACCGCTTGGGACTAAAATGGCCCACTTTTAGTATATAAAAGTATTTAAGTGTACTATAAGTGTAACAGTAGTAAACTTTAAGTGCACAACTAGTTCATAATTACTTTTCTCATTTGTACTGCAAGTGAACTTATGGGTATACTAGTAGTTTACTATTTTAATACTTGTAGCAACTTTGAAGTATACTCTCAGTAACTAGTAGTTTTATACTACAAGTTTTCTTTAGGTGAACTTAACATCATACTTATAGTTCACCATTTATATATTATTTTTGCTCTTTTAGTGTACTCTCAGTAAACTACTAGTTTAGTAGTTTTATACTACAAGTTTTCTTTAAGTGAACTTAACATTATACTTATAGTTTACTATTTATATTTTTGCACTTGCAGTAGGCCTATACTACTATGTTCAAATGTTATTTTTTATACTTGAAAAATACCTTTAACTGTACTTTAATTTTAAAAACATTTTATTAGCTTCATCCATCCTTTTTTATCAACACTTGAATGTTGGTAAGTTTCATAAATAAAGGCAACATTTTAAACATCAAAGACTACGCCTTGATCAGATTCAGAAACGTGATCAAAACACAGATGGAGTAGATCGAGTCCAACACCCCCAAAGCTTCACAGTCGTTTTCTCTTCATGTGTTACGCTTCATTTCATTTGGAAACATTAAGCAGTTTTGATTTACAAGCTGTTTAATATTTGATGATCACATTATTTGACATTTGAGTGAGCAATCTTCTATCACTTGTTTCAGCTTCTTCTTCTCCTGTGTTTTGATCCAGAGATTCTGTATTGAAGATGTGTAACAGCGCCCCCAACCGTATAACAGTGAAAACATGGATAGCTGGAAAATTCAGTCAATGGTGGGGAAAGAGTAAAGTAGAATTAAAGTAAATTCCTATGTGCACTACCAGTGGACTAGCCTACCCAAAAATTCTGATACGCAGAAATAGAAACATATCTGTTTTATTTTAATATTTTAATCAATATTTTCAAACAATGTAAGTTTCATAAGACTGTAAATGAAAACTATGTAAAAAAAAAATAGGCTATATTTAATAGGTTACTCGATCAAAAGAGTTAACACAACTACAAGCCAAGTATACTTTGAATAATTAAACTTTTAAGTATATCTCGATCAAAAGATTGAAGTATAGGCCAAATATACTTGGACTTTTCTCTCAGTATAAGTCAAGTGCACTTAAGTGTAATTAAGTATAATTCTGAGAAGTATATTAAATGTAGACTGAAAGTATGCTTTCTTCTTTTTAGTTGAAAAAAAGTATACTAATAGAACACTTGAATAAACTTATTTTTCGTAAGGAAATTATTATCGCTGTGTACAAGATCAGGTTCAGTTCCATGCTTATTTTATTTACTCTATAAACTATTCCACCCGAAAGCTTGTTACTATATAAACTTGAACATGTTAGTTTATTAGACAGTGTGTAATATTATGTTTTTTTTTAAAGTATTTTATAAGCTACTCAATCAAAATAGTAAACCCAAGTACAAGCCAAGAATACTTAGAATACTTAATTATACTTTTAAGTATATCTCGATCAACAAGTAGAGGCCAAATATACTTAGACTTTTCTTTCAGTATAAGTAAAGTATACTTAAGTGGAATTTGAAGTATATTTCTGAGAAGTACATAAAGTATATTTCTGAGAAGTACATAAAAAGCAGACTGAAAGTATACTTTCATATTTTTAGTTTAAAAGAAGTATACTAATAGCACACTTGAACAAACTTCTTTTTCGTAAGGGAAATCAGGTGACAGAAATGTAGAAATCAGGCTCAGTTGTGGTAAATTAATGAATGTGGTGTAATTATGATTCCACGCTGCATCACAAGTCATATTGTGAATTGATATCATTAAGAATATTTCAACCAATATACTATGGAAAGCAATACGCTGATTTCACGCAGCCGCATTTTGAAATCGAAAGTGAGGCTCCGGTGGGAAGAACCCCGGAAGTAAAGATAAACAACAATGCCTTGGACTACCAACCTGAAGCTGCTGCCGCGATTTACACTATTGGATGTTAATATCCAATATAGGATATGTATATAGTTCATTCCTGCTTCTTTTTTTACTTTCTGAATTATATATAAAAAAATATTTTATTTATAAATGAATTTCACTGTATATAGTCTAAAGTATGAAAGAAATGTATGTACAGTTTTAGAATAACTCATTTTATACATTAAACACAACAATACGCCATCGCATTCACGACTCTCCTGTGATTAAAGGCGACACTTCCGGTTTTCTTCCCACCGGAGCCTCGCTTTCGATTTCAAAATAACGGCTGCGTGAAATCAGCGTATACTATTGTTCAACAATGAATAATAGTATATTGCTTTTCATTGTTAATGATACTTAATGCATCAATCTAATATTAACAATTAAACTAGTTGTAAAGCATTACCAGCTGTTTTTCTGTATAGTATTTTTGTCCCTTTTGTAGTTTCGGTCACGATGCTTATTACATTTGATAGCTTTTGAAAGTTACTTGCACAGTTGCACTGTAATAAGAATTACATTGGGAGCTGTGCTGGGCGTTGCACTTGAATGAGTAGACATATCTCACATACATGCCTCTGTCATCTGCCAGGTATAACAGAGAGCTCTTTCATTCCCCCCATCCCCTGAAAGAGGCACAGCATTGTTTGTGCTCTATGATGCTTACTGAGTCTGAATTGGTCATCATTTTAAAACTGTGGTTTTTGTAGAGATGATGTAGAATAAGCAGAGGTTATAATATTTAACATTTTAGAGAAATTGCAATAAATGTGGACCTTTTTTATTAACTTGGAGTGGAGCCTACTGTAATGACCTCTTTTCTTGATGGCATGCCTTCACCCGTTTCCCAACAGAGGCATCTAAGGCCAGATTATACAAATGTTTATGTCTTTTAGAGTTTTGCTGAAGAGATAAAGCAAGGGTGATGCTTATCCTCTTTCCACACAGTAGAAACCACTAAGACAAAATGTAAACCAAGCCTAGCGCAGTGACTTTCATGTCCTCCATTAGAATTTGTTCTATTTAGACATGATTGACAGCTTTTGAGAGTTAGGTTAGTGTTAGTCTGGACTGCTCCTATTACCCTCTTGCACCAGTAAAAAGTGAAACTGCTTCTTTTGCCAAAGAACTTTGACATTGTCATTCTATAAGGAAACATAGTCTGTTTTAATTTATTGTGATGTGTGGCTGAGTTACAGGAAAGGAGACAGGACAATGTAAAACCTCAAGAAGAGTTTGAGCCCTATTTAGTTTGAGCCCTTTTAGAAATAAGCGATATTACCATATTGTCCTAAATATAAGACGACCCTGAATATAAGGAGAATTTCTTATGGTTTATCGTGTCTACCGGTATTTTGCCCACCCCCAAACCAAATAATGTCACTTCAAGTTATACAGTCACCTCAGACAAAGATATACACAGGAGTGAAGTGTTATTCTTTATCTAATTTATTGAATAATCAATAATTAGAATAACTGATAGCAGCAGCCCTAGTTAAAAAGAAAACAAAGTTATCTATGTTGTGCAGGTGTATGGTTAGAGACCCAGCAGAGGGGACACAGGGAGGTGAAAAATATGCAGCTCAGCATAAAATGTTCTTGCTACCACTGTCACTATTCAACATGACAGGAAACAGTTAATATGTCACAGGCCAAATACCACCAGTTAAAAAATACTTTACTTGCTTTACTTTGCTTGCATGTGTAGTTGGAGGCTGGAGGCACACTCACAAAAAAACAAAAATAAAAACAAAAACAAAACAAAACAGAAATCCTTAAAAGAGCTCTGTAGAGCACTGGTTATCACTATTTCAAATCCTGTAGTCATGCTATTTTGGTTTTTTAAAGCACTCAATGCTCATTCCCATAACTGCTGATTCAAGTACACAACAGCTCAGGGATTTTACCTCATGTGCACTAAGGGTTAACACTCCAGACGTCTTCCACTGAGCTTTAGTTGCAGCTGCCAAGGTTAAATAAGGTGATAGCAAATCGTTTACTTGCTGAAATGTTCCATCAAGTTTGGCTGGTTTGTCATTAAGCCTGCCCACTTCAGATAGTTGGGAGGGTTGTGTAAGTTATGTTAGTGGCATATTATCAGTCAGCCCAGCGAATGGAGTGATTAGAACTTCCAATATAAAAAGATTAGTTATTGCCTTTGTTTCAACCCTCCCCTTTCAGTGAAAGCACTCAAGAACGTTTAATAACAACGGCAAATTTGTCAAAGAGCAGCCAGAGATGACAGTTAACAAAACCAGAGCTAATCCAAGGAGTTAGCAGTCACACACATTGCCTTCAAAAGAAGGCTCTCTTGTGATATTGACTAGTTTGTGTAAACATTCACCCGTGACATCTAATCCATATTCGCTTCTGTGTTGCAGACCGAGGTTCCTTTACTGTATTGGAATGCCTTTGTGTTACGTCATCATATTTATGACCTAGTGTATATTCTACTTAACAGTCTCTGATAAAGGCACCTGAAAGGCAGCAGCTTCTTTCAGTTGTGTGCTCTAACCTCAATACCATGTGAGCCAAAGACCTCTACCAGGGACCTGGAGTTCTCACTTCTCTATCGTTCTGCCCCATACAAGAATTTACGGCATGGTGTAATGGCATGATCCATGAATGAGTAAAGACAAATGACCCTTCATGTCCTGTCCAACTCTTTTAGTGTCTGTAGTTCTGGAGAGAGATTCCTTAAGCTGATATCATCAAGCCCTTCTCCCACTGTGAGGTCTAGATACCTGCGGCAGATGAGTTCCTGGGCCTGGTTTTATGAAGACGGGGGTTAATCTGTAGTAAAACAGAAAATAGGTTCTTTACGAGGTGCTAATGGTCTGTTAATGCAAAGGAACCAATTCATCTACCTGCTTGTTTATTTACTGCCTATCGAGGTAGGCCTCTATTCAGACCACGAGTGGAATGTTGACAGGTTAACCACCCCCTAATGAGAGCAGGCTGACAGAAATCCCCCAGCAGTTCATATACTTTCCTGCGTACCAATACATGTAAGCTGGGAATATCATCAAACGATTTCTACTGTGCCACATTCTTTTAATTGAGACATTTCTGTTTTAACCAATGATTAATCCATAATAAACTTTCAGCTGGTGCACTTTCAACCCTGTACATGTAGCACTGTCTGAAGTTGTCTGTGATTCTGCTGTCTTATCCCTGATAGTATCCATTTACTTTTTTTAGAGACTTTTTTTCTGTAGATCTGCCGTCTTTGTTTACAGCACACCGTAACTCAATGCCACCGCAATAAGCCATGGCGTTACTCAATTAGTTGTCTGTTTTTTTAGAGTGCTCTAATGACTGTGGTCAGAAACTTTTACATGCCACTGTTGTATTTATAATTTCCTCTTTTGAAACATGGATGAAGAGCGGTGCATGAAACAAGATGTGATTTAGAGACCTGGTCACAATGTGAACTGCTGTGGCTGTCATTTCCTACCTTTGTGTGGACGAGGGCCCAGGGGTGCGGCAGCGGATGCACAGCCCCTGCGCTTGCCGCTTTGAAGGGGAAGGAAGCTTAGTGTCAAAGGCAGCAGCTCTGCTATCTGGGGCAGAGACAAATCACTGCCATTACGGGGTGTCCGATAGAACAAAGTGAATAATTAATTCTATGCAAATCATCATAGAAATGTTTGACTGTATAGGACTACTTGAAAGTTCCCAGCAAGTCACAGACCGTGGCACAACTTTCTTAAAGTTTGTTTTTGCACTGGCTACTTTGTGTGCAGGATTTTCTAATAACCTTGAGAGGAGCCTGCACAGGCCCCAGTTCAACGAGTGCATATGGCATATTTCTCTTCGGCGAGTAGAGACCGCCCCTGCTGGAGGCCCCCACCCCCACCCCACGTGCACTGAAAGTCACTGGAGTTTTTTCTCTGCCCTAAAAAGTTCTCCCTGTAGACATGCTATATGGCCTCTAACAGACTGTCTCCATGAAGGAAATGCATTATGTGTAAAAGGAATTCCATATGATGACATACGATCTGTATAATTCCTTCAAATGATAAAAAAAACCCACCTTGCATGCCCTGCTTTTGGTGCACTCAGCATGAAAAGCTTATATAAAGGCCCTTCCCCCAGCGTTTTCTTCTGTCTCTGCTTTTGCGTTGCGGAGGATCTGTTTTACTGTACTTTTAGAGGTGTGAAAATATGGCCGCCTTGGTTTGCCATAGTGAATGTTTACAAATGAAAGCTTGGGGTGTTCCAGGTGAGGCATGCCAAACTCGAGTGGCTTGGATTTGGGCCGCAGGCCACGGATGGGAAATGTTGCAGCACCTCTGCCAACCGCCTGGGACTGCGGCCGAAGCCCTGCTGCCTTACGCCTGCCACTGGTGTCAGCAATGAGATTGACCTTACTTCTAGAGAGCATTTGGAAAAAGTCCCTCTCTGAGAAAAGTAGTCCAGTATTGAAGGTTGGGGGCATACGTACATGCAAACAGTTGCCAAGAGTGTGGATTAGTGTGTCCGATCTAATGGTGGCTCTTTGATATCCTCTCCAGTTCCCATGATGCAATGGCATATCCAGGCCCGGTGCAGATAACATTTTGAAGCATTGGCAGGGAAGCCTATCCAAGTGCTAGGGGAGTATCACTTTAGCATAGGCCTCTAATGTTGTAAAGCAACAAGATTTATTTTAAGGGAAACACATTTCTGGACTGTTGATGTTTACATTGGTTACCGTCTTTTTCTGTTAGCAAAAGCCATGCTAATTGGTTAGAAACAAATGGGCCGTGTATTCCCACACATTATAAGTTAGAAAAGCATCATGAGTTAGAGAACTTGGTCCCAGATTTATTGATGTCACCACAAACTAAAGATAGTTATGAACATTTAGTAAAACACATCCACTGGAGCAAAGGCATTTGTTATCATTTTTGGGTCAACAACATGATGTAGCCTATTTTTTATTTTATTTTTTGTCTGAATCTAATAATTTAATAATAAAAAATAAAAAAAGTGATTTGTACATAATCTTAAATTCACATCTATGAACATGCATTTAATTTCTGGATTATAATTTATACTTTGAGCAAGGCATTATATTTTATATTTTGATTGGGAAGCATCTATACCTTACAGCATTGTATAATTATATGAACGTTAAAATGATGTATCCAACCCTGACCATGTCAATATGTTTGTGCAGTATGCAGTTTTACTCTATAATGAAATGAAAAGGTAGATGATCAAACGTTTACATGTTTATGGCAGCGCCATACAGGGCAGAAAAAAAGGGCAGTAAAAATTTAGCTGGGTTTTTCCTCAGACGATGGAAAATTGCTGCAGGCAATAATAATTAATGCTCACGATGGTAGCATACCTGGGCTGTAAAAAAGAGCTTAAAAGTGTTCTGGTCCTTAGAATTCTTCTTGAGGTAAAGAGACGGTGTGCCCCTTAGCCCTGATCTCCCAATGTGCAGCAGTGACTGAATGGAAATAATGTGTGTGTTGTCTAGAACAGTGGCAATGTGTTTGTGCACTGAAGGTCTTCATGTGTGCGCTGGAGGGGTGGTTGCTTTGTGTTGAAAAGCTCACCTTTGACCCATTGATCGGCGTTGTTAATAAACAGAAACTCGGACGATGGAAGGTGACAGGTTTGGCTGTTAAGGCAAAAAAGTCCCCTGAGGTTTGGTCAAGTAGACAGTTGCAAAGAACAGAGGAAGTGGCAGAAAAAAACAACAGGAGAAGAAATAATGTCGGACGGGAAATTCCTGAGTTGGCTCTTGGAAAAGCTGACTGTTGGGACTGAGAGTTCCATCCGCCACTTCATTCTTATGAAGGAGAGGCTACATCGTTTGCACAAAAGAGCTCTTATGTGATTAACATGTGAACTTGCCTTTTGAGGTCAGGAGAACAAAAACAGTGAACTAACATCTCAGGCCTCCCAATGCTGGCTTGCACCCTCCCTCCTTTCTCCTAAGCCTTCCTCAGCTTCTTTTAGTGTGTCTACTAGGAGGTTTGTTAAGAAATGCCACCTTTGTAGGTGAAGGCAAATTAACAGGCGTCCTCTGAATTTCAGCTGCATGACAGCTTGGCATTGTTCTTCATATCATTTTAGTGTTTTGGCAGCCTGCCCCAAAAAAACGGAACCGCACACAAAGACCTTTTGCATTCTAGCCCCTAAAGCGAGGGAGGGTGGTTGTTGCCACACTGTGCAGGAATGCCTGCCGTAACTCTTATTCTAGACCACATATGATTTATAAAAAAAGTGACACTATTTGCACTTCTTGATGGTCTTGTACCTTCTTCACAAGGCCTACTTTTATCCTTGTATATGTTTGCTTATAACCTTAAAAGACGACATTTTTAAGGTATTAAAATAAACAGACGGCACATGATATTAATGCATAATCTTTTTGAAATTTCTCAAATGGCGCTGTCAAATAATCTACTGAACATACTTTCAGTGAGACATCCATTAAGACATTTCACTACAAGTAGATGTGTCCTTTTTTTTTTTTTTTTGGAGAGATTTACAGGTTACGGAAGAATGAAGACAAAGCTGTTTGTTATTGGAAGCATTTCTCATTTTGTGCCAGGACCCCATTTCTTAATGCCAGGCTTTGTGTAAAATTGTTTATGGTTTTAGAACAACAGAATCTGAAATTCATTTAGCGGTTCCTCCTCTTACAATCGGCCATATAAACTGAGCACTGGAGCCAAACCACATGTTACTGTTGAAGCCCAAGGCCACCCCGGCAAGCCAAAGAAGCACATGGAGGATTTGCCTGCCTGAGCATCTGCCAGGGATGAGGGATCCTGCCACGTGAATTATGGGTTGCATCACTCCATTCTGGTGGGCTAGCTGGAGTTCTTTGAGGCAGTTGGACAGTTGCTGCGGCAAGACATGTCAATTGGCCTGTTTGTTGACCTTGCAGCGGTCGTGTGCACTCTTCAGAGTGAAAGGACAGCCGCTTGTATTAATCATCAACCGCTGGCTTTTTGACACACTTCAAAGGAAAGTCTTTGTCGGGAACACCATCCTGCCTCTGCAAGCTGTTTCACACACTTGCTACATTTGGCAACAAAAAAAGAGGAAACTGTAGCTTTTTGTTGTAAATATGACAGCTTTCTCAAGAAGCTGAATGACATAATTATCCCAGAAAACAAAAACTCATTGCTGTGGGGGCCAATTTCCAGGAGAAACATACAGTTGGCCAAAATCGTGTCTACATGCTAATCACAGTAATCTCTTTGGTTCCCTATACATACACGTAGCTTTGGAATAAGGTAAACATCTTTAAAAACTTTGACTTTGAATATGTACACATTTTCAGCAATGGCCACCATAGAGCAGATGTGTCCAATCCTGCGCCTGGAAGGTCACTATCTTGCAGAGTTTACCTTCAATCCTAATAAACACACCTGAACCATCTAATTGAGGTCTTCACTATTACTAAAAACTCCCTGGCAGGTGAGTTGGGGCAGATTGGAGCTAAACTCTGCAGGACGTTGGCCCTCCAGGAACAGGATTGGACACCCCTGCCATAGAGGGTTCAGATACATATCAATACTGCATGATGTAGAGGTAAGAGCGATTGATACCTGATAGAAGGCAGGAGAGTGTTTGGAATTGAGAGGGTTCAGGAGAAGGACTGTCTCCTTCTAAGGTGGAAGTGAAAATCAGCATCTGCTGCAAGGAGATCTGCTCTCTCTCTGATCCACTTCTGATAGATTGAGGCGTCACTATCTAAAGACTATTACAGAGAAAACTGGGATACCATGATGAGGCATATTAATGAAAAGCAATTAAAATCTTCAAACAATAGATGACATGATGAACTTGGTTGGATTACTTATTGTCAAGGACTCACCTTTTATAGGCACAGCCGATTCATTCTTGATACATTTTCTTTTCTGAATTCTATCCCTCAACTTATATTGGCTTCGAACACCAGGATCATGTTGCCCATTAATTAAGAGACTATCTGACTAGACTAGCAAGGACTAATAATTTAGCAATTTATGAAGGTGAGACAAGGCACAGAATGTCATTTACAGGTAATAGAGTGCTGTTGCAGTGAGAGACACCTGCAGCATCTATTTTAGCACTGGCTGGGGTTTTTTTCTGTGTGCAGTGAAATTAGTGGTGTCATAGCACTATAAAAGTGCTCAGACATCTGTTGGCTATGTTGGGAGTCAGTTTTTATGTTTATAATGACACATTAAACTCAGTGTCCCCCCCCATCTTGTTCCAGAAGTGTGTGCCAGTGGAGCTGTCTAAATGAGTGTGTGCTTTGTTCCTTTGTCTGTTTCAGGCCAAGATCTCGTCTTAGATGTGGCATTATATGATCCAATAATTCCCTCAACATCCTAATTAGGGTGTGTGTGTGTGTGTGTGTGTGGGGGGGTGTTTTGTGTGTATATGGGTGCTAAACAGTGGCTGTCTGTCGCCTCTGGCCCAGCTGGAGTGAGGCCATACTTGGGTACTACTTCTCTACTGTGCTGGCACATTGCCCCGCCTCCTCATGCTTGAGCTGACACCCCATTGGCCCTCACCACAAATGGAAGCTTGGCTATCAACTGAGGTTGGCACTGTGATGTCTTGCAGCTGAAGGAAATACAGTTGCATAAGGGATTCTGATCTGTAGGCTTTTCCATTCTGCATCACAATTTACGTATTGTCCATCCTAAATAGTATGTGAGATTAGAATTAGCACAACCTGGATCATAGTTTTGAAAATCGTAAGCTAAAAATACTTGGATGATATGCTTTTCCATTGATTTTAAAAGTGTAAATTTGTATATGCTGATATTGTCTGCAACCTCTTATGGAATGTAAGATGATGAGTTGTGGAACTTGAATGTCAGTGATCAAACAATCAAAGTTGCACATTTTTAAGGTAACAAAATTAGCTACAATCCAACGCAATCTATACATAAGAATTGGGTTTGTGTTAGCAAGACGCTATCTTTACTGATTTTCTTTACCATTTTTGTTCACCAATATTCACACTTAATTTTTTCATTAGCAGTCAGTTCTTGAATATTGGGTTTGATACATGATGTAACCTTGGTAATGTAACTTAAAAATATACGCTTATAAATAATTGGTATCATTGTAAATAATTGGTATTGTCAATCATAAAGAAACAATATATATATATATATATATATATATATATATATAATTTTTTTATTGCTAACAAACTACAGCATACAATCTGCAATGTGGAGTTCAACTCCATTCTGTTCTTTAAGGAATTTAAGAATATTTGACTAAAGTCAAAGCCACAAGTGTTTCTCACCTTTTTTTATTTATTTTTTTTACCTAAAGAATACAGTTTTAATAAACCACAGAAATCTCTTAGGCATGCTGGTGTAGATTCTGACTAACCTACTCTTGTGCTACAATATCAGAGCTGCCAACTCTCACGCATTCACCGTGAGACTCACGCAATTGACACTTTTCACACACTCTCACACCACACATCCATTTTCTCATGCACAGAAAAATTGCAAAGCAAAGAGGACACAGACCGACAGACTAGACAGAGCAGGTTACTTATGATATATAAAAAAAATCTCAGCTCTCAGATTCTGTCAATTGTATTACGAAATTCAAACAATAAATACCGTTTTGGCGCTTGTAAATGTGACGTGACAGATCCCTAACGGCACGTGAACCAATCATCTCTAGCTAGTAAATAAACACGAATGAACAATATTGAAAGATACAGTACAACTAACCGAAATGTATATTCCTCATACATAATATCAATCAATCAGTGTTTTTCAACCGTGGAAAGGGGTCAATAAAACAGCTGGAGAACAATTATGTCACATTTACCTCAGGAAAGCCATTTAATGACCATAATATAGGCTATAGCACGTTAGTTGGCATTATAGAAGAAAAACAGCTATAGAGAGTATTTTGCTAGATATGTGTACTATATTACAGATTTATTACATTTTTATTTGTATCATTAAATAAAGTTGTTATTATAATAAAAAAAGGCATTATATTTAATTTGAGTTATCTTTAACCTTAAATAATACTACCAGCTGATATGGCTCTCTGTATGCTTACAGCATTAGGTGAGATTTTTTTTTTTCTTGAGAAAAAGTAACGCCTATCTTGTGTACCTAATATTTATCCAAATGAGTCAAGAATCAAATCACAAGAATTGAATTTAAATTGTGAAATTTGTGTCAAGAAATAATAAAAAAACGTAGCTTACCAGAAATTGTACCATGTAAACATTGTAACATGTTGATACCCCCCCCCCCCCCCCCCCCTCCTCCTCCTCCTCCTCCTCCTCCTCCTCCTCCTCCTCCATTATTCTCACTCCAAGCTAAACTCAAAAGTTGGCAGCTATGCAATATGCAAATGTCAACACGTCACCTAGACTGTTAACTTAAACTGAACCTTTATTTAGCACTTTATATGATACAGATTGTTTCAAAGCAGGTTTACAGTGATAACAGGAAAATGCATTTTGGCTGTTGTTCAGCTGAAGTCAGTTCAGCTATAGAATAATTGATGGAGCTCATTCCTAACATTCCTGCTCCATACCTTCTACATTGTCTGAATTGACATTTCTTGACATGTACTGTAATTATTTTATTTATATAAATATAGCTTAAAGGAGAGGAACTTTACATTGTGTACAAGAAAGATACACTTATTATGATATGTCCTGACAGTGTAAGTATAATTAAGTGAACAGGATTTCTTCTCACACTGTGAGTGTGCAAATATGTATGCTTAGATGTGTGAGCAATGCTATATTGACTTTACAAGTCTTTAACTTGTGATAGCAGTACTCTGTTGAGCATGCAACTAAAAGAATAAACATAAAATATTGCTTTAGGTGTTTTGTTGTAGTCTGAAAATTGCACATCTTCCATTGCACACATAAACTTTGTCGACTTTGATAATATGTAGTTTTGCACAAACATTGCTAATTTTCACACACACACTATACTGCTACTGATCAACATACTCCACACAGCCATTGGCCTCCTGGTGTGTCATTCACAACTATATCTCTTTCTCTCTCTCTCTCTCTCTCTCTCTCTCTCTCTCTCTCTCTTTTTCTTCTCCTTCATTTCTCTCAATCCATTCCCCTCCCCATCTCTCCTCCTCTTAACTACTTGTGTGGAGTTAATGGACTGTTTTGGCTTGGCTCCAGCCACTGAGTGTCACCTCATTAGTGTTCCTCTCGACAGGAGCTACATACGGCAGAATGTCATTGGTTCCCCTCTTCCGCCTCCCCGTCCTGATCCGTAGAAGTCTCCATGAATGGGGAAATGTGCATGCATAATTGAATCTATAGTCTCAGTCTCTACATCCCTCCCTCCCTTTTTCTCTTCATTCCTCCTTTCCTCACGTCCGACGGCTACAAAAAGGCTTGGACATTTGCCACAGCTATGGATGGATCAGGCCGACGGTGGCATCCCACGACTCCACGCACACTCATGCAAATGGACCGTTCACTTGGCCAATCAAACAACAATACGAGCAGAAGCGATACGCTGTCAGGGGGAGATTTTGGAGAGGTTTGGTCGACACTTGTCAACTTATTGATGTGTGTTATGACGACTAGGATCTGAGGCCCCTTTGGAACGAACGTGTGACTAAAGTTTGTAAGGCCAGACGGAGCAGTTGTGAGCGAGTTTTTTGATGTGCCCTCTATAGGCTTCCTTTGTTACTGAGGTGGAAAACAGACACACACACATAGTGCTGTCACAGTGGTCCAGTCATTTTTAATGTGACGGATGAGCCACCCTGGGTTCAGTGTTGTGCTGACATGGGAACATGTGTATATCGGTGCTCGCTGCGTGATGCAGTGTGCGTCTCAGCCATTGTGTGCGCTATATGCTTGTATGTCTTTATTAACAGAGTGTGATATTGTGAGGAGGACGTGTGCCTGAAGTTGCACATGTGTCTGTGTGTGTGTGTAAGATGCCCTGAGTGACTTGTTTTCCCAGACACTTCTTTTATTTGCACTTTTTTAGCCACAGAAGGCAGTCTGAAATGCACAATTTATCTTTTGTTTCAGTCTTGCGCTCTCAGTCTTGCACTCTCTCTCTTTCTCTCTCTCTCTCTCTCTCTCTCTCTAGTTTGTCCAAGCATGATCCACCCCACTCCTTTTTAATAGCCCCGTCCTGTCTCTACCATTGTTCGGTTCCTCTTTTCAACTCTGTCTCTCTTTCCCACCCCCTTTCTTTCTCTCTGTCTGCTCAATCTCTCATTCATCCCTGGAGATTCTGACTTTAGCCTCCCCTCTTCATGTCTGCAATCAAGTGCTTGAGATCAGGCTGGAAACTGAGGCCAGTGTTTAATGTGAGTGTGTGTGTGGCTGGGGAGAAACTTTTTTTTTTTTGTGTGTGTGGTTGGGGGGTATTGGGGGTTGGGGGTGGTAAGTGTCTGTCACTCGGGCATTAGTCCCATTTTCACACCCTGTCTGTCTGTGTATGTGTGGATAGATTGTGTCTCAGAGCAACCAACATCACCAAACCATGTTTAACCATTCAAGCAGTGAGAAAATTATATTTACTTAACCTGAATTTTGAATATTTTAACAAAAATTTACATGAATATTAATTTGTATAATATACACTACAAAAAGTTTGGGCTCAGTTAGAGTGGCAGTAAGGACATTTACAATATTACAAAATATTTTAATTTCAAATAAATGCTTCTACTTATCAAAGAATCCTGAAAAAAAAAAAAGATCAAAGTTTCCACAAAAAACACAACTATTTTCACTATGATAATAATAAGAAATGTTTCTTGCACACCTGATCAGCTTATTAAACTGCTTTCTTAAGGAGGGCTCTGAAGACTGAAACAATGACTGCTGAAAATTCATCTTTGCCATCACAGGAATCAATTACATGTTAAAATATTTTAAGAAAAAGATGTGGGAAATTAGTGGGTCAAAGTTAAATGTACAGTTTTGCAGTCATACAGGTCACAGAATGATGTGGTTGACCAATCAGACTTCAGTATCCCAGTGTGTTGTGCAATAATCAATATTTGAGCTATTTATTTATTTGTTTATTTATTATTTATTTATTTGCTTTTAAGATTGTTGCATAATATGAATCATTGTAGTATCTAATATATGTAGCATTGATTAACAAAATACTTTGGCATAAACAAATTATGTTCAGCATGCATCATTCGCATATTTGTATGATATTTTCATTGAGTTGATATTTGTTAATTAAATGGTTAAATTTACAGAAGTGAGGTGATATTAACTGCACTATGAAATGACCATCTGCCCATATACTGATGTCCTTGCAGAGAAGAGATGCCCATTTACACAAGCCTCATCTGACATTCACTCTCTATCTCTCTAGAGCTGGCACGCTGCTCACTATATCTATGTTTGGGTTACAACAAACTTTGATAAAGAGCTGTGATTTATCAACAATTGCCATAGTGAATAGATGGAAAAGTAAAACAAGTAGTGAGAGATATGCATCTGAAAGATTGATTTAAAGATGTAAACATGAAGAAAAAAGTAGAAATTAAACACAAAGATCCTTGTCTGTGCACTTTTTGGGTATGCATGCTGATGTCAGCCATAGCGTGAGGTCATAAGAGCGGGTCAGTGACTAGCACACACAAACACACACTCAATCGCTGGGTGTCACTCAGTCACACAATATTTACACAATTGCAGCTGTACAGTTCAAAACATTTGGGCCACGACTGGCCATAATTAGAAGATATTCTAGCTCTCTGGTTCTCTCTGCTGCCTATCTCTCTCCCTCTCTTTCTCTCGCTCTCCCTCCCTCTGCTTGGCTCAGGATTCAGGATAGAGTGAAAGAGAGAGAGCGTTCTTGGCTCGGGCCTGGTTTCTTTGGCAAGCATAACAGTATATGTGTGCAGCTTTCTAAAATGGCTGCCAGACGCCTCCTCCTGAAATGTCGACAGTGTGCACGCGGCAGGTCTGTTTGCGTGTGCGTTTGCGTGCACGGGGTGGGGGTGTGATACAGTGAATTAAAGTTGCTGAAGTATGTGATAGCTCTCAACCACGCTCAAAACAAAGACAAGATGCTGCTTGGGTTACATTGGGACGGAGCCAAGTGTAAGTGTGTGTGTGCTTGTGTGTTTGGGTTCATAGATCCAATACCCCACATTCAGGTATTGGAGGTATTCTTTCCGCAGAATAACATTACGTTACATTGCTGGTGGAAGAAGTGCTGAAGGTATAATTGTGACAGCTGTATGGATGCTATCCAGTAGATAAGGTGGCACAAGGATACATTAGGGCATCGTATTTATGAAGCTCAAGCGATCCGCGATGAGCTCATCTTGCTTTTATTCATGTGGATATGATCCTAGATCGAATGTCTTCATCTTAGATTTTTAGTCACCAAGAAAAGCATCACTATTACTGTTGCCTATACTGTTAGGGAACAAACCCATAATTTTAAAGTGGTAGTTCACCCATAAAATGAAAATTCTGTCATCATTTACAGATGTCTCATGTCGTTCCAAAGATTTAATTTCTTCTGCAGAACACAAAATAAGATATTTTTGAAGAATGTCTTGGTGCCCTTTGACTTCCATTGTATAGAAAAAAAAGAGAGCCATTTTAATTTTTTTAATTTTTTTATATCATCTTATATTCCACAGCAGACAGAACGACATACACGTTTGGAGTGAATATTGACAGAATACATTTTTTGGGGGTGAACTGTTACATGAGATTGCTCAGATTGTGTGGCCTTGGTCTATGGTCGTGACACACCAAGCTTACAGTCGGCCACCAGCCAATGCCATCATTGAGGGTCTGTCGGCCCAGTTTTTGCAGTGTGTCCCGCAGCATTGGCATTAGTCAGTTCACCGTCAGCGACTTTTCGGCCAATTGAGCATGTTGAATCGGTGCCAGAATGAAGAAAGTGAAGACCAACTGAACAACATGTTTTATATTCAAAATCCACAGTCCTAGTTTCCCTTTTTGAATAACGTATATAGACTACTACCACCTACTGTTATGGAGAGTTATTTCTTTTAACACAGGTGCAGTACATGCGTGCTAGTTGGCTAGTTGTATTTGTAGTCTTTGTGGTGTATTCAAAAACAATTTTTTTGCCCAAACACAGACGACACAAAGCGACAACACAGATGGCTTTCGTTGCCACTAGTTTGTTGATGTTGGCTCTGTGTGTCTCAGCCTTTAAGGAGAACTCTGCTACTGCTTTTCTTACCCATCAGACTTTCAGAATATCATTGGTCTTGGGAGTGGACTCTTAGGGGGGCAGTTAGAAATGCGCTAGCAATCACCAGGAATACCTTAGCAACAGCATATTAACATGCTATAGGCCACTCAGAAGACATTAGAAACTGCATTGCAAAGCCCTAGCATCTACTCAAGAGCACCCTATCATTATGGCGAAGAGTTTAGCATGGGCAAACAGTCCACATTTTCTTCAGAAAAAAAGTAGTTATACCATACTTTCCTCATGGGTTACTGCATAAAGAAAGGAAATATTCATTTTCCCCTCCTCAGTCTGCCCTCTCTCTTCCATGTTCTCTCCTCGGACAGTCTGTTTGTTTAAACAAGTGGCAGGGCTGTTGGGTGCCAAGGGTTGTTGTGTTTGGAGAAGCTCAGAGTGTTTCTGGGAGCTGTCTCTCTCTTATACACAAGCGTGCGCACACATACACAGCACTGCCCTGGCCAAACTGTTTAAATGTGTGGCTTATAGATATTTATTTTCAGAGCGAACCATCGGTTGCTTATTCAAACGCCCCACCATGTGTAAAGCACAGCCACACATACACAGCTACACACACACACACACTATTGTCATCTTGCTAGTTCCGGGTGGGCCCTCTTTTGCCTTTAGAACTGCCTTCATTCTTTGTGGCATAGATTCAAAAAGATGCTGGAAATATTCCTCAGAGATTATGATAGCATCATGCAGTATCTGCAGATTTGTCGGCTGTACATCTACAGTATAGCCACTTTTCTACTGTCGGGCGAAACCGTTCTCTTTGTTTAACCGTTCCATTCCGTGCTGATCCGGCCATGGCGGCACGGATATGGTTTAATTTTCCACTGTGGGGCTGATAACGGAGCTCTTTGGAATGTAATACAAATGTGTCAGTCGTTGCCTTGGTAATGCAACGGTTTACTGATTTTATGACATAACAACCACGTCATGGAAGATGATCAGATATTTCTATTAATTGTATTATTAATTTGTGTTTACGTCACTCAAATAGCGTGATTAATCAGCTACAGAGAAACTGGTAGCCAAGCAACAGACAAGTGACCAATCCTGAGTGGTGACATCACTACATGCATTCTACCAGCATGGTTAGCTAACCGAGAATGGTTTGTAATTATGCCGTACCAGGTTCAAGTGGAAACATAACTGGAACCATTCCTTACCGTTTTTAGAACTGTTCGGTTCTAAAACGGTTTATGATGCAAATCTTCGATTCCACCACATCACAAAGGTGCTCTACTGGATTGAGATCTGGTGACTGTGGAGGCCATTTGAGTATAGTGAACTCATTGTAATCTTCAATAAACCAGTTTGTGATCATTTGAGCTTTGTGCCATGGCGCGTTATTCTGCTGGAATAGCTATCAGAGGATGGGTACACTGTGGTCATAAAGAGATAGACATGGTCAGCAACAATACTCAAGTAAGCTGTGGCATTTAAATGATGCTCAATTGGTACTAAGGAGCCCAAAGTGTGCCAAGAAAATATGCTCCACACCATTACACCACCACCAGCAGCCTGAACCGTTGATACAAGGCAGGTTGGATCCATGCTTTTATGTTGTTTACTCCTTGCTTTTATGATGTTTCATTCTGATCCTACCATCTGAATATCACAGGAGAAATCGAGACTCATCAGACTAGTCAATGTTTTTACAATCTTCTATTATCCAGTTTTGGAGAAACCGTGCTAATTGTAGCCTCAGTTTCCCTTTTTTTTCTTTTCTGAAGTGGTCTTCTGCTTCTGTAGCACATCTACTTCAAGGTTTCGACATGTTGTGTGTTCAGATATGCTCTTCTGCATACCTCTGTTGTAACGAGTGGGTATTTTAGTTAAAATTGTCTTTCTATCAGCTTAAACCAGTCTGGACATTCCCCTCTGACCTCTGGCATCAAGAAGGCATTTTCGTCTGGCACCAACAACCATGTCACGATCAAAGTCACTTAAATCACCTTTCTTCCCCATTCTGATGCTCAGTTTGAACTTCAGCAGATTGTCTTGACCTATCGTCTTGTCTACATGCCTAAATTAATTGAGTTGCTGCCATGATTGGATGATTAGATGTTTGCATTAACGAGCAGTTGAACAGGTGTACCTAATAAAGTGGCCAGTGAGTGTATAATATATGCCATATTAAACTTTACAAAAGAGATGGCGCTTGTAGATGTGGTTGTTACTTATTATGGAAAAACGTAAACTTTATTTTATATTTTTTACAAAAATATTGAATGTCCTGCTGAAATTTTCCATGGTTTCTTTATTTCATTGTGGGCCGTAGCAGTGTGTCTGGATCAGATCTGTTTAAAAGTGTGTGCCATCTGCTCTATTGATGTGCCCTGTGTTTAATCACTCAACATCCATGCAAGATTGTACTTAGAGATGCAAACTATTCCTTTACCTCTCCGTTTCTGTTTTCTCTTTTGGAGCATCGGCATAGTAGGAGATGTCTTTAAGCAGACTGATGGATGGTGTATAACTTGCTTGTAAATTGTAGGGGGAGGGTAGTTGGCATAGGAACGGGCACTGTCACAATGCCAACCTGCTTCTGTCCAATCAAAGACTCAGCTGTTGGCCAATGGTCCAATACGCTTTCATGATTCAAACACTACTTAAGATGTTATTTATTATGTGGGAAAAAAATAGTTGAAGCTTAATGCAGAAATAACTCTTAAAATTTCTAACAAATGCACAGGACAAACCACGAGAGGGGATTTTTCTCCTCCTCTCACTCTATCTTAATTTTCTCCAGACTTTTTTCTTCTTAATATATGGTGTTCCCTCCCTTTTTTGTCATTGTTGAGCTGAAGCCAAGAACATTCCATTTTTGCAGCTCTGTTTAATGGTCATTTTTGAGGGGGAGGGGGGGATGGGGGGGGGGGGATTTATTCCCATCTCTCTATCTCTTACTCTCCCCCTTTAACTTTCACTTCTAAAATGGAGCTTAGGAAGGAACAAGAGTAATGACAGCTCATTTTCTCTCTCTCAACCCCCCCCCCCCCCCCCCCCCTAAAATTTACTAAAATTTTATTTACATTAAAGCCAATATTTAGGCATCATAATTGCATTGTCTGATATCAGTGTTGAGTTGGTCGGTTAACTAAAAGGACTTTTAGTGCCCCTTTAGGTAAACAAAACAAAACAGCAATGCCTTATTCTTTAAGCAGGTTAGTATTATATTGGTTATCGGCCTATATGATTGCTTTATTATTATTATTATTATTATTAATAAAGTATCAATCCATATTGAATATATAGATCTGGTACTATATATTTATTTGCACAACCTCATGTATCCAATTTTTTTACATTTAAATAAATGTTAGATGACAGCAAAAGCAATCTAAATGTAATATTTAAAATCACTAATAATTAAATAATATATTAATTTATTATAATGTAATAACATTGTTAAATGCAATCTATGAAAAAAAAAAAAAAAAAAAAGCATTTTCATACTATACAATAGAATGTTGTTGTGATACCTAAATTCACTTCAGTTTATTGCTATCGTCCAGAATTTTTATATCAGTGAATCCCAAATATGTTGCTTGTTGTGATCTTGAAATAAGCTGATTATTAATTGAGCTCCTGAAAAGACTGGGATAATGCATGCCACTATAATTAGCACTGTAGGATCAAGGAAGGGTCTTCTTAATGGTTTTGTAAGGTAACATCATTAATCATGTAACATTTAAAGCACACATCAATGGCAGGCAGGACTCTTCTCATTTTTCCATCTTTTCCTCCCCTAATCCTCTACTTTGCTCATGCTTTTCAAGGTGGGGTGTGTATTGTATCTCCATTTTACTTTTGAGGCACGTTTCAGCTTTGCCTTTACCTGTTCCTACATCCTTCTTTTTTCCTTCCCCTTTTCTTCTCCCGTTCCCCCTCACTGAAAGAAACAAGCATGTAACTGCACACATCTGGCCTGTCCTGTCAGGACCCAGAAACTGTAGTTTGCTTTTCAGACTGTTTACTGTACCAAATTCTTTCTTTGTATTGGGTTTGTTGCCTATTTGCTTTAATCGAGCTGCATGATATGTAAAACCTGATGATCATGTTCTCCAGCATGCTTTGTGATTATCCAAAAAGCATCTGACTATTATTACAAAGAGTTCACACATGATCAGTCACAAATTTGCAGAAACTGACAATTTGTCAATTTGTTTCCAGATTAAAATGTAAAATATGTGGTCTTTTGGATCCTATTGTTTGTTGTTTATTATATTGTGTATTTGTGTTGTTTTGATTTTTCTAAATTTTCCTCATTTCTTAATGTCAACAAAACCATAACAGCTAAACAAACATGAGAAAACACTGCCAAGTGGATGATAAATTACTGTGAAGTGCAGTACTGTCATCTGTAGACCCACTGTTCTTTCTGGGTTTTGTGTTTTAATCCACCAACTTTATTTGTGTTTTCAGACTCGCAACAGTCAGGAAGTCCAAGCAACAATGAGCCTGGCAAGAACCCTCCAGGTATGTCAACGTAAATGCAAAAAACACAAATGCTCAAAAAACTACATCTGCAGTCAAGGGTTTTAAGTAAACTATTGCCAGGTGCTTGTGTACCCATAATAATGACACCCCATAAAGACAGATAAATCCTGTATGACATCAATGTTATATGGTTGTTTATTTCATTTTCATTATATTGTTTCAGGGTTCCCAAAGTCATGGGCAATCTAAAAATATCTGGGAATTTTAAAATTGTGATTATTAATAATTTGAGTTATGCTTACTTTTCATCAGCTAGAAATTTAGAGTAATTATAAAATGATAAAAACTTTTTATTTTATTTTAAAAAATGTACAAATAAATTCATAAAAATCGAATTCAGTAATCATTCACAAATTACTAGAAAAAACATGGAAATTCAGTTATCAAAAGGTTTGGGACCCCTGAGTTTGTGAGATGTATGTGTTTCCGTGTACATATATTTGTAACTGGATATAAGCTACTTGTAGGCCTATAACTCATGTTCAGAGAAGAGAAACATAGACATTTATCTTGTCATTTGCCACTGAAACAACTTACAACTACTGATCAGTTGGTCACTCAAACCAAACCAGGTCTCAAATAAACTCTACTACAAATATATTTAATTTAATTAATTAGCAGCTGAATTAAAGCTAAACTTTTCTTTATATTGCACAGTGCCACAAAAAAAAAAAAAAAAAAAAAACCCTACACTGTCTACCAGTTTAACTCTTTTGCTTTTTTTTTAGAGAAATTATACCAAAACAGGCTTATTTGATCTGGTCTTTTTTTGGGCACAAGTCTGGAATACAGTGTTACGTACTAGTTGGCTTTCTCTGAACCTAATCTATCTCTAGTCTGTATATAAAACAAGTCACAGTTAGTTTCGTCACAATCCCTGAAAGTAAAAATTAAATGGTGACGAGGACGAAAGATTATTTGTTTAATCTATGTTGAAACTAAAATGTTTTCTGATGCCTGCTCACCAAACACACAGCATTTGAAATGTCCTCATGTGTATGTGTTAAGTTAGGACATGTCTGAAGAAAATGCTTTTGTCTCCCACAGTTTACTTGGAAGAGAGCTTTATTAAATCAGGGGTCTTTAGTGTTTCGGAGCTGGTGAGAGTATCCAGAAGTAAGTCTCTCTCTAAACATGCGCGCACACACACACACACACACACACACTGGTTTCACTACTGTATGGTAGTGAGGGCATCGCGTAGACGCATGGTTTTATACAATTTTAAACAAGTACATGGATTTATATTTTATACAGGTAAAGATACTGCATACGCATAAACCTTCTCGGGCGGACCTAGAAAAAAAATATTTATAGGGTGGCACGAGGACTATTAGGGGTAGCAACACCAAAGCAAATATTCATGCATAGTTATTGAGGATTTATGGCCTGACATACACATTTATGTTCATGAATATGTGAAACGGTTGCATTACCACATTTATTCTGTCTAAAAAAAAATAAAATTCAATAAAAAAAAATATATATATATATATGAATGTTATGATTATATTGATATAAATTTTCATATATATATATATATATATATATATATATATATATATATATATATATATCTACTGTGGAAAAGTCTTAGGCATGTTAATTTAGTTTGTCTCAGTTTTTTCTGTTTCTTCATGTAATCACAGACAGACTCGATGATGGTGAGATCAGATCATCCTGGCTGTTGTGAGATTCCTTGTACATACAGAAATATATTAAGATATGAACATGCCTAAGACTTTTGCACAGTACTGTATATAGGTTGTCTCCTAAGGGAATTTTTTCTTACTTCTTGCGACAGCTTCAACCCACAAGTATAGCTAAGTAAACAGACAGAGCAACACAACCAGCATGCTTTATGCTGAGGCATTCCTGATTTAGCAAGGGAGGGACTTGCCCAGAACATCTGTGGAAAATCCAGTCTAGTGGGTCTTGTGTGTGTATGTGTTCACAAGTTTTGGTGCACAAGCATACAGTAGTTTATGTGTAGACATGCCTGTTCTCATCGGAGATGATGACAGATGTTCCAAAAAGAATCTCTCTTTGATAGCTGAGGACAATTTTGCCTTCAGGCAAGATTTGTACTAATTACCAAAAGGTTTATCAGGGCCTAAAACCCACACACGTTTACCCTACACACACACACACACACACACACACACACACACACACACACACACACACACACACACACACACACACACACACACACACACACACACACACACACACACACACACACACACACACACACACACACACACAAAGACGCTCATATTCACCCTAAGGGTGTATGATGCACTTGGTGACGCTGTAACTGATCCATGTCACACCTAAATGTAACACAACGCTTGCGATCTGTCCCACATACACACACACACACACACTGCCATCATTGTGGCCTCTATGATCCTCTGCTCTTTGGAAAGGCATTCAAACACTAAAAGCACAACAGCCATATGACTTACCTGCAGGAAACGGCATGTACCAAAAAAAAAGCAGAACAATTGAAGGTCTGTCAACTTCCTGAACAAACTGACAGTTTATTGCACACTTAAGATTTTAAATGTATAATTTAATGGGCATTGTGTTGTTCTGTAATGCAGTTCAGATGAGGTTATAGTGAACACTGTATATATTGTTGTGGGTACTCATATTAAGTACTAGAACAAATGTCATACCTGCTCACCTGCATTCATGTGGCGGCAGCAGGTCTTGGGCTCAGTGCCAGCAGACACTGACAGTAATTTTGCATGTGTTTCCTTCACCTCAGACCCTCAGGTCATATCATGTCATACATGAAAACACAAACTCTGCTAAAACGTCCTGACACATCTCCTTAAACTACTGCAAAAGAGAGATTATTATTATTATTTTTTAATATGAAATGTTAACACTATAACACAAGCCTTGCATATTAATTCAGTAAGAATATTTTTTAGCCATGTGTTTTTGGTTGTATATACATACATACATATGTTACACAACACCCAGTTGTTTGTTCACCTATCCTTATCAGGACTGTACACAGGACTAATGGTTTTTATACTGAGCTAATTATATTTTCTATCCCCTAACACCACCCCTAAACATAATCCTCACAGAAAAAAATCAACATCTTTAATAAAAATTACGAAGACAGCTGGATATCCTCATAATGTAAGGGTAGAGACCTGAAACTTGAATACACACTACATTATGAGGACATTCATCCTAATTTATCCTTATGTAATTGAGGTCAAACCAATACATAGACACTATGATTAATGATAGGAAATAATATATCAAGTACACAACACTTCTAAACTTATATATAATAATATATAATATAATTAATAATGTAATATAAAATGTAACATTTACATTTTAAATAACTTTTTTGCATTTGTCAAATATTTGTATTCAAGAGCAACTTATAGCTTATAACATGATACGCATGTTATCAGCACATGTGCTCCCTTGAAACCAAAACCCCTGCCTTAATAAACACAGAGACTGCCAATGAAAGATGTGCTTCAGTGCTACAGTCAGTGTACATTAGCCAGCTTATAAATCACCAGCATATTATGAAAGGTATGTTTAATTTTTTAGGAATTGTAGGTATAGAGCTATCTGTTCATGAAAGACCAAACTAGCTTTGTCATGCTATTGTATGTAAACAAAGAGGCTTGTGACAGAGGTTAGACCACTGAAAGGTGCTCTGGCTCTTGTGGTTTCTCTGTAGATATGATATCTCTGACACACTTCATACTGTTACAGCCCCTACGGCTGTTCTCTCTTAGATTGAATTACAGCTACATGTTTGGGTTTGCCTTTATGCAAATTCTGCACTGAATAACAGCTTCTAACTGAGAGCCAGAAAGAGTGTGTTAAAAGTGATTTAGTTGATGATTGACTCTTTATGCCAAAATGTTGATGTAAGTTACTCTACATTACTACCTATCCCTAACCACTTTCTTTTCTCTCTCTTTCACGTCTCACCAGCTCCTATCACACAGGGTTCAGGAGTGAACTTCCCTATGGCTGACATGCCAAGTCAGCCATATTATCAAGACCTGAACTCAGGAGTGAGTTTACACCGGTCCCTCTCATCTCCTCCTGGCAGGTTAGCATGCATGTTCAAACACCACCCATGCATACAAACACATACATTATTAAACCTGTTTGTTGTCTTCAGTGTAAGATCAGCTTCGCAAAAGATCAGCTAAACAAACACAATAAAAGCAATTTGTTATTTATTTTTTATAGAATTGTTTTATAAAAATGTAACCCATATTTGAAGAAAAAACTGTTCTAAAGCTTTTTTTTTTTTTTTGTCTGTGTATGTTTAAATATATTAAATACATTTTGATCCACAATATGTTACATTAGAGTTAGTTTGGGTCAAAGTTCATTAAAATATTCCTTATGCCCTTTATTCTAATTACGAAATTGGTGATTTAAAAAAATGTCACAGCACAGATTGGTGTAGTCAGAAGTCAGATTAATGCATGTTCTTCTGTCCTCTGCAGTAAGCGGCCTAAGACTATCCAAGAGGACAGTATGGAGACTAGTCCCACCGGGCCAGACTTCTACCCATCCCCCAGTTCACCGGCCAGCAGACCCTGGCATGAGAGAGACCAAGGTGAGAGAGACTGTTCATGGTCAAGACTAGCTCTCATTTCATTATCATGTGAGCATTAAGCTTATTTCCTCCATTTAAGCACTACTAAGAGCTATTCAGCACTGTTTCTCTCTTTTAACTCTCTCTCTCTCTCTCTCTCTCTCTCTCTCTCTCTCTCTCTCTCTCTCTCTCTGTGTCTGTCCTCTGTGTGAAGATATTTTCTGTGTGATTTTCCCCTTTCTTCAGTTCTCAGTAAAGTGTGATGTTGATAAACTGGTCTTCATTCTTGCAGCACTTCGTGAACTCCAGTCTTCATGCAAAACTGAACAAAACACATCAGTCAGCATCAGCCTGTGGCATTCTCATAACCTCGGCTGTCCTTCTATCACTTCTGCAACAATAATGATTTTCTGAAATTATGACCATTGAAAATTTCAGTGGTATAAAATTTCACTTACAGTGAATGGGACTGATCACTGGAGTTTATTTCATTATTTTGCTCATAACGCAATTGCAAATTAGGGCCATTATTTTATTGTGAAGTCACACAATGAATAAATGGAATGGAATCTCAACTTTTTGCATTAGTTGAGCCTCATGTGTCCAGAAATTTTAGGGTTTGGTGAAGGATTTTAATTCCTGTGTGCTACTTTCTAGTGTGCTGCAGTTTAACATAACTAGAAAGAAAGAGCAGGTTGTCCTGTTGTATGTTTTGATTGAAACCTTCGATAAGATGTCATTCATTAAGGAGAAGTGTCACAGTTTCTTGTTTTGTGTGGGCAAAATGTATGTGTGTTAGTATTGGGTCTGGTTTCATTCTTTTGTAGTTTATTGGATACATTTGAAGGACTGTTTTTAGCCCAATTTAAGCCGTGTTTAAACAATATATAATATTGTCGATATAAAATTATTATGATTAATAATAATAATTAATTTCTGCACTATTAACAACATCAAAGAAATCCCAAAGTACCTTAACTACAGTATATAGCTTTTTTTAGACAAAACCCCCAAAATAGTTTTCTTCATTTTAGCAAAATAATAATAAAAAAAAATAAAAAAACTTGAATGTATGTGTTAAAACAAATGTAGATCAGACTAGCCTGGTTTCCTGTCTGCATGGGTTGGTATTTGATTAGCCATGTTTCCTCCTTCAGAAAGGGGGATTTGTCTGGCGTGTGGCAACTATTGAACTTGACCTGATCTCTAAAATGGGTGTGTCAAAGGTCAGAGCAGGGTTGTGACCTTTGAGTTCAGACACCAGACCCAGATGGGATGGAAGGGGGAGGGGGGGGAGGGGGAGGGGGGGGGGGGGGGGGGGGGTGGCAAGGAATGAAAGGAGAGATCTCCTGTTCTAACAATGAGTTTGCACCATTAGTTACCCTTGTTATTCATTCACTCACATGTCTGACACCCAGTTCTGTAGCGTTCAGTTCAGATCTTAGCTAAAAGATTAAATTTTTAATAGATCAAAAAAAATATATAATAATTAAACAAAATTTCCCTGTGAAAAATTTTGATTTTAGCATGTAGTCAAGAGAGGTTGTTTTTGAACAGTGTGTGTGTGTTAGAGACAGACAGAGAAACAGGCAGGTGTGACAGCTTCTGTTTGAACTTGTCCCTTGACGACCAACAGGTTGCCAGTATAAGAGGGAGAGGGAGAATTTGAGCGCTCAAAAATACAACACTCAGCTATAAAAAGCTTTTTTTGTAGTTAATTCAAGTTCCATACTCATTTCCCAGGCAGCAGGACACATTACACTGTACATATAAATGTTATGTCTTATTTTCTTTTCATGCACTTGTTTTCGTTACTTGTTAGGGCTGTCAATTTAATAGGTGAATTTAGTTTGATTATTTTGGAAAAAAATTATGTGATACAAAATTATAGCCTCAAGTCTGTGTCTATTTAAGGATTTACTCATCTGCTAAAATGGTGACAAAAAAAAAATCTTAATTTGGTCGATTTTCTGGTCAATTTATTATTACTAGTCCCCCCCCCCTCCCCCCCTCCACCCCTCCCCCCCCTCCCCCTCCCCCTCCCCTGGACTTTTGCTGATGAGCTGTTGTGAAAGATGGAGGGAGGAGTGAAGAGGGGGGTGGGGTAGATAGAGCTCATGAGAAAGTGGTTTGTTTTGTAAAAGCCATATCAGAAGGAGCGAAGCATGAATATTAAAGCCATATGAGGCCTTGACAAAAGGAAACTGTCTCAGCCAAAGCCTAGTCCTCATGTGTACAGAAACACACGCACACACACGCACACACACGCACACACACGCACACACACGCACACACACGCACACACACACACACACACACACACACACACACACACACACACACACACACACACACACACACACACACACACACACACACACACACACACACACACACACACACACACACACACACACACACACACACTCGCCTGTAATATACCTTTCTAATTTCATATCAAATCAACTTTGTGAAAAGACAGTGTCATTGTATGGCCACTGCCTCGATAAAGTTGCAAGTCTCTCACTCTCTCCATTTCTTTTTCTCTGGTGTGCTTGAAAAAAAATTATATATCAGTTTTCCCAATCTGTGTTCTTCAGATGTGTGTGTAGTCATTCCCTGGTCATGCATACAAACAAACAAAACATGCACGTTTTTTTTTGTTGTTGCTTTTTTTATGGCTTTTGGGAGAGCAAATTCTCCTCCTGTCACCCTCTTTCTCTCTATATCCCACCCACCTCCATTCTCTTCTTTCTTTCTTCCCTCTTTCCTCAAACACATGTATGGATATTCCTGAGAGAGCACAATCCTGCCTTCTAACAGCTTTTTTTCTTCCTTTTTTTCAATGTTCTGTTGCAACAGGTGTGATGACAAAATATTATTCGAAAGCCATATGCTAAATTCGGACATGTTGAAACAGGAAAATGCAGTCAAAATTTTTTGAAGAAAAAATGTATATTTCGTATAAAGCTAGGCTCTGTTAAAGTGCTGTTACTGCAATGCTTATCTGTAGATTATGTCTAGAAACTATTACAATACCCATTTATAGTTGTGGAATCATGTTAGGTTTTTCTGTGTAAACTTTCTTTTTCGTCAAATCGGTTTATAAAAATTATTTATGAGCACCTTGTTCAACAGTTTACAACCCTAATGTGTCTTTTTTTTAAATATATATTTTAAAATAAAATCATTTAAATATTTTAAAATGCAATTAAATAGATAAAAAATACTGCAAAATAACATTGTATGTTTAGGAAATCTATGGCAGCAACATTTTCTCAATTGTCTTGTCATTGGCAGTCATTTAGGCAATTTGGGACCCTGAATAGGACACACGGACACATGGAATCCCCCTACATTCCAATGCCTTTGTGCTATTTGAGTCGAGATCATTTACCTTTTTCCTGCCTTCGAGAGAGAGAGAGAGAGAGAGAGAATGAAGTTAAATATACAGAGACGTAGTCTTGATTGATTCCTTCATCTAAAGCATCTGTGCATATCAAAACACACAATCTCAAGACAGAATACACATCATGAGAAGTGTTTGCAGATATGTCATTAGCTAGCGGTTCTCTTTTCTTCCACCTCCCTCACTTTTCCTTATTTCCTTATTCATTGCGTCTGCCTCCCTTTCTTTTCTGTTTTCTCATCTCATCTATGATTGTCAGGGAGGAGCGCCATAGACATGCAGGCCAAGCACTATGTCTCCTCCATGTCTGCTGATGAAGAGACTTTTTTTTGTCTCTTGGAAGTAGATATGAAGTTAATCTTTTTCTTAAACAATCAAACAAGATAGATGATACACTGCATTGCACTACAGAGAGGGGACGTGAAAGAGAAACAGCATAACAAAATATGAAAATGTCAAAAGAATGTGTTCTTATGTTGTTGACTATTTTTTTGGATGCTTAGTTCAGTCATTTTGGCGAAGATTTAGTCGCCTAGTCAATTAAAACTTTTTTCTTTTCTTTTAGTTTATTTATTTATTCATTTATTTTTAATGTGCAAGTTCTGCTCATCCCAGATTTTGATTTCTTTCATTGTTAATACTTTGAGAAAGATCTTGGTGCAAGTTTATATCTGACATCCCCTGTCTATTTTTTTCTTTTCTTCAGCAGACATGTCCTCTCCCAGCATGAAGAAGCCAGAGAAGACATTATTCAGCCCCACATCTCCACAGGACTCTTCACCTCGGCTCAGCACCTTCCCCCAGCACCACCACCCAGGACTGACCACCGTTGGCCATAGTGGTATTACTTTTCTAAAAATACTTCTCACAATCCTTCCCTGATTCAAGCAAACTTTCTAACAACCACTGCACATTCTGGACGCTAATGCTGCTTTAAAGCACAACATTTCCTGCTTACAGTATGAGTTCGATTGTTGTATTTTTATTGTGATCTTAAACTTAAATGGGCAATTTCATTATGTCTTTCTGTTTCACTTTCTCCCAAAATAATTTTAAACCTAGTAAAATACAAGCATGTGCATTAGGTGTGTATAGTAATTGATGTTTTTATCATTTTCGTACTGCCACAAAAAAACACACAAAAAAAAAAACTCTCAAAATGCAAGGCAGAGAGAGAGACTGCAACCATATTTACAATTAACCATATCTAACTGATGATCTGCACTTCCTTCAGACTGTGCTGTCTAACAGCCCATCGTTTAAAGGAATCCACGAAACTCCCACACTTTTTTCAGGCTCGAGTGTCTCGCTGTCTGTATGTACATCTGTCATCTCCTGCGATATGATTTTGTGCGGCAGTAGTAGCTACGCACTGCTTCATCTTCTTTTTTTAATTTTATCAGAACAACCAGGGTTACGGTGCAATATCACCACCTACTATGTTGGAGTTTATATGCAGCATTATTTACAAGATTTAGTATGTTAAGTATTAACATGATATTTATATAATGATATTTATAACGATTATCATCAGTATCACTGTAACCGTCACAGAGATTTATTGATGTTCTTCATCAACAGTACACAAAATGTTTATGACAAATACCATTTTGTTTCCACCATAATTCTTTAAATGACACGACTTCGAGAAAGTCAGGGCTTAAACAATATTCCAAATTTCTCACTGGTAGACATGACTTTATGGGTGATGTTCATGCTCTCTCAGCCCTTAAATATCTTCATTTCTGACATGACTTGAACATTGCATTTGAAACATTTTTACATAGGTTTTATGTAAATGTGTGGTATGGCTTCTTGATAATGACCCATGAGAAAAACTTTCATTGAGTTTACATGTTGTCCAATTAAAATCTATTAGTAAAGTAGTTGTTTTCTCTGCATGTGCAGTAATTTCCACTAGGAGTCCACCTCCGCATTCTCCACTGCAGTTTTCCGCCCCTGCCATCCATCCCCCAGCCCCCTCGCCCTACATCTCTCATGGCGCCATCCGCTACCCGCCGCACCTCAACCCACCCGACTCCCTCAAGAACTACATGCAGTCTTACGACCCGTCCAGCCCACAGAGCAGCCAGGTATGTATGGAGTACTCGCGTACATGCACAAAGACTAACGTACACGCGCATTAACCCAGACCCTAATGCAATCATACATAATTAGTACAGTTTATCTGTACTAGAACAGAGCCTTTAAATCTCATGACTGTGTGTGCATTGTCCACAATACATAATAGATGCCAGCTGTTAAAATAGGGTGTTGGTTTAACGTCTCAGTTGAAATATTCCCTTTCCTGAGACACGCAAGAACAGATTCACATTTATAAAATACTTGAAATAACATGCATCACGTGTACCGTAAATTTACCAATCATAATCATCATGTTGTCACATGTGTTAACCATACCGTGAGCTAAAGGCGCTCTACCCCCTAAAACTAATGAGACCCTCATTGTAAGAGCACATGCTGTAAACACAAAGGTGCTTTAGCGCAGTTTTCTTCTTTTTCTGCCTCTACCTCTCGTTGCCTGTCTGTCTTGGTGTCTCTGGTTGTTCCCAGTGCATCGGACTCAAGTTTGATTAACAGGCCACATTGTTTCAGCACGGTAATTGACCCAGTTTAGCTAACGAACACAAAATCATTAGTGGTTTTCTCTGTCGGCGCCTTGTCTATATCAGCTCCGAGCCGAGTGCGAAGCCAAACGACGGCCTCTTCATCGCTGTGGCGACTGTTTACCAGCAGCGGCGTAAATGAAGCGAAGGGGAATGAAAAGAGAGAGAGGAAAAAACGCAACAACAAAAGCAAGTCAATAAACACTCCAACCATGGCAGCCACTGCACATTAGCACTAACACACATGCACTCAATGTGTCTCTATGAAAACTACTTGAGATTCCCTAAAGTATGAATTAAGAGAAAATATGGGGAATATTTATTGTATCATATAATTTAATATAGGCCATTATGTCTTCATTGTTATACCTCATTCCTGTTAATTAAAGGACTTCGATGTTTTGACTCCTCCTCCTTAGCAGGTGATGGATGGGGCTCTTGTTGAATAGAATTTTAAAGAACTTTCTGCATCTCTGCCATCAGCTCAGACTGTCCCACTCATCTTAATTAGTACCACAAAATAAAATAAAAAAGGCCAAGCCTCACTAAACATTTTGTTAAGGGGAAATTTAAACTCCGTTTATTTTGGATTATACTGTGGTTGGTTAACACTTACAGTTCCATTTTGCTTGAAGATATTTGATACCTCTCTTGTGTTGCTTAAACTATGCGGAAGTGTGGAAAGTCAATAACAATAACAAAAAAAGAGGTGAAGTTAGAGTGGGTAATTCTGTAAAAGGATCTAATTTGCTTGTGGTGTAACCATTAACACAGTCTCTCAAATTTTTTTACCTGATTGGGGAAAATCTGTTTTGTTTAAAACAATGTATTAAGAATTTAACAAAAGCAAAACTAGTGTAAGAAATATCTGCTGTGATTTGATACGTTGGGAAACACGGCACTGATTGTCTGAGGGATTTCTTCTTTTTCTGTGTGATTGAAGCGAGGTCTCGATATGACAGAGTTTTATATCCCCGCCGCTCAAACAGTAAACAAAGGGCTCATAGACTGGACGAGGCATAGCACGCTGGAACTGTTACTTGGGAGAAACCGCAGGGAACGATAAAGGTCGTAAATATTTGCCGTTGCCGGGGCCTGGAGCTTGGTGAGGGGAGATCGCTCTGCAAATAACATGGGGCATATAATCGGGTGGATGGAAGCCAGGATGTTTTTATGCTTGCTTTAACGCAGATTATATTACACCCTAATTAAACATTCTATTCACATTGGGAAACCCCATGGACACCATTCTCTTTCATAAAGGCCTGTTTGAGTTTTGAACTTAGGGCCCCGCTATGTGAATTCAGTCGAGTCTGTCTCCTGCAGTCCAGAGTAGAAGGAGGTAGACGCTCGCTCTGTGTCTGCGTCTGAATCCTGTGTTCCCCCCTCTTTTTCTGGTTTTTGTATCAACTAAGTCATGAAAAGTGCACACTCAGCTGTCTAGCGCCAATGCCAGAAGAAAATGGGAGAACATCAAAAGATGTGTTAATTTGCCCATAATCACAGTCAACTAAAAGAAATGACCATGATCATTAGCTTCATTAAAAAAAAAGCATGTAACCATGTGGCCTGATATGCTAACAGACTACTTTTTTCCTCTGAATGCCACAGCCGAACAGCAGTGGTCAGGTACTGGGGAAAGTGCCCGGTCACTTCACGCCAGTACTGGCCCCCTCGCCCCACCACGGCACGGTCAGACCAGTGTCTCTCTCGATGGCTGACACCAAGCCAATCACCACATCCTCAGAGGGTGAGTTACTCCCATCTCTACGCTACCACTGTCACAAGGCAGTCTAATTTGGTTTAAAAAAAATACAGTAAAATTAGTAATATTGTGAAATTTCGAAAATCTGTCTTCTATTGTAATATATTTTAATAAAAAAAATGTGTGATGGCAAAGCTGTATTTTCAGCAGCCTTTACGCAAGTCTTCAGTGTCTCATGATCTTTCAGAAATCATTCTAATATGCTGATATGGTCCTTAAGACACATTTCTTATTATTATCACAGTTGAAAACAGTTGTTATTTTTCTGGAAACGGTGATACCCTTTTTCTCAGAATTCTTTGATGAATAGAAAGTTCAAAAGAACAGCATTTGTTTGAAATAGAAATCTTTAACACCATAAATGTCTTTACTGTCACTTTTGATCAAGCCCAAACTTTATTACTTGTGTCTACACCAGCTGTATTAATATATTTGAATGTATATTTAGGTTATTCGGCTCCAGGCACCCCCACTGCCAACCGTTTTGTGGGACTGAGCTCCAGAGACCCAGCCTTTCTTCACCAGCAACAGGTGAGATATGACCCACCCTCTTTACAGTTCTCTTTTTTCCCCTGTTTTCTCTCAAATCCCCATCCAGCTGTTCTATATTCCCAACAGGTATCAGAGCTGTCAGACAGGTAGCACGTCAAATAATCTGGTCATGAAATGTAGGCACTGTTGTGGTCCTGTGAAGATACGGGGCTGTTGAGACAAAATGATGAGGAAACTCTTGACATTTGTTTTGTGTCAGCATTTGTTAATTGAATGCACCTATTGGGCACAAGTGACATATTGTAAGACACTGTGTAGGATATTGTATTTATAAAGCGTTTAACGCCATTGACATTCCTGGCAAGCTCTCCTCTGTTACTCACAATTATTGAGCACATCTTTCCACTTGCTCTATAACCACGGTCACGTTTAGAGGTTTATGGTTTTTGCAAGTGTGGGTAAATGTCACTTTTATGAATAATCCGTTGGTTTCCATAAATTCATACATACAGAGTACACATTTTTAAGACTAAACCAAGGCATTTTCTGTTAAGTACCCTGAAAATAAATACAGTGGCCCCCAAAAGTTAGGTGGACAACTAATCCATACTTGTGTATAAATATCTTTGCAAAATATCAAACCAACAAATTACGCTAGACATTTTCTCAGAACTAACTTTACTTTTTTCAATTTTTTTGCAGTTAACCAAATGGTTTCAGTGTGATTACACATAGCAGAGTGACCACAGGTGTATATCCTCACGTTAGCTATGGACATATCCGATTAACATTTGACAACCAGCAAGTGATCAAACACACTTCACTTTTTTAAACAGTTTAAACATTCTGCTGTTTAAACATTCACTTTTTTCCAAAACTCTTTCTTTAAAATATAAGCCTCTAAGTTTGATGTTTTATTACTTAACACAGTGATAGTCCTACATTTTAAGTGTGCTATAAGTGTCAAAATACTTTTTGGGGCCACTGTAGAATTTAGACAGACATTAGTACATAATGCTTATACTTATTGAAATCAAGTAGTTTCAGACTGTCCAATTTAATTCAGTTTTTCTACCATTTGGTTTATGTTCATGTTAAAAAGTAATTGATGAATTTATACACAGCAGGGGATGTTTGTTGGACTTGATTTTTTTATTGCTATCACATCCCTTGAGACCAATTCCAAAATAAAATCTATCTTGTCTTAGTGTTAAAACTACTGTGCAACAAAAGCTAGCATTGTCTTCAGATGGACAAAATGATATATGACTAAATGCAGTACTTAACGTGAGCGATATTGGTTTATGTCAGGCTCGGCTTAGAAGGTATTTAGTGAAATGATCATTTTTGGCAAAACACTCAGTATTGTATAAAGAGTAATAGTGTAGTGCGTGTGTGCGATGGCCCTCTGCAGCATGAAAGGGCTGGTCTGAGGCCAGTATTTTCCACCCTCTAATTGAATTCATCTGCATGCGGCGACATCATAATTAGTGGTTTTCTCTTGCCCTGCTCCTGAGTTACAGTAATGGCAAGCCTCGCTTTTATTGCTCTCTGGTTTTGCATACTTGGACGGGGCCAAGAAATGTACAGCTCACCAACAGGGACAGTGCTGCAGGCCTTATTTAAAAAAAAAAAAAAAACATGGGGTGGTATCCTTCATTGAGAATTATTTTATAAAGATGCAGAAGTTGAACGGACGGATAGATGGTGTAACTGGATATAATGAAAGGACTGAAATTGATAACAGCGATTCAGTGTGTGAGCTGGCTGAATGAATGATTATAATATCTTTTAGCAGGTATCGCATGTAGGCACTGCAGCTGCTGTAGTGTCTCATACGGCTTAATGCCTTTTGTTTTAGCTGTAGTTCACTTATCAGGGAGAGGGATCAGATGTAGACAGGATGATATATCAACCATCTATCATGTTTATATGAGCCGGAGCTTTTGTTTGTCTTCAGAAGTGAGAATTGTAAAGCCAGTCCTGACCCGAGTTAACCTGCGGCCATTGAGCTGGCACTTTTGCTGGGTAAATAATGTCTTCCGTACACAGCAGCCTTTATTCTGAGTGATTTATCATAGGATATTATGAGATGTATTGACACCTGTGTTCCCCTGCTGAGCTTTTGTCAGGGCATGCGGTGTGACGCGTGGGGCGTATGGATTACAGCCGTCGCTGTGGCGTCACCTTACAGACCCATAGCGCTCCTTTCCCAGCATGCTGTGGGGCAGGGTGCTGCCTTCAGCTCAGCCAGGCCGTCTGAAAACCGAGAAAGCTCCAGACGCTCAGCGGGACGCTTTCTTTCTCTCTCTGTTCCTTAATGCCTCCTCTCATTCTCTCATTCTCTCACTGTTCACTCAAATCTAAGCTTTTTCCCCCCTCTCTCTTTACCTCATTTTGTGTTTCTTTATTCCTTCCTTTCTTGTCTTTTTCTCTCTTTCTATCCCTGTATTCCTCTTGAAGGGCCTAGCATCGAGAGGGTCTATGTATAGGCTCAAACACACCCTCGCTATAATGACTCCATTACATAAGCATTCATGCCGTGTCTTTAGCCTCCGTTTACTGGAGTCAGTAAATCAAGCGGGTGTGTCCATACATACATAATCACTCCTCCTATTGGTCCCATAGCAACTGTTTGAGCTTATTTCATTTACAAGAACCATCTGTATGCTTATAACCCCTATGTAAGATGTTGAGACGTAGCTGCTTGTGATTTGTGGCCCCAGGTCCTTCAGATAATATGCTTGTAGTCTGTTGTCGCAGCACGCATACATTGTATGATATGGTGCTCAGACTCTGAAGTGGCAGCTTTGGGATGGCAGCCATTATAGTAATGGACAGTTTCCTGTGATAAGCCTTAGAGACAATTCATCTGGAGTACGGACAGTGTCACATAGAGCCGTGGACATGTGTTTATTGGAACAGTAAAAGAAAGCTTTAGTAGTCATCTGCATTGGTGTTTCAAAGGCTGACAGTGTTATCTAAAAAAAATGCCTGCCGATAGCCAGAATAATGCTGATAATGCATAGCACAAATTGAGGATGCCAAGTATGTTGTCTCTGAGTTAGTTACAGACTATTATTTGGCCATTTTGAGAATTTCTGCTTCGGACGATAACTGTGACCAACTGACCTATCAACATAAGGGTTAGGTGTTCACAATCCATATCCGTACTTTATCAGTTATTGGCTGATTTTAGAGATTTTATTGTTCATACTCATTTAAGTGTCTTTACATTTAGATTACCTTTGACGTGTTCTGATGCTCACTTAAAGTTAATCTTTAAATACTATTATTACTGTAAACTTTTTTTGCCAGAAGTTTGTGTACACTCCATTGGGGTCAGAAAAAAATATTTTTACAGGAATTAATATTTTTATTCAGCAACTTTGCAGTTAATACTTATGCCATCAAATTACATTTTTAGATATATTACAATAGTAATGTTTTGACTATTTTTGACCAAATAAATGCAGCCTTGGCGAGCATAAGAGGTATCGTAAAAAAAATCAGAGCCTTTCTCTTAAATGGTTAAATTTTCTGAAATGTATTTTCTCCCAACCTAGCAACCATGAATATACTATATTAAAAGTATAAATGTTGCAGTTTAATGTTTTGTCTAATGGTTTGTAGAGCTAAATATGCATATTTCTATATATAATGCATCTGACAGAAAACAGATGACCAGTTATTGGCGGATTACCTTATAGCAGGGGTGGACAATTCTGGCCCTTGAGATCCATCCATCCAAGTGGATCTTGAGGGCCAGATATTTCCCCACCTGCCTTAAAGTATGATCACAATGGCCCTGTTGTAAAATCAAGCTCATTCACAACTTACTCAAAACCCAAACACACAGGGGAGAATGACAGATGAGCATTCGTGCACACAATCCAACAGCACCTGCTCTAGACTGATACCCCTGTGTAATTTGTTTGTGAAAACACCAGTGATGAGAAGATTTCATTAGCCGCTTTCCCCAGGGGTTCTTCCCTTTCTCTTTCAGCATTTCTGTTCTCCCTCCGTTCTCTCTCTCGACCAGTGATCACAATCTGTGGCTTTATCTAATGCAAACATGTTAAAGCAACCACCACTCACAGCTGTGAAGGTGCTAGCGCTGCTGTAGCGTAACTCTGTGATCCGCTGGTGCCAGTGACAGATGGCACCCGTGATCAGATAACTGCCGACCTCAAGCCTAGAGCTTGTGTCTCGCTATTATGTTTTTGAAGCCAACATACTGTGGCATTTTATACCTCATTGTGGCACTTTAGTTGTTTCATTATAGATAAGACCATTTAGTTCAGTTAATAGCGGTACTCCACTAAAATAGCACTTGTGCTTTGATTAAAATTTAAGGTAGGAGAAAATGTTTCATTTTTTGATCTATTTATTTTTATATTTTATTAATTTGTTTTTTTCTTCTTCCTTTTTTTTTTTTTTTTGGAGCTAGAGACCCTCAGTGTTGACATTTTTAAGAAACCTTTTTTAACAAGTACAGTACTATTGTTTTTGTTTTTTTTACCTTCTAGTGTATTGTGTGGTTTGTGTTTTTGGTCTATGTTTAATTAACCAAATCTGAAGACCTGAAATCCCCTCTATTAATTTCAGAGATCTTAAACACTGAGGATACATTCAGTGCAACTCCTCATCACCATATTGTATGAGTGTGTGTTTTTTCAATGTGTGGGGTCGACCAAAACAGGATGAATGAATGTGCACTACCAAAACAGTCTGATATAGCTGACCTCAGACTTTGCCCCAGTGCCATTGTTTTCTGGCTTCAGGTCACTCGAGAACACACACACTCTCACACACACTCACACACACACACACACACACACACACACACACACACACACACACACACACACACACACACACACACACACACACACACACACACACACACACACACACACACACACACACACACACACACACACACACACACACACACACACACACACACACACACACACACACACACACACACACACACACACACACACACACACACACACACACTGTCACACTCGTTGCTGGAGTTTGTTAAAGTAGTGTTGGCAGTACTGACGGAGGTGGATATCCGCACATAGCAATGTGAAAATACCTCACATATTTCTCTATTAGTCACTCTTATTAGAGCATGTTCAGCTTAATGGCACTTTTTATTTTTTCCTCAAAATGTAATAGTCAGATTATGTATAAGATTTTATTAAATTTTTTTCAAAGAAGTTAACTTTTATTTGGCAAGGATGCATTAAATTATGAAAAGTGACAAAGACTTCTAAATTGTTACAACAAAAACTTGCTTTGATCTTTCTGTTCATCAGAGAATCCTGAAAAAAAGAATCTCAACAACAATATTCCCATGTTTTCCACAAAAACGATTAAACAGCACAACTATTTTCAACATTGACAATAATAAGAAATGTTACTGGAACACCAAATCAGTCAATTAAAATGTTTTCTGAAGGATCATGTGACACTGAAGACCGGCTGCTGAAAATGTAACAATATTAGTTTTTACTGTATTTTTGATCAAATGAATGCTTAAAGACTTTTTCATAAACCTGAAAAAAAAAAATCTTACTGACCCCAAACTTTTGAGCAGCAGTGTATAATATGAATACAATTTTAATTAGATAAAAATTTATTTGCACATAACATGCAGTTACAATGTTTTCCCTGCTGAATATGTAGTACATATAATTTGATATATATCCACAGCACCCGTGACAGGACCTCCATGATACTGGTGAAGTTCCTGGTCAGTGTTAGCACTTCTCACCTAATTTATGTGGCTTTCACTCTGGGAAATGTGTGTTTCAGCCACCCAAAAGTCTCCAGGGTGAGCACTAAAGCATCTTTGAAGAAAATATAGAAAATCAATTATTCACCCTCCTAGATTTATTGCGATGGAAATGGATTTGATTTGGGAGTCTACAGGTCCTTTCCAGATATAGCAGGAACTATTGACAGAGTACCATTGAATTTTCAGAGAGCGAATATACCTGATGAAGGCTCATATAGCACTTGTGTGTCTGACAGGGCAGTGACGTTCATTAGCAAAAGTGTCACAATTTACTCTAATGTCGTTGTTTGTTGATGGCTTCTCACACTTTCATGCACACAATTTGTTGCATGTTTGTGTGTAAATGTGACCAGTTGTTTATTTTTCCCTCTCATCTACACTGACATTTTCAAAAACTGGTGCTTTGTAAATTTTGACGACCAAGAACAATTTGAATCTACTGGCCAAGATTAGTCTCTCACATAGCATGTTTCATGTTATGCTTCAGTGAAAACAGGCTGCTTTTACAATATCTAACAGCAGTAAAGTGACCGTAACTGCATGCACCACTTGGAATGCATGTGCTTCCTCCCATTCGAGTGCATTCTGGGATAGATGAATAACCTCCATGTAACCCAGCTCCCATTTTTGTATACTAACCACTTCTTTTGCTTTCAGGACGGTTATATTATAACCCTAATTGTATTGCATGCCACATGTGACAATTGCCTTTTGTTTGTGTACATTTTTGATGGCAACTTTCTTTCAATGGAATTGTAATTTAAATTAGGCATAATTTTAGGCCTAGAACAGAAGATTTAAGATCTAATATGACCATTAGTGATGGTGTTTTCTTATTCTAGTAATGTAAGATTAACATCAGATAAATGTAAGAATATGTGTTGAGATAAGCTTAGGTCTTGCTCCAGGTCTTGTTGCATGCTAAATGTGTGTTAGTGCCGTTGTGCTAGCCCAGTTGTCTGACTGAGAGGTGTTTGATTGACAGCTGAGGATTTGTGACTGGCCCGTGAATCAAAACATCAGGTCATATGGCTCAGAGGAGGCTTTGGGGATTTCTTGGCAAAGGTAAACGTTTCCTTTATTTTTAACCCACCTCTCCATTAAATATTACTATGTACAACCTATATCTGCAATAGTCCAACACCCCCTCCAACCCAGTCCAGATCAAGCCCCCCTTTTCTGTGTTTTTGCACTCATCGCAAAAGTGTTTTTGTGATGAATTTTGTTCATGTATTCGTGTTTAAAGCCATGAGTGCATCACTCATTCATGTAATGGCTAAATATGTCATGAAAGATAAAGATAAGCAAACAACATGATAGAAAATTTTATATGTTCTAATTTGCATTTTGACTTCTAACTATATTTCCAAATGTTTTAGGTCCATCTCCTTTGATGTTCAATAAACTTTGGTTTCTCAAAGTGTAATAAGTGGAACTTCACACACCTTTTTCAGGCTGTCGCAAGACTGTTTCTGTGCACATCTGGATGAGCAATCTGCGGCCAAATTCATAGAATCTTCACACATCACAGTGCATTAGCTTAGAATTTAAAGGGATAGTTCACCCAAAAATGCGCATTAGGTGTAAGTAGCCTGCAAATGGCCATTTAAGCTAGAATTTGACTTTGTAACCTGTTAAATATGAAAATTTTTCTTACACAAACTCATCGCTTCGCTTCAGAAGGCCTTTATTAACCCCCTGGAGCTGTGGATAGATGCACTTTTATGGACTTCAAAACAGAAACGGCCATTCACTGCCATTATAAAGCTTGGAAGAGCCAGTACGTTTTTTAATATAACTTTTGATTTTATTCGTCTGAAAGAAGAATGTCATATACACCTAGGATGACTTGAGGGTGAGTAAATCATGGGCTAATTTTCATTTTTGGGTGAACTATCCCTTTAATGTAGAAAGTGGTGGATTTGTTGGTTGTAGCTGCTACATTTGGATGAAATTAGAGATGCAACTTCTTAGAGGTTTTGATATACTGGCATCCATCAATTATTTTTAATGTTAGCACAGCACTCTAGAACCATCTTCAAGAAGTTGAATCTCTTGATTCATTCACTTAAAATCAATGCTGCTAAACATATTTGAGAAAAAAAGAAAAAAAAGATTAACTAACAAATGTTGGATGGTTTTAGACAACCATCCTGATCTATCATTACCAGATCAAAATAGTCATAAGAGCTTCTGCCCATCTTGGAGACAACAGTGTTTATGATTTCCCCATGAATGTTGTTCTTAGAATATTTCAGTATACATGACAAGTCACACTTGGTCAGCCTCCCTTGATATTCATGGTCAGTTAGACCTCTGGAATGAGACTATAGGAGTGTCAGCACAAAATGACCTCTGATGATTCTTCCATTATAAAGAAAATCAGAGCAATTAATGGTTAACATCCTTATCTCCCTGAACGAATGGAAGTTAGGAAGATGGTTACTGCTGGGAAAGAGAAGAACACTAGCATTAGTGCAGCAGAGGCTCACTGAGAGCTGCATATTTACAAAGGTCATCGCTAAGCTTGGGGATTCAGAGCTGAGGCAGTCAAGACTGTTTGCTCTGTTTAAGCCCCTCACCCTCCCTTCTGCATTAAAACTTTGCACTGTTCTCTGAAAAAATATTTTCATAAATATCTGACACTGAAATCAAGATTTACAATTATTGTATCTTCTCTCCAGATGCTTTTTGGTAATGCTACTATGCATCAAGCAAAGCTAACTCTCTCTCTCTCTCTCTCTCTCTCTCTCTCTCTCTCTTGAACAAGCGCAGAAATGCATTTTTTACATAGTTACAAAACAATACAATTTATGAAACATTAACAGTTATAATGGATAAAAAAAAAATGCAGAACCTTTCAATTTTTACACATTTTGTCAAACTGCAGCCTTATGCAAAATAATTTTTTGATCACAGAAATTTACATTCCATACCCCATAATGAAAAACAAAAAACAGATTTAGGATAATTTTGCTACTTTATACAAAATGAAATAAACATCACATCACATAAATATTCAGACCCTTAGCTGAAGCATCTTTAGCAGCAGTTACAGCCTCAAAAGGCTTTTTAGGTATGAAGTGACAAGCTTTGCACTCTTGGATTTGGGGATTTTCTGCCATTCTTCTCTGCAGATTCTCTCAAGCTTTGTCAGGTTGGCTGGAGACTGTCAGTGGACAGCCATTTTCAGGTCTCTCCAGAGATGTCATGTCCTGAGTGCTCTTGGCCAGGTTTTCCTTAAGCACATCCCTGTATTTTGTTACTTTCAGTTTTCTGTCTACCCAAGTCCATGTCGATGGAAGAACTCCCCCACAGCATGATGCTACCACCACCATGCTATTGGGATGGTATTGCACAGGTGATAAGTGGTGCCTGTTTTTTTCCAGACCATTCAGTTCATTAGGAGAGAGAATTTTGTTTCTCACAGTCTGAGAGTCCTTTAGGAGCTTTTTTTGCTCGTTTTAAGCAGACTTTCATATGTCTGGCCACTCTGCCATAAAGCTCAGTGTTGCAGTGCTGTTTGTCCATCTGCACGCTTTGCCAGTCTCCACACATTATCCCTCGAGCTCAACCAGAGTGACCTTAAGGTTCTTGGTCACCTCTCTCACCAAAACACTTCTCCCCGATGGCTCAGTTTGGCCAGGAGGCCAGTTCTAAGAAGAGTCCTGGTTGTGCCAAACGTCTGCCATTTAAGAATTATGGAGGCCATTGTGCTCTTGGGACCCTTCAATGCAACAGAATTTTTTTTTTTTTTTTTTTTTTTTGCCTTCCTCAGATCCGTTTCTGAGCTCTGCAGGCAGTTCATTTGACCTCATGGCTTGGCTTTTGCTCTGATATAAACAATTTGTACATAACATATAATATATAATTTAACTATAATGACAAATCAAAAATATATTAAAAGTTTTTTTTTTAAATTTATAAGTATTCAGACTTTGCTTGACATTTGAAATTTAACTTAGATGCATTATATTTTTAATCATCTTGGAGATGTTTCTAAACATGGACTGGAGTAAATATGTGGCAAATTTAATTGGACATGATTTAGAAAGACACACTCCTGTCATGTATGTTCTAAGAGCTGAAAATGCATATGTACATAAACGTCATATGACATTTTAAGGGAAAGCTGTGCTTCTATGTATTCTTAGAGCAGTCACTGCTGGCATGTTTGACTGAATCCCTGTGTAAGGTGGGCTAAGTGTGAGCTAAATGTCCTTGAGCTATATCCTCTCTCTCATCCACTTATTTAGTCTTTCCAGCTCCCTGCAGTGGGAAAGGCCTTGCTCAGCACTTCCTCACTGCAGTAAATGTGTGGAAAAGTGGAGTTAAACTGAACACACTCTTACTTCCTTCTGTAGGCATCAGTGCTACAGGCCTCTGCTTTCATTTCAGTCCCTTTTCTGGCCTCGTAATAGACCACACGGAGTATGAGGGGAAATAGGTTCTCTAGCAGTGGCTCACCCTTTACTGTTTCTCCAACAATTACTTACAGAGATTTTATAATCAACATAAAATATGGGCACAGGCTTGAACATTATTGAGCATTTAAAAACCAAGCCCAGGTGTTACATTTAAAATATTCATTAAAAGTTTACTAATTACCATGATTCTGTCAACTGCAAAAAATAAGCTTGCAGCCTGACAGAACGTGATTTGAAAGCAAGGCAATGTGTTGCAGATGAAGGCTGATGCAGCTGAAGAGTTGACTTCAGGTCACTGACTTATGGAAATGTGATTTGTTGCTTGCATGCACTTGCAAAACTGCAGTGCCGCAGTGTGATGCATGCCAGTCCACTGCTCAACCCAAATTGAATTGAAGCCTGGCTTGTTTGTTGCCATCCTGTAGGAAATGGGTCAGCAATCCATTAAGATGGCATTAGATAATTTAATTTAGCGTCTGATTCCAAAACGAAGCAGGCCCGTGCTTGCTCCTGCAAGAGGGTGGACGTTTAGAACGAAAGACCTGTAAGTGGCTCATGAAGAAGCAAGAATCTGATAAGAGAGCAGAGTTGTTTGTTTATCTCCCTTTTATCCCGCATAACACCAATCTCCCCTGTGAAGGGGCCCGTCACATCTGCACTTGTCTGGTAACTGTGGAAACCAGGCCGTAGGAAACACCACACTGAACCTTGAACTTGGGAAACAAGGGGTAGTACCCCACCCCATGGCAATCAATCAGACACTGTTTATTGATGCTCTGCAAAGGCAAAGTTTAGGGCAGCAGTACATGAGACAATTTACGAGCTTGATGGGTGGTAGTCTTGTTTTTGCTGTCCCATTAGTAATCCTTTATTGGAGTTGACCAATGTACGTGTTGGGGGAAAGAAGCAGAAAGCAAGAGAAGAACTACAACGCAGTTCCTTTGTGCTCAATTTCCCTGTTTAAGAGACCAGAATACATTGTTGTTTTGGATCCTGGTCTCCAACATAGCATCTTAGCTAGATTCTTAACGAACTTCTTAACTAATGTAACCAGCAAGATTTCCGTACTCTTGATCTTTTAAAGAAAGATCATACTGGTTGATCAAGGTGAAAAGCATGGCAATTAAAGTATTTTAGTCTTTTTACTGTAGCATGGTTAATTAAATGTATTATTAAATGTTGAAATTATTATTAACAAAGATTATTTAATGATGTAGAAGTATTGTTCATTGTTAGTTCTTATTAAATAAAGCAGTTATCTAATGTTAACAAATGAAATCTTTTTTTGATAAAAAAAAAAGAGGTCTCACCATGGCTGCATTTATTTGATCAAAAATACATTAAATCCAGTAATACCATGAAAATTGTTACAATTTAAAATAACTGTTTTTCTGCTTGAATATATTATAAAATGTAAATGATTCCTGTGATGGCAAAGATGAATTTTCAGCAGCCATTACTCCAGTCTATATTTGTAGATGATATCACTACTTAATATCTACTGCTTGCTTTTTCAGTCTGGTAGAACCGAAAAAATTAAATAAAATGAATTCAGTGCACAATTGTAATGCCATTGGATTTCAGCTCAACTCACAGGTAATTGCAACAAAATCAAAATCAAGTCTCAAGTACTTTAATATTTATCAAGTCAAGTCATAAATCCTCCAAACAGTGACTTGAGTCTGATGCGAGCCCCAAAGTCTCCAGTCCACATCTCTGAAACACTTAATCTCTCATTTCCTGTTAGATGATTTCTAGCTGGCTAGAACAGCAGAGAGAAGGAGATGAAAAGGGGCAGCAGGAGGGAGGAGAGACAGAGCCCAGTTAGTTCTTCTTGTGATATATTAAACCCTTTTTAAAGAGAGTTTAGTGCACATTTGATTTAGTTTCTATTCACACAACTTTGTGACTCTCTTTCTGACTCTTTAAGTGTGACCCAGTGCGCACTGGAATCATAAAATACAACTTTTTTTTGTTTGTTTCTTTTTTTTAAACAAGATTTCAGGCTTTGGCTACGGGTGATTTGTATAAAACTCAGACTGAATCATTAGCTGCATTCAGGGCGACAGGCAGCCGTATCACCCCGGGCTACCTCAGGAAGAATAAAGTCACTGTTCCACATCCGCTGGGTCCCTGTCCTTCACCAGCCACTGGCTTTAGCCCTCGTCTCCCCCTCGGAAAACAAACAACAAACTCCAGAAGAAAAGCCCACTAAAGCTTTGCACCTGCATCCAAAGCAGTGAACCCATGGAAATGTCTTTGCACACAACAGTCTCTTTCCTTCTCCTTCAATCAGCCCACCACCCTCCACCCCTCTTCGAGCATGTCCCCTTTCTTTTTCGGGGCCAAAAAAAGAAACGAGAGGGGGGAAAAACAAAGAGGTGGCTGTGTGCGCTGGGCACTGTTGACAGAGCAGGAGTACGGCCTGTAATCTGTGAGCAGAAAGATTGTGTTCGGCGATTGGGTGAGACAGGTATTTCAGATGGAGGCGGGAGAAGAGGAGGGGGCATACCAGGGGGCTGGTTTCTGGCCTGCCTAATTATTCGACACATGTACGCACCATTCAGCCCCCCTGTCCTCCCCCCAGGGAACAACATGCTGTTTGTGCACCCTGGTGCTTTTGCATCTGAGATTCGCACCACAGCTCGCAATTAACAGTCTCGTGTTGTAGTGCCGTTAACATGTGCTGAATGCAGATAGGAAAGGTCTGTAGACGGTCCCGCTGACTTAACCCCATTGATCCAAAAGTTGGTGTCAGCTGCAGGGGGCTGAGATGGATGCGTGCTCTTGGGGAAACTTCCCCCGTGCATGTGCACTAAGGGTGCTTTGTTTCTCTGGGATATCCTGTTCCCTGACACTATGCCGAACCCATTATTGTGTGTGTGTGTGTGTGTGTGTGTGTGTGTGTGTGTGTGTGTGTGTGTGTGTGTGTGTGTGTGTGTGTGTGTGTGTGTTTGTGTGTCTCTGTGTGTGTCTCTGTGTCTGTGTATTTAATGGGAAGGAAAGGGGGTAGTTTTCAAAAGAGGGTGGGAGAAAGTCTAGACCTGATATGTCTCTTTCATTAACTGATTTAGATTTAAAGAATTTGTAGATGTTCTAACTTTAATAAAAAATTAAATGTATCAATACACTATATTTTAAAACGTTTATATATGTATTTGCACTTCTTTTGATGCAGTACTCTTGATATTGTGCACAAGACTTTTGGAACCATTTATACAACTTGATAAATGTTCAAAATTGCATTAATAAATGTAGAATTTAACGTGAACCAAGAATAATAAATGCTATAAAAGCATTCATGCATATAAAAGTTCATGACTCTTTCGTTATATCTAATGCATTAAGTAGACCTTAATATGAAGTGTTATCAATTATTTATTTATGTGTATGTAATGTGATTATAATATCTCCCACAATCTATCTTTCCCCTGTGTTTCTGCAGTCCTGGTACCTGGGCGAGCTTAATTCCATTCCAAGTGTCGAACGGGACTCCGATTCTGCCAACAAATGTCCAGAATTACAGCATAAACATCATTGGTGAGCCCCTCCTCCAGGCAGAATCAAGCAATTGAACTGGACCCCGGAGAGACAGGTCCTCGGACAAACCAGCTAACAGCACTTATACAATCGACATGGACCTTTGTCCCACCCTCTCAAGGACATTGGCTTAGAGCAGTAGAGTGAGTCGGGTCAAAGTGTTCTCTTCTGACATGAGCCTCTCCACACCAGTCAGTCATTGTGTAAGGAGGCCCCTGAACTGAGATACTGTGATCTTTACCATACAAACTTTAGATGCCTTACTGTATATGCATGACATGCTAGTCTCTCTTGTTAGTGTTTCTCTTGTTCTTATGTCACGATTGCTAGTCTTGGTTTACGAAACGATTTAGAGGGGGCTGGCCACACAAGGGCTGGCTGGCTGGATGGTTTGTAAAGCGGGCTGCAATTCGAACAAACTTTCATCAAACAGAGGTTTATCGTATTCGTAACAAAAACATAGGAACAATTTTCAATGAACTGAATGTTTCTATTTTCATATTACCCTCAACATTTAATGTATCTACGGTGGAATTTTTTTTGAATCCGTAATCTTGTCAGTCCTGTACTAATTTCCTTTAAAGGTAAAGGTTGGAATTTACTCTCCAGAGTTGAGAACTCTGAAAACCTTTTCTTTTTTTTTCTTTTTTTATGAAAGAAAAAACCTATATTACTAGGTATGAAATACAACCCCTTTTTTCATTTTTTTTCATTTTTTTTCATTTTTTTATATATATTTCCTTAAAGGATTTTGAGAAAAATAAGACAATATCTCATAAGAGGCAAGTGCAATTTAAATGATTTTACTGAAGGGAAGCTATCATAGTCTGTCTGCCCTAAGACTCTAAAGGAATGGGGAGTAAATGTTTTTAGGTGAACTTTAAAACATAAAAAAGAAAAATGAAATAAAAATCACATCCTTGATTTGGGAAACTAGGGAAAGCTAAGGGTGGAAGAGAAGAGTGGGATTAACAGTGAACGTTTACGTGAACAGAACTGAACACGAACAAGACAGCACTTATTTTGAGCCGTACCCAAACATGCGGGTAGTTTTTTATTTTATTTATTAAAATGAAAACTTAAAGTTAAACTTAGGTGAAAAAAGACTCAGACACAGTGTGTGTTAAATGGCTTATTTTGACATATTACTCACCGATCTAGTATGCATGTTTAGTCGGCTGTTAGCTTGTAAAGCTACTGTTTACACTTTGATATCATGAGAAACAAGAGGAACACAGAGTAATTTAATGTAAACAAATTGTGTATGTGTGAAAAGCTGTACTCATTTTAACACTAACCTGCAGGTTGAGGCGAGGTCTCAAGGTGCTTATTTCAAACCCACTTTGGTAGTTCCCAACAGACGCAGTCCCAGAAATCGTCGATTGCTCCCGGCATTCACAATGCCATTGCCTCTCCAATCAGACATATTTATATAATCAATCTTTCCAATAATCTTAATTTGCACGAAAATATATAGTCCACGTTACGTGCCTTGCCTTCAACTTTAGAGAAAACATCACTACACTTGTTTTTGCTGCATTTATTATCGTTTTTGGGAAAAAGTAACATTTTTATGATAAGAAATATTTTGTACTCTGGATGAAATTGTGACATTGTTGATTTTTAGCTTCATTTACTACTTTATCTCACATTTACAGTGTGTATCAAGGCTGTGTATAGTTGCCGTTCTAAAGTTTATAATCAACCAGCATTTTTTTTTCCGTATTTTTGGTGGTTGACATTTTTTTGATTCTGTTTTAATCATTTGTTTATTTGTTTGTTTGTTTTTTCTCCATCTTCCAGTCATTATTGGGGAGGGCGGGTCCAGACTTATAAGAATTATGCAATACCAAGTTTTGCCTATGTAGGTAGTGCTTTTAGCTATGTGGATTATTAGAAGCTAGTACAGAAATACAAATAGTGTAAACATTTATTTTGTTGCTGTTGTTGTTGTTGCTGTTGCTGTTGTTGACATTGTTGTTGTTATTTTCCTTCTTTTTTTTCGTATTTGACCAAAGTGGGAACTGCTTTCTATGCAGTGTGCGACAAGGTCTTATTTCCCTTGAGTCTAAAGGCAGAGAAGTACGTGCGAGAGACGTTTCTTTTGTATTTTCTATAAAGGGAGGACTTTTTTTCCACACGTTGAAGCATGTCTGCAAAGAAGGCACCATTTGGTCTAATACGGCTGCAAAGTCACTGATTTGTCTACTGTGACTAAAAAACTCTTTCTAAACTTCCCACCTGGGGTGCTAGTTTGACCTTTATTAGAAGACGACTTTCATAGAGGAGAGAGCTTGACTTGGGAGTGACAATCACAGGCGAATGACGCACACTAAGGAAAAGTATTAAATGCTGGCATCCTTTTATCAAATATCTTCTCCACCCCGTTCCCCCTGTCCAGTAAAAAACATAGCTATATGCAATTCCCAAGTAGATGCCTTAAATTTTTACAAACAAGTGACTTGTTATAAAATGCGCTACAATCACTGTCACGCAAGATGCTGCGTGTTAAATCTGTCACAATCAGTAAATATCAGTGTTCGTTATTCTTCCCTTTTGAAATTTACAGCCTTATTGAGGTTGTAGTCTGTAAAACAAAAACCCCCATGGGGAGAATCGGTTTTTATAGTTATCTCAAGTTTTTATAATTATGTTCGAGTTGTTATAGACTTCGGTCAAAGGGAATAATTTAATGCTCTTATGGTCTTGAGGATCAAGGGGGAAAAAACGGGTTTGCACCTACAGCATATAGGCAATCATCCACCCATAGTGTCTTTCAATTAAATACAGAACAACAAAAACTCAGGCGTTTTGCTTCACAGGGCATTACCAGCAATTAATAATAACAATTAAAATCCCCCTCACATCACCATGATTAAGAATGGTAGCTCTTACACTAATCACTTTTCAGTCTTTTTCTGAGACCTCAAGTCAAGCTGAATCTCTCCTCCTTCATCCAAGATGTTTATATATACAGTATATATAATTAAGCTAGAGTCACCCTGTTCAATGTGCACTGCTCCGTCTTTTCGTTGTTTTTGATTTGCAAAAAAAAAGTGCTTTGCAGCCTTCCGGCCGTTGGCGATGCCACTGAAGTGCATTGTGCATTTCCTCCTGAAGTGGTGGGAGTGTCAGGGTCATAGAGTCATTCTTGTGTTCGAAACCGTGAAGGAGGACGTAAGTAGGGGTCATCTCGATGGCCATCGTAATAGCAATAGTTTTCGATAGTAGTCATTATGGGTTAAAATCTGCTCTGGCAGCTATGTGAACTGTGTGTGTGTGTGTGTGTGTGTGTGTGTGTGTGTATGTGTGTAGATGAATACGTCAGAGTGTGTGTTTCAAGATGACTCTGACACTACGAGAGGAGAGTACATGAGGGTCTTCTATTGAAATGCCTGCCTTGTTGACAAAAGTGTGTACACTGTAAATTTATTTCTTCTCCCCATTTGTAAAAAGAAAAACTTTTGACGTGTATTCGTGAATTTTAGTGATGTCCATATTTTTTAGTGAAACAAAAAAACAAACAAAAAATTCAAAACTGTCTTGAGTTCAGATTTGTGTTACGACTCAACAGCTGTCCGATACATAAGAAAGAGGTTGAATATGTAATTCTTTATTTTTATTTTCCTGTACTTATAAAGTGGAGTGAATTCCCGTATGGGACTGTAAATGTTTTAAACAAAATGATGAAGGTCTTTTGTTGTATTTCGTGTTGATTAACTTGGATCCTTGAGACATTTCATAAATGTTTGAAGTGTTGGTTTGTTAGTGTGGCCATAGAGTGTGTGTGATGTGATTATGTGATATTGAAAACGAGACGAAATAATTTAGAAATTTGTGCTAAATAGGGTCATTATTTGTTCTTTTGAACTGTTTGGGAACTCCTAGTCACTTTAGAAGCAAGGCACCTGATTTGAGTCTCCCAACAACAACTACCAGGGTAATGTCGCTATACGACATCACAGATTGTTCTGCTGTCTTGTGAAAAATAAAGCATGCATTATTTCCCCCTGTCAATAGAGGCTGACCCACCACACCATGTACAGAATTTGCCATCTGAAAGTCTGAGATTTTTCTGCTGCACGTAGGCACCTCCATTCTGCAGTGTTTACATGTGTCCGCCATGGGCAGGGATGAATGCTGCATAGTTTTCAGGGCAGGCTCGGTACTCCCAGAAGCCTTTGTGTGCACCCACAGATGTCTTTTTCATGTTGCCATCACAGAGGAAAACAGCTGAGCATTTGCACTTTCTGCAGTTCCCACCACCCCTTTCATTGGCACATTTGTTTGTTGTTTGGATTACGTCTAGCTAGCGATGATGCTCTGATTAGCCTCGGAGCTACAATTAGATAGTGTTCGTATCTAGTCGGACCGAATGTTGTCATGGGAGCTCGGAGCACTTCCCCTCACCACAGCATACAATGTCACGAGGCTTATACAACGATCAGATTAAACCTTATTTCTGGGTAGAAGTAGCTATATAGAGTAGTTTCTTTTTTTCAAAGGGCTGATCTTTTTGAAAATAGTTTTTGTTGCAGAATTCAGATATTGAAAGCAGTAAGATGATGGCCTGGTCAAGTTGTGAAAGCCATGGTCCATGGCCCTAGAGAAGCCACATGTTTATAACTTATGCAAGGAGGACCAGTGGAACTCATGCAATGTCTATTTTCAGCTCTTCTGTGTGTCAGTGCAGGGAAAAGGCAGGACATCTACTCTCACATTTCCATTTCTAGGGCATTTACAACAGCATGAGTGATCATTGACATAAATAGGAACATAAAAACCAGCATATTATGAAACGTTTACCAAAAAAAAAAAAAAAAAAAAAAAAAGAAGGAAAAAATATCTCAAGCAGTGCCTGTTTCAGCTCAAAGTCTCAGTGGACTTTCCCTTGTAAATATAAAAACAAGGAATTTTCTTTAGGGAATACAAAAAATCTTCAATCAAAATAGAATCTATGGGATGCCTCTTCCCATGTTTTTTATCCCCCAAACGTTTCTGTGTTTTTTTTTTGTTTTTTTGTTTTTGTTTTTTTGGCCTGGTTCTGTGTTTTGTGTTTTTGTGCTTTCTTCAATTTTGGATAATTTAGTCAAATGGGATACCCCAGTCTCTTTTTCACAGAGATCAAGTGATAGTTGGGCAGTGTGTTTCTCTAGGCTACACGTAGTACTATAATAGATGACAAAAAATGTCAGGTGAAAAAAAAAATTTTGCCAGCTCCACAGCGAAGTTGTTTATTTTTTATTTTGCTTTTTTTAAGGGGGGAGGGGGTCTTGTGGCACTTTTATGCCCGTTACAAATTCAGTGGTATTGTGTTAAGTGGGTTTATAACATGACAACAACAACACTAACACCAACAAATGTTATAAAGTCGTAACAGTTTTTAGTAGTGATTGTGGAAACAGCAGTTGTATGCAAATATTACTGTATGTTCTGAATGTACATTATAGAATCACTTTATCAAGTTTTTGTGTTTTTACTCACAGTTAAAGAAGCTGTATAGTGAAGGCCTTGTTTTATTTCCTGATTTTGACTTTTTTTCATTTTCACAGCTATAAACAGTAGGCACTGCCTTGCCTTCGAGTTGGTTGAATTTGGTGCAGGGGCTAAAAATGCCACAAGATTACAAATGAGTGTAAATAACGCTTGACTTTTTTGTGATTGTTACTGTTATATCCAGCCTATACTGCTAGCAGCTGTTTTTACTGCAGTCAATTACTGGAAGTGGATATATTTCCTATGCAAAACTGTTTAAACAATAAAATGAGCTATGCTACAAAGCAACTGTTGTTTGCTTTTTCATTGCTGATCTTCAGTATGTTTTTCTTGCACAAGTAATATATCAATGACCAGCTATGAAAACAGAGTGTTGTTTGTAGATGAATAAAATTGCATATTGCTTCAAGTGGGAAATGTAATCACTGAAAATATGATAGGAAAAACGTTACTTATGTGGTTTTCTACAATCTCTGCACAAGCAAATGTACATTGACAAAACATCAGTTATGCCTGAGGCAAATCTTGGTATGTTGGGCAAAGACTACAATATATGTGGAAAAATGCTTTATGATAATCTTGTAGCTCAAACGTCTATGTGTGGACTGGTGATTACACAACAACAGCAAAAACCCAGCACTGTGTCCACTTGATAAGCCATAAGCACTGACTACACTTAGTGTCATAGCAAAGCATCTCTAATGCTATAGTTCACTAAGGGTGGAGAATAAGGCAGATTAGGTCTTTGTGGATGCCATGTTGGAAGAACATGAAAACCACAGTCCTGCTGTCTGCTTATCAATTAGGTCGAAACCAGCACCTGGCCGTGGGCACAAACAGTTTGTTTGGCTGCGAAACAAAAACAATGTGGTGCTGTGCAGATATAAAATTACCCCAATGCATAATGGTTATCATTACGCCATTTATCAAAATTGGCCAGTTAAGTAAACATCTGGCTTCAATAGTGCGGCTGAAGTCTGAATAGGGTTTTGGCTCTTGGAGTGTCCCACATATTTTCCAAGGCTTTTTTTTATTATTTTTTATCAATGACTGCTGTTGGTGATTTGATGACGTTGAAGACCGATAATGTTTGGTGGGGCAGAGGCACAGCAGGGTGATTGGCTTTGTTTTCAGAGAAAGGGGCAGCAGAAGGTTGGCTGAAGTGAACACCATCATGAAACACTAAAGGTATGGAACGGCCTGGGAGACGTGAATAGGGAAGCTTTCAAGTGGATTCTGAATTTCTGAAATATTGTATTGCTAAAACTATCCTACACTACAGATTTTGCCATTCAAAGCTTTTTAATGAATATTCCTGCTACTGTATTTTTTTTATCATAAGATAAAAAATTATTTTTTTTTCTTATTTTTTTTCATAAGAGACATATTCAAAAAACATTAGAAAACTATTTTTGGATCAAATTACTTGCTGTAATATTAAGGCGCTATGTATGAATAACTTCATAGACAACTAGTAAAAAGCTGATCACTCACTTTAACAGTTAGCTTTATACAACTATGTCACTTTTATTTGTATAGTGCTTTATACAATACAGACTGTTTCAAAGCAGCTTTACTGTGATAACAGGAAAATGATTCAATGATGCAAACAGAGTTAATTTAGTCTGTTCAGCAGCTCTCAAAGAAAGTTGTGTCATTGTTCAGCTGAAGTCAGTTCAGTGTTGATTCAGTTCCAGTTTAAAGATAATAAATTATTAAATTAGTTAATTTAATCTATAAAGCAGCTCTGCAGAAAACAATGATGTCATCGTCCAGCTCAGTTCAGTTCTCATAAAATGGTGTCAATGCAGTCAAGAAATAATATTGTTGTATATTAAGTGTCCCCAACTCAGCAAGTCAGAGGCAAGGAACCGAAACTTCATCAGGTGACAGAATGGAGGAAAAACCTTGGGAGAAACCAGTCTCAGTCGGGGGGACAACGAAATGTAATGACTTGAATGTGTGGTGCCATAACTCAGAAGCAGGATCTTCCCATTCACACTTGAAGGCAGTTATGAAAAGAGTTATGAAATCATTTTAGAAGTACAGACTCGATTGTGTAACACTTGATTGCAAGTGTGGGATAACTTATGGGTGCCAGATTTACTTGCAAATGTTCTAATCTAGTACCTACTGAATAATTTATCTATTTTAGACTTTGAAAAATGCATAAAAAGATTGACAGTTTAGATTGATACCATTTGATATCACATTCTGTGATTATCCACAGTTTGTATGCTTAAGGTCTTTGTGATCCACGGTAGATGGGAGCGTGGGATTTTATCATGTCTCTGCATCAGCGGGATGTGTGTGTACAGAAACAGGTGTTCAGCATTAAAGTGTTTGTGTGTATACGGGGGGTGGGGTGAGAGGGGACTTTGATACAAAGAGAAAACACAACGTCCTTGTCTTGAGAAGTGGCATGCAATGAGTTGTAGTGGTGGGGTGGGCTCACGGGAGGGGCGGGCGACTGAATGGTCCTTCCTCCCCTGTGAAACACTCAGGATTAGCTCCTTCACTTTCCCACAGACTGACCCCGCTAAACACACATACACACACACCCCTCCCACTCGACTGATTTGCATATGCCACAGACAAGGGAGGCAACAAACAAACTTCATATTGAGCCGTGACTGGCTGTTCAATAGATCTCACCCACTCCCACAGCATCATTCTCACACAGCCTTGGATCAAGCAGGGATGCTTTGTTGGGAAGGGGATTTCTGTATGGTGTGTGTCTACTTGAGGTGTAGCACGGCAAGTGACTTGTAGATCATAGACATGGAAAGATGTGCGCATCCCCACAATGATCACAGTTATAATCTACTGCAGGAATGTGGACTGGCTCTCTGGATCGGGCTTTCACAGTGGCCGTAGTGACAAGAAGGAGGGCAAACAAATTGTCCCTCCGTGCTTAAAACGTCCATCCCTGAACTGTTTAGTAACTTTTTAAACAGTCCAATCTACTGTAACATGACAACGGATAACTGCTGTGGCGGCCAAGTTTCTATCAAGGCCTTGATTTATGATTCCTAAGACATTCCGCAGCCTCAGTCAAGAACGTTTAGTTGTTAGTGGAGCAAGGAGATGGCAAGGGTACTGCTCTTGATAGCAACTGCTAGATTCTCTAATGCAGCTGTCATGAGCCGCTGTAAATATACAAGGGCCTTATGCTGATCCAGAGCTCTAAGAGCTTTCATCAGAGCCCCCTTGAAGAAACTGTGCAATGAACACCGGATGAGGGAATAATTCCCACTCAAAATGGATGAATTACCATCAAGGAGTATGAGGGAAGGAAGCGAGTAAATTGAGGTAAATTAAATGGATTTTGAGGTTTTACCTGATAATTGTGTTGGCTGTCTACAGTACCTTAGCAACATCTACAGTGAAAAATAGATGAAAATTAATGAAAAATGAAAAATTAGATGAAAAATCTGTTGGGATGCACACCTTGTTTTGTTGTTACTGACATGTTTTGTAGCTATTAGGAAATTAAAGTACACGCAAACGACAATTTACTTCAGATCAATTAACCTTCCATTCTTACAAAACCCAGAGACATTACTTTCAGCTGAAACAGATGCTTTGAGGGAAACATCCACATGGAAACTAAACCTGAGGACATATTAAATGTTTATATTGTTGAGCCGGTCACACTTTATTTGAAAGTGTCCTTGTTACAGTGTAATTACACAAATAAGTACTAAGCAATATTAAGTAACAACATGCACGTACTAGGGTTAGGGTTTGTTTCAGTGCTAGTTGCTTGTAATTATGCAAAATATACTGTTATTACTATAGTAAATACACGTAGGACACAATAAAATAAGATTGGCCTATTGTTGTAGCTTTTGTGTGCATTTTTGTGTTTCTGAAAGTTTATTTTCTCTTTTAAAGTAATAGTTCACCCAAAAACTTATTTTAAAGAATGATATTTAAAGCTGCAGTCCGTAACTTTTTTGGGTTAAAAATTATCCAAATAAATTTGAGCAAGTACATAACCAACCAGTCTTCAAAACGATCTGCTTAAAATTTTTTTTTTTTAAATTGATACCAAAACAGTTTTGTTGACCACTTCCATTGTAAGGACAAAAAAGCACTGAGACCTTTCTTAAAATATCTCCTTTTATGTTCCACAGAAGAAAGTAAGTCATGAGGTGAGTAAATATTGACATCATTTCCTTTTTAGGGTGAACTGTCCTTTTAATAAAGATAATTATTTAATAATAAATTAAATACACAGTGGTGCAGTTAGATTTCTGCAGCCCATGTTCACTGTCCCATCAATACTTCGCTAGTCACAAAAAACAAAACAAGACATGCCAGATTTACAGTCACAAATCAGAGCAGCCATTTTAGTCCATAAATCACATTGTAAATGGGCCCTGACTGGGCTCACTGTGATGACAGGGAAGGAGAAAGCAAGCAGCTGGGGTTTGCTGGGAAATGGCTGTGGATTAGGTTACCTGCGTGGAGTCAGGGTGATGTCTCAAGTAAGGAGCTAACGCGGGCTTATGTCTCGGCGCATAAGGATTAGGACTCTTTGCCGAAAAAGGAATTTTGAAATTCAATGCAAATTAGGATTCTCACCAATAATTAATTCATTTCAAAACCAGAAACACAAGTTTCCAGACAGCACTGTTCCTCTCTTAAAATGTCGCTTTGAACCCGTGTGACTTTTTTGCTTCTGTGAAACATGAAGATACTTAGATTATTTTAATTTTTTTACCCCATTGACTTTCATTGTATATAATCTTCAAAAACAGTATACGTGTACTGTTCAAAAGTTTGGAGTCAGCGAAGAAGTGCATTTTTATTCTGCAAGGGTGAATTTATTGATCAGAAGTGATAGTAAAGACATGTATAATGCTACAAAACATGTTTCAAATAACTGTTTAACTGTTTTATATTAAAATAGAAAAGGGTTAAACTGTTATATTTCACAATATTTCTGTTTTACTGTATTTTTGATCAAATAAATGCAGCCTTGGTGAGCATAAAGGACTTCTTTCAAAACAATTTTAAATAAATCCTACCGCCCCCAAACTTTTTAACTGTAGTGTATGATAATATCAATCTTCATAATATTAATTTAAATTAATAATATTAATATTTTAAAAAAAAATAAAAAATAAAGTATTCATTGCTTAGTACTATGAGTGGTAGACAGGTGTATTGCTGTAACGGTTCAATTTATTTTTCACAATTTATTTTCTTCGCACACTATCTTTATCTTCCTCAGACATGACTAATCCACCTCAGAGACAGGGCAGTTGGGCTGAATTGAATCGATTGAGTCATTATAATGAAATCACAACACAATAGGCACAAAACAAGCCGGGTCTTGTCAAGTTCCAACCATATATTGCTACAGTACATCTTAGCCACTCAATGGGCTAAATAAAACTAGATCAGTGATGTCAATGCTATGTTTAGACCTCCAAGACAAATGTATGTGAGAGCCAAAACCAGACAACTGTCTGCTTGTGTCTGCAGTGACAGACATAAGTGGCTGATCTTTCAATTATGTTTGTGTATGGGATGAGTAGGAAAGGGCTTTTTGTCTAGGGCTTTTTGGCTGTTAGATTTGTTGTAGATTCTCATGCATTAACAAATGTAAAACAGGCAGCGTTGTGACTCTCACTCTTCTTTCCCACATCTGAGAGATCTTCTTGAAGGCGGTTCACATGGTGAAGAAATCCCTCCCCCACTCCCTCCCAGACATTTATTTTCTCATCCCCAATACAACACTGATATTGCTTTATTAAGTGTTGGGCTTTTTGGGTCTAAGTTAAAGCAGATGTCACCATAAAGTCTGTTATTACAGTGCTGAAGAGCAGCGATTCTCTGTAAGCTTATTGTCCTGGCTTTGTATGGCTCACTGCGTCTTTAGTGGAAAAATATGGAGGACCCACAAGTCATGCAGTGAATGATTGCAGTTTATCATTGTAATGCTGACGTGACGACCACTTTGGCAAACACACACATTAACTGGTGGAAGTTGCATTTTATTGGCACGACTGTGTGTCATCGACAAGTATTCAGACTTTGTCAGCTTCAAACTAATGTAACAATTATAGTAATTCTGTCCCTTAAAACTCATCTTTGATCACCAAAATTACATATTTAAAGTTTTTTTTACAGTGATTTTTTCATGCCTTAAAATCAACACAGGCTCATTGGAGAAACGTACCTTTAGCAACATTTTTGCAAAACACAAATTGCGTACCAATACGTACATATCACTGGAGTTTCTAAAAGAAATGAACACTAGAGTCAGTAAAATAGCAAGCACATTTAATTTCACACACAATTATTATTACATAGGCAGATTATGGATTAATAAAGACTTTTCACGCGACTCCTTGCACAATTATGTTATGACCTCGAAACACTTTTTACCATAGTGCATGAAAACCAAAATATTTTGGAGTTTGCATCACTCAACCAGCTCCATATGTTCAGTTTTACTGAGATACTAAGCTTGCTCAATAGCTCAGCTGGTACAGAATTGTACTTGTGACACGAAGAACTCGGGTACGAACCCTGTGAAAGATGAGTCAAGATACAAGAGCTCAAAGTTCAAACACAAGCTAAAATGCCATGGCTACGATAACATTTTTATGTGAAGGCCTCATCGACACGACAGCCATCGGCACTGATCCTCAACAAATCCAAATGGTATCCAATCTGACTTCTGACCTGTAATGTTGCCTGGATCATAATCATACACGGTTCGCTTGTTGGCCAGAGGAGAACTGGCCCCCGACTGAGCCTGGGTTCTCCCAAGGTTTTTTCTCCATTCTGTCACCTGATGGAGTTTTGGTTCCTTGCCGCTGTTGCCTTGGCTTTTGGCTTGCTTGGGGACATTTAATATTCAACAATATTATTGCCTTACTCAAGGTGGACGATGATGCAATTTTCTTCCAGAAACAAACTTTGTTGTATTATTTTCTTGTTATCACTGTGAAGCTGCTTTGATACAGTCTGTATTATAAAAAGCGCTATATAAATAAAGGTGACTTGACTTGACATTATGTCGCATTTGCTTTTGTTAACACTATCGGGTAGGTTTAGGGTTTAGTGTAGGTGTACGATATTTTAAAACGTGATGGAGCATTCATCTTTAAGAACTGCAGTGATACGTACAAACTTTGACGTAATAAAATGTTGCCATGTTGAAGTTCCTTTTTTCCAAAAAAAAACAAAACAAAACTCTTTTAGTGCCACTTACTGGACACTTCACTTTGGAACTATCGCGAAACGTGCACGACGCAAGGTATTTTGGGTTTTGCAAAAATGTGGCCACAGGTACTTTTTTTTAATGAGCCTGGGATGCTTAAAATAGCTTGAATGTAACAACACCCTGGCTTCAGACCCATGAATATGCAAATTAGCCCCACCTCCACTCACTCACACCTGGGGCCTATACCATGAAGCTGGTTTAGGTGGCTAGCCAGGTATGTTTCAGTTTAGTTTGCGCCAACCCTGGGTTTTAGGCACTATGAAAGTGGTTTGGCTTTTAGCAGTGTTCATCGCCATAGTAATTTACGCTCCACGGCTAACCTGGTCCGGGGAGGCTATGTTAGAGGTTGCAAACCGAACTTGGAACAATCAGCTGTGAGCAAAGTGACATGTCTGATGTGATAAAGTCACTCCACCTATTTCTACTACAAATTAAAGGTCACTACATAGCAAATGATTTTTAAAGACAAAATCGTCTGGCTTTTAGTAATGCCTATTTAGATATTATTTATGTAATTATTATACCCTTAATCACACATGTACAATTTTAATTCATCAATTATTACGCAGAGTTTAAATGAATAACTATAGAAAGGTAATATAAATACACTTTAGAATCAATAGATGAAGCCATTAAATGACTACATGTGAGCTTAAATGTTCAATTCTCTCTATACCTTTATCAACTGAACTAACTTCACAACTTTTACTTGTACTGATATACAGTAGCGAGAATTTTTCTTTTAGTTGTCCTCTTTCATAGACAGCTATTTTCTTCTTGCTGTGTAAATTTGTTTAAATTCTTAATATTTGAATACTTTTATTTATTAAGTGAATTGCGCTGCTTCTCTCGCGAGAAATGAATCGCAGTTTCACTCTTTCTCAGCATGTGATTGGCTGTTCGCTACTGATGTCACACCTAATTCCTAAACTCAGGATCAAAGCCTGAGTTTACAGAGAATGTTGATGATCAGCATCATGGTACCAACAAAGCCTGGTTGGATTGGTTTGGTTTTGTCAACTCGAAACTAATCCTGCAACCCTGAGTTTGTTCAACTACCATCATGGTACAGGCCCCCGCTCAGAGATCCGCTCGGTCAACTTTACTGATGTAAAAGCTGCACAATGGAATTGATCTTTACAACGTTGGACACATTAAGGTAATTAATATGATTAGCCTTTTGCTTGACTATGTTATCAAACAGCTAATAATGTGTTGCTAATGTTACACAAACCATGTTCCTGTTGCTGTTCCCCATCTCAGTCTGCATTCTAAAAACCAGCATCCTTAGAGACACTTTGAACAACTTAGAAAGTCAGTAGAGAAAGGTATATAGTTCATCATAACATTGTAATATACATCACATGTGTAACTCACTCGCTATTTACCCGGGATAATCTGGCTTCTCTTGAGACTCCCCTGCTTCAGAGCATAGAAATGATATGCTAAAGCCCACCTGCACGTTGACATGATTGGTTACAAGGTAGTTTGTGACGCAAGGAACACCAGCGATTTCAAACCGTGTTTCGGCTGTACAGCAGATCTAGATTAAAATAGTGGCATAGTTCATCTTAAGTAAGTTCAGTGATGTATAATTTTTGTTGTAAAAAATGTTATTAATTGAGTGCATTTATCTATACAGCCGCTCTGGAGAAAACAGTGATGTCATTGTCCAGCTCAATTCAGTTCTCATATAATGGTGTCAATGCAGGCAGATCAATAATAATGTTGAATATTAAATGTCCCCAACTAAGCAAGCCAAAAGCCAAAGACAACAAAGGTGACAGTGTCAAGGAACCAAAACTCCATCAGGTGACAGAATGGAGAAAAAAAACTAAAAACCTTGGGAGAAACCAGTCTCAGTCGGGGGGCCAGTTCTCCTCTGGCCAACGAACGAACGGTGTTTGATTATGATTCAGGCAGCATTACAGGTCAGAAGTCAGATTGGATCGAAACATCCAGAATATTTTTCCAGTTCTATCTAGTTAAAGATCAGAGTCATCATGCCAGTATGGAGACGGCTTTGTTGAGAATCAGTACCACTGGCTGGCGTGTCGATGACAATCTAGTTGACAATCTCTGCTGACACTTCAGGGATGCGTTGTGGTCATGTCTAGGTGCAGGTCCACCATCTGATCTGGATACGGCCCATATCCGGCTGACCACCTCATGTGTTGTGGTCGTGTCTGGGCGCAGGTCCACCATCTCATCTGGATACGACCTGGATCCGGCTGACTACAGTAAACCTCAGGATAAACAGAGAGACTAATATTAGCCTAGATGCCATTCTTCTTATGATGTAACGAGAACATCGGATGTTATAGGAAGTGTTCCCGGTTCCGGCTGACCTAGTTTATGCAGCCTAACAATCATTTAACTGATTTGAATAATAGAAATTGATAATGTTTAATGTGTATGCCAGGTTAAAGAGATGCGTTTTGAGTCTAGCTTTAAACTGACAGAGTGTGTCTGCTTCTCGAACAATATTAGGAAGACTATTCCAAGTTTAGGTGCTAAATGAGAAAAAGATCTACCGCCTGCAGTTTATTTTGGTATTATGTAAAATGTATTATCAACTGGCCAGAATTCTGAGATCGCAATAACGTGAAGGACTATAATGCGTTAAGAGCTTGCTTAGGTACCGGGCAGCTAAACCATTTAATGCTTTGTAAGTAATCAGCAAGATTTCAATATTTATATGATGTTTAATAGAGAGCCAATGCAGTGTTGACAGAACCTGACTAATATTGTCATGCTTCCTGGTTCTAGTAAGAATTCCAGCTTCTGTTTTGGACCAGCTGGAGTTTGTTTATTAAGCGTGCAGGGCAACCACCAAGTAGAACATTACAATAATCTAGCCTTGAGGTCATGAACGCATGAACTAACTGTTCTGCATTTGGCATTGAGAGCATTATGTCATAATTTAGATATATTTTTAAGATGGAAGAATGTTATTTTACAGATGTTAGAAACTTGGCTTTCAAATGAAAGATTGGTATCAAAGAGCACACCTAGGTTCCTAACTGACGACGAAGACTTGACAGAACATCCATCAAGTGTTAGACAGTATTCTAGGTTACTACAGTACATGCAGAGGTTTTTTGTCCAATAATTAGAAACTTTTCAGAATTAAGTAGTAGGAAATTACTAGTCATCCAATGTTTTATATCAGCTATGCATTCCGTTAATTTTGTGAATTGTTAAGTTTTGATGGGGCGCGAAGAAATGCATAGCTGATACAGTAGAGCTGAGTATCATCAGCTTAACAGTGAAAACTAATGCCTTGCTTGCTTCCTAATGATATCTCCCAAGGGTAGCATGTACAGGGTCCTAGTACTGAGCCTTGCGGTTCTCCATACTGAACTTGTGTTCGGTATGACATCTCTTCATTTACAAACTGATAACAGATTAGTATGATTTAAACCATGCTAATGCAATTCCACTAATGCCAACATAATTTTCGAGTCTACTTAAATCTGCTTATTTTTCAAACCCTCTTAGAAGAAAACAAACAAAAACCTAGGTATTTATCTGAAACAGTGGCTAAATTAACGAGAAATGAAGCTTCAACCCCAGACGTTTCCATACAGCACAGCAGTAATGACTTTAAGCACTTCTTTACTTACAAGATTGATAATTTTAGGGAGAAAATTATAACTATGCAACCGTCTACTACAGTATCGCATCAGACAGTGCATTGTAGTCTCCCTGAGGAAAAATTAAATTCATTCATTGCTATAGGAGAGGAAGAATTGTCTAAACTTGTTAAATCATCTAAATCGACAGCATGTATGTTAAGCTGCGTTTCCACCGAAATTACCCGGAACAATTTGTCCCAGGAACTTTTTTCCCAGGAACTTTTTTTGCCCCAGACCGGTTGCTTTCTGCGTTTACACCGCGGTCTAAAGTACCGGGAAGGTAAACTGCGCGCAACTGCTCCTCCCAGTCTGCGACGGACAGTAATCAGTTTTGAGCGCCACATTTATAATAAGTATTGAGGAGATTCAAACTGTGCTGCAGTTATGTATTGGTTTACTAACGAGGTAATTAACAAAAAAAAATAGACGAGCACTGATACTAAAGCGTGTTCAGAAAGCTCGTATGCATATAAAATTAGACAACGTATGTTATCAATTATTGTGAGATGCCTGGGACGAACGCGCAAAAATTTCCTCTTTCGCAAATACGCTTAAAAAAAGCCTGAACCCCGCCTATCAATCATAAATAGTGACAGTCTTGTAAATAGTTGTTTGTTACTAACCTCAAAGCGCTATTTCAATCCTGTTATAGTAAATTTGTAACATGGTTTGGAGTGCCTTGCAATAGATGACAATGTGTAAACATAATGACTTAATAATAAAAGCTGTGGCAGAAAAGAGACGAGCACTGATAAAGCGTGTTCAGTAAGCTCGTAATGCTAACGTTAGATATAAAATTTGTATGTTATCAGCTATTGCGGACATTGACCGTGAGATGGCTGGGACGAACGCGCAGAAAGTTTCCTCTTCCACAAATACCCTTAATAAAGCCTGAAACTCGTCGCCAGTCCACCAGTTTTTTTTTATTAAATTCCATATTTGCAGACAGACAACTCTTACTGCATGAAGCCACGACACGAACGGCAATAGATTTTTTTAAAAGGGAGGTTAAAAATAAATAAAATGCTGCGTGGAGTCATCCAACCAAAATGCGGCGTGAACACAACCAATCAGCTTGTGCAGCGCACAAGTCCCACCCCTGAAAGTTCCTGAACTTTGAAAAAGTACTACCTCATGAGCAGGGACTATCGGAGGGGGAAATATTTACCCGGAACTTCATTTAGACCCTGGTTCCTGCGGTGTAAACACATCGAGTACCAGCCCAAAGTTCCTAGTTCCTGGGGAAAGTTCCTGCGGTGGAAACGCGGCTTTAGACGCTATACCGACTAAGCTATTGAACGAGATGCTTCCAGAGGTCATAGATTCTCTTCTTAATTTCATTAATTCATCTTTGTCATTAGGATACGTACCAAAAACATTTAAGCTGGCTATTATTAAACCGCTTGTTAAAAAAAAAAACACAACTTGATCCTACAGAATTAGTCAATTACAGGCCAATCTCAAATCTACCTTTTCTGTCAAAGATATGAGAAAAGGCAGTATCCTCACAACTATGTTCCTTTTTAGAAAGAAATGGTATCTGCAAGGATTTCCAGTCAGGATTTAGACCGCACCATAGTACTGAGACATCTCTCATTAGAGTCACAAATGATTTGCTCTTATCATCCCGATCGTGGTTGTATCTCTCTATAAGTGTTACTCGATCTTAGTGCTGCATTTGATACCATCGACCACAACATTCTTTTAAAATAGACTAGAAAATTATGTTGGCATTAGTGGAATTGCATTAGCATGGTTTAAATCATACTTATCTGATCGTTATCAGTTTGTTGTAGTAAACGAAGAGATGTCATATCGATCACAAGTTCAGTATGGAGTACCACAAGGCTCAGTACTTGGACGTTGCTGTTCACTCTGTACATGCTACCCTTGGGAGATATCATTAGGGAGCATGGCATTAGTTTTCAGTGTTGTGCTAATGATACTCAGCTCTACATTTCTTCACGCCCTGACGAAATTTACCAATTCACAAAATTAACGGAATGCATATGTAACCGGCAGAGTATTCGCTGTCTGGTTGAAGTTTGTCCCTCTGCAGCTACGGTAGCCCCCTGACGTCACCCAGCTAGCCGTGAGTGGCTAAACAACTCATTTGCGGTCTGTCTGCACTGTTGGGCTTAGAGAGATTCTCTGGTGTCCAGATACATTTTCAGTCTTGTTACTGCTTGGGTATGTGGTTCTCCTGTGCAACGAAGGTATGGTAAATGTTTATATGATGTAGCAAGCTAAGCATTTATATTGTATCTAATACTGGGCTATTGGAAAATAGGTGTTTGACTGATTGCCAGACGCTTCCGGGTAATCGTGCTGTGTATTACTGAAGGTATTATTTGTGCATTTTACTGTTAATCATAATGTGGGTGTCATTGTTGGGACATATGCATTTTAATGAGCACATTTGCGCACAGGTCTTGGGCAAAGCACCCGCCGGGTAGCGGTACCGCAATTAAGCAGCAACATCAAGAAGGTAAATGTTTATTGTTTATTGTGTTGCGAGTAGATCCAGTGTGTTAGGACTGAAAGCTTTGAACACATGCAAAATGAGTCTGGTTGTGTTGCCCTGACGTAATGCATGGCTGTGTTTTATTGTCAACTCTTAATATAAATGTATTTGAATATGCTGTGTGTAACAACTGTTATGTAGGATTGTGAAGACTGGCGCAAAGGGCTGTTTCTCCACTGTGTCAGTTCGTATGTCAACATTGAGGTAAAAGAAAATAATGTTTTTATGAAATGTTTGCGATGCTACGTGACTATTTGTGCATGTGTATATCAAGCACTAATTTGAATGATTTTGTGTCTGCAGGCAGATTGCTTCTGCTGCTTTGCCTTGCCTAAATTAAGTTTTATATATATCTTTTCTTTTCTTTATTGTGGTTATTTTTGCCGTAGCCTCCGTCTAATGCTCTGTTTGACTGATGTGGTATTGGCTGTTCTAGTAGTGTATAGTTTTACATTCTCTATCCACTCTGCAACTTTCTTGTCCTTTTCTTCCTTTTGATGAAAAATGAAAACCCCTGGCTTAGGAGACATTCTTGTCTACAGCTGCTCAAGCGTCGAACAATGGCGGACTGTGTCCAGCTCACTCAGGGCGGGTCTATGCTCAAACTGAAGTGTCACTGAACAGTCGTGGGCGGGGCCTGCGTAATTCTACGTCACATTGCGCTGAATCTGGAGAACAGCTCATTCTGAGACAGTGCTGATGATTTATTGAGATTGTAAAAAAAAAACACTGGGTGGATTTTTATCATTCTAGGGTGGTTTTGCTCACACACTGCCAACACACATTTATGTTCAAACACCATGTAAAAGTGAATTTTGCATAATAGGTGCACTTTAAAATAGTTGTACTTTAGTATATTTTCTAAAAATACATTTTAGAAAAATTTACTTGAAGTGAACATTCATTATATATTTTTTAAAGTGTACTTATTTGCACTTTATTAAAAATATATTTTAGGTATATTTTAACTGTGTGTTGGAAATGATCATTGTAACAACGCATTGAAAGTATACTTTCAAAATACATTGTAGTATACAATAGTATAGCTAAGTATTATTTGTCTATTAATGTGCATTTGTTATTGAAGACAAACACTTTAAGTATATGCCTGTGTATGGACTAATTACATGCTTGATTAGTAATATTAAAGTGTACTTTATTTGTGTTACAAATACATTACAAATTAATTATGAATGTCTTCGAAACATACGAGCAATATACCATAAGTGTGTGTATATATATATATATATATATATATATATATTTTTTTTTTTTTTTTTTTTTTGCGTTTATGCCTTTTATTAGGATAGGACAGTAGCTAGACAGGAAGTGAGGTGAGAGAGAGACGGGAGGGGGGGACGGGATCAGGAAAGGTCCACGAGCCGTGACTCGAACTCGGGTCTCCCGAAGCACAACGGCGCTACATGTCGGCTTACTTGCCCAAATTGCACACTTTGTCTTCAATAACAAATGCACATTAATAGACAAATAATACTTAGCTATACTTTGTACAAAATACTATTGTATACTGTATATACACTTAGACAGACAGTCATTGAGTGAGGACAATCTACTAAGTATCTCATCACTCCTGCGAACAGGAAGGGGGCCAGAGCAAATTACAGTGTCTGACATCATACTTGCGAGTCCACACACCTCTTTAATCTTAATTTTAGTGATCTCTGACTGGCGAAGTCGAACATCATCAGTGCCGACGTGAATAATAATCGTAGATAATTTACGATTAGCATTAGCCAGCACTTTTAAATTTGCTTTGATGTTAGACGCTCTGGCTCCCGGCAAACATTTGTCTATTAGTGGCTGGTGTCTCTATTTTCACATTCCGTGTAATAGAATCACCAATCACTAGGGCACTTGCAACACGATTCACAGTGGGTGCGTCACTGAGTGGGGAGAACCTATTTGATGTTCTAATCGGAACGGAACAGCTGTGAATGTCCTGCGACTATGCCGTCTCACAGTCACCCAGTTGCCTTACTGCGTGGGCTCTACTGCTGGAACCGAACAATGTACGGAGTTCACTAAGCTAGTCACATTCAAAGCAATATCTAAAGCCCTTGCATTCTTACTGTCCTCGATTAAAGTTTGGATGCGTGTCTCTAGTTATGAAATCTTCTCCGTCCGCCTGACTATCTCCCTGAATTTATCACATGTGTAACCCTCACCGCTGACAGAGAAGGCTATACTATACATGTGGCAGGCAGTACAAGTGACAATAACAGGAGATGACATGACTCGTGTTTGTTGATTGATCCAACTCTCCACAGTTGTTTGATGGACTTGTAAAAGGCATGAGCCTTTTACAGAGAAAATATTCAGCAATGGTGTTGATTTATGAATTTACACACGGTTTGTCCTAAAGCATATAAAATACCATTAAAGCATATAATATTGACATAAACAACATTAAAAACTTGATTTTCACCACAGTGGGTCTTTAAGAAGTCTCTCTTCAATAATGTAACTGACACTGAATACATCCTGTATGTAGCCTACAGTATGTGTTCCTTGGCTAAAGAAGGTTTATTAGCTAAAGTTATAGCTGTGAAATGTTATTAATTAAATAATTTAAAAATTCCAAATTAAATTCAAAAACAAAATTAGAAATTAAAACATATAGATCATTAAATGTTTGATTATTTCATGAAACAGAGTATACAGAGTACAGAGTTTCTATAATGTAAATCATAGTTATGTGTTAGTGTTCAGTCCGAGTTCTTGGAGTAAAAACAAGTGAAAAGTCCATATAGGTTCATTTGTAGAAGTGTAGTGAAATTAACTGAAATAAGGTGGGGCCTCCATGGATTGGATTTGTTGGTCCAGACTCTCTCATGGACGGATTGAATTTAGAAGCAAAGGCAACACCTTGCACACTTTGTCATGATCCTCAAACCATTCCTGAACGGTTTTTGCACCCATGCCACCTCTTCCCCAGGTAAAATGGTGCACCCAGCCAACCACGCTCTGACCCAGGTTTCCAGCCATCACTATTTTACCCTTGTCAAATTCTCTTAGATCTTTTCTCTTGCCCATTTTTCCTGATTCCAATTCACAAGTTCACACTTACAAATAAGTCAGATAGAATAAATGCGTATATATATATATATATATATATATTATATATATATGAACACTTAATATTTAAGCACAAATCATTGTCTACTGGTGAAAAGAAACAATAGATCAACTAATTGTTTTCTACTTTACCATTGTCAAATGTGCTTAGGTGCTCCAACTGAGATTGCAAGCTGCATAAGTGCTAAATGCACTCCTAGATCACTAGTTGAACTCTGCCCGGGTCTGTAGTGAGAAATGGGGAGAACAAGCTGCATTGAATGTGTGAGTATGTGGGAGCTATTATTTGAATGAGGAGCACATCATTGGTTTACCTCTGTTTGTTAATTGGGCCACTTTGGACATGGCTTAAAACGTACTCGGTTACTAACGTAACCTCGGTTCTCTCTAGAAGAGGGAACGAGTACTGCGTAAGATATCTTACGCTAGGGGAAAATCCTTTTCCGCGAGATATTGAAGCCAAAAATTATCCTTAATTTTGTAATAATGCAAAACGCGTTGCAGCAGCAATGCAGACATAGGCGAGACAGCTCGCGCGCCTATTGGCTGCTCTGCGGCAACTGCAGCAGCCTATCGAGCGAGGCCTGGCGTGACGTCAGACCCAATCAGGGCACTTCGCGCCCGCTGCGTCACGTCCCGCCGAAATGGGCGTGGTCTAGGCCTATAAATATCGCTCGCAGGCAGCTATTATCTGGTTTTTCATCATCGAAGCAACCAGAGCGTGTGCATGCACGGCAAGATACGCAGTACTCGTTCCCTCTTCTAGAGAGAACCGAGGTTACGTTAGTAACCGAGTACGTTCTCTTACGAGAGGTCTCTCGTACTGCGTAAGATATCTTACGCTAGGGGACCCAGTGTAAAACGCCGTGCATGCTGAGATCTGACACCAAAGACCCAAGGGCGAAAGCCCGGGGTACATATAGTGCACAATCACTCAGTGAACTCACAGAGAGTCCGGGAAGAAGGAGGGGTGCAGCCTCACTTTTCCACATAAAGTAGCGTCGAAGGGACGCAAATTTCATCATACAGACAGGGCGGGGTACGGCCTGAACTGATGGGAAAAAATGTGGGTCTTACACAGTTTGCCCAGCTTTAAACTGTCGAAAATTGAGCTGTGCTCAGTAAACGCAGCATTCTGAGCTGAACGCATCAGGTCAGATAATACTGGTAGTTTAGACCGACAGCAGCCTGGCCTGCAGGGCGGGAACCTCTAGGTTATAAAACCTTATAAATGTAGACGGGGAGGCCCAGCCTGCCGCCATACAAATATCTTGCAAGGCAATCCCACTTGACCAGGCCCACGAAGAGGCCATGCCTCTCGTGGAATGCGCTCTGACACCCAAAGGGCACTGCATGCCCTTGGAGGCGTATGCCAGCGCTATAGCATCAACTATCCATCTGGATAGGCTCTGTTTCGACGCGGCTAGTCCCTTAGAACGTCCGCTAAACGAAACAAAGAGCTGTTCCGTCTGTCTGAAAACAGACGAGCGAGACACATAAGCTCGTAATGCCCTGACTGGGCAAAGGAGGCTCGCGTCTCTTTCCTCATCAGGGACCGGTAGGGCTGACAGAGAGATAATCTGCGCCCTAAACGGTGTGTTGAGGGATTTTGGAACATAACCGTGCTTAGGTTTGAGTATAACTTTTGAGTCATTGGGCCCAAACTCCATGCACGCCGCGCTCACAGAGAGCGCGTGCAGATCCCCTATGCGCTTCACTGAAGCGAGAGCCAGCAAAAACACCGTTTTGAAAGACAGGTGTTTCAAATCGATTGACTGTAAAGGCTCAAATGGCGCACCTTTCATGGCTTCCAGAACCGTAGAAAGGTCCCATACGGGGACTGAGGGAGGTCTGGGAGGATTCAGTCTCTTAGCTCCTCTAAGGAAGCGGATGACTAAATCGTTCCTTCCTATTGACTGACCAAGCGTTGTTTCTGAGAACGCTGCTATAGCCGCCACATAAACTTTGAGCGTGGAGGGGGCCCTGCCCCCATCCAACAGCTCTTGTAGGAAGGAAAGCACCTCCGTCACATCACAGTTTGTGGGTGACACACCACGGGCTGTGCACCAGCCCGAAAACACTGACCATTTCGAAGAATAGAGTCGTCTTGTAGACGGAGCTCTAGCCTGCGTGATCGTGTTTAATACTCCTTTAGGGAGTCCAACATGTACCCGTTGATGGCCCAGACATGAAGGGACCATAGTTCCGGGTGAGGATGCCAGATCGAGCCGCGGGCCTGTGAGAGGAGATCTCTCCTCACTGGTACTGGCCACGGGGCAGTACTTGCTAACTGCATCACGGCTGGGAACCAAGGTTGGTTTTTCCAGAACGGTGCTACCAGCAGTACTGAGCATCCTTCTTCCCTGATCCGTTCTATCACCTGAGGCAGGAGAGAGACGGGGGGAAAAGCATAGAGCGGGCGGCGGGGCCACACATGGGCCAGCGCGCTCCTGCTCTTGGAGAAAAATTCTTGACAGTGAGCGTTTTCTTGAGACGCAAACAGGTCCACTTCCGCTCTGCCGAATTTCTTCCACAGCAGTTGGACTGTCTGTGGGTGTAGAGACCATTCGCCTGCCGGAACATTGTTCCTGGACAGTCTGTCTGGTCCTATATTCATGATCCCTGGCACGTGCGCTGCTCTGAGCGAGCGCAGGTTGCACTGAGCCCATACCAGGAGGCGTTCTGCCAGCCTGTACAGTTTCTCGGATCTGATGCCGCCCTGGCGATTTATGTAGGACACCACAGACATGTTGTCCGAACGGACCAAGACGTGGTGACCTTTTATTTGGGGATAAAAACGCGTCAGTTCGTTGTCTACTGCCAGCATTTCGAGGCAGTTTATGTGCAGGAGCTTCTCCCGTTCTGACCACTGGCCGAAGAACGGTCTGCCCTCGAGCAGCGCTCCCCATCCCGAGGTGGACGCGTCCGTGGACACCACTTTCACCCTCGAGGAAGTCCCCAGGCTTACACCTGATTGGTACCAGTCGTTCGCTTTCCAGGGTTTCAGAGCTGTAACGCATTTCTGATTGACCCTGAGGCGAAGCAAACCGGGTGCCCACGCTTCGCGTGGGACTCGCGCTTTCAGCCAAAACTGCAGCGGGCGCATGCGGAGCAGACCCAGCTGGAGCACTGACGATGCTGAGGCCATGAGACCTAGCATCTTCTGAAAATCTCTTGAGCGGGACAGACGCGCCGCAGCGAAAAGAGTTCGCTGTGCGTCGAATGTCTACCGCGCGCTGTTGTGATAGTCGCGCTATCATGGATAGTGAGTCCAGTTCTGTGCCCAGGAAAGATATTTTCTGACTGGGAGACAGGGAGCTCTTCGCCCAATTGACACTCAGACCCAAATCCTCGAGGTGATCGAGTAAAATGGTCGTGTGTTCTATGAGCACTGCGCGAGATTGCGCTAGAATCAGCCAATCGTCCAAATAGTTCAGCACTCGCATGCCTCTCATTCTGAGGGGTGCGAGCGCCGCATCCATGCACTTCGTAAATGTACGGGGTGCTAGGGACAAACCGAACGGCAGGACTGTGTACTGATATGCCTGGCCCTCGAAGGCGAATCTCAAATATCGCCTGTGACGTGACGCTATCTGTATTTGAAAACACGCGTCTTTCAGATCTATTGACACAAACCAATCTCCTTGGCGAATCTGCACAAGGATTTGCCTGGTCGTGAGCATCCTGAACTGTCGCTTCACAAGCACTTTGTTCAGTTGCCTTAGATCTAGTATGGGTCTGAGACCCCCGTCTTTTTTCGGTACCAGGAAGTATCTGCTGTATAGCCCTCCCTCGCTCTGATCTTGAGAGAGAGGTTCTATGGCCCCTTTGCTCAATAGTTTCGTCACCTCGGCTCGAAGTAGATGTGCTACTTCTGCTTTTACCGTGGTCTCGACGCGCGCCACATAGCGGCGAGGGCGTCGGCGAAACTGCAGCGAATAGCCTCTTTCTATAATGTTCAGCACCCACTTCGAAACCCCGGGTAGCTTTGCCCATGCGTCTGCATGGATAGCTAGGGGTCGAATACGAAGCGCGCTCCGCTCGCTCAGCGATGGAGAAGCTTCGGTGTGCTGTAACACAAGCGTGTCGCTCGTGACATTTGAGGCATGGGGCGCGCTGATGACAGCGGGCAGATTGCCCGCGCTCGACTCCTCTGCGGTGGTTAACCGCGAGGGGGAGGGCTGGGCGGTTCCCGTGGGAACTGTCATGTCTATGTGTGGATGTGGGCGCGGGACAGCGGGCACATTTATCACACCGAAAGCATCGTTCGCTTGCGTGAAGCGAGTGCACGTTGGTTTCGTTTTTACAGAAACCGTGAGACATGCATAACGTGGTGTTAGTGGGCACATTCACCATGTTTGAAGCGCAATCGGTCTGAGCCGATTCATGTGCGCGAGCCCTGTGTGACGGGCTGTGCTTGTGTGTAGAGATGGGCACTGGGCAGTGGGCATTCTTCTTACACATAAAGCACCATCGGCCGTGGCCGGGACACCAGAAAAAAATTCACACTTATGGGATTTATCTGGGTAGCCGTAAAAACGGCGTTTGTGTGCAGGCAAGCGGGTGACAGAACCGACTTGTTTACTGCAGGATACACTGGAACAGTCACATTTACTGGAACTGAACGAGCGAGAAGTTGCCATAGAAACAGAGAGCGTCAACATGCTGGCGTTTATTGCAGGCCTGCGTGCATTACAACAGGCTTGTTCACTGCAATATTGACATTTCCAGTCGCCTGAATTCCAGAGGGGAATGGGAAATGTATAGGAAAAAGGAGGTTGGTCCGTCCGCAGCGGGACCAGAAAAACTCCCTTTTTTCCTTACGCCAGTGACGCACGGAACACAATAGAAACGGTGTTTGGGTGCAGGCGAGCGGGTTGTACAACGCGCTCGTTGGCTGCAAAATACACATCTGCAGTCGCCTTTTCAGGGAACTGACAGAGCGAGCATTGACGGCATAATTTTATCTGCCGGTAGACCCGGGGATCGAACGCGGGTCTCTCGCGTGCAAAAACCTGAGAGTCTGCCACTGGGCCACAGGGGGAGACACATTGTAACTCAGTTAGCGCGAGTATTATAAGAGACCGTCAACGTGCTGGCGTTTGTTTGCAGGCATGCGTGTATTACAACAGGCTTGCTCACTGCAATACAGACATTTCCAGTCGCCCGAACTTCAGAGGGGAATGAGAAATGTACGAGAAAGACGAGGTCGGTCCATCCGCGGGGGGACCAGAAAACGCTCTTTTCTCCTTTCGCCAGTGACGCACGGAAACCATAGAAACGGTGTTTGGGTGCAGGCGAGCGGGTTGTGCAACGCGCTCGTTGGCTGCAAAATGCACGTCTGCAGTCGCTTTTCAGGGAACTGACAGAGCGAAGCATTGGCGGCATAATTTTAACTGCCGCTAGACCGGGATTCGAACTCCGGTCTCTCGTGGGAAAAACCAATGATTCCGCCACTGAGCCACAGGGGGGGGAACGCAAAGGTTTTTGGATGCACGAGCATATAAGAGCGTCACATGCTTTCTTCGGCGTATGCTTGCAGGCGCGCTTGTATTAAAACAGGCTCGCCTGCTGCAATATTGATATTTCCAGTCGCATGATCAGGGAACTGGGAATATGTATGAGAAATTGAAGGTTAGTCCATCCTCGGAGGGACTAAAAAACACATCTTTCTCCTTTCGCCGGTGAGTGACGCATGAATGGGGCGCAGAAGGCAGGGTAGCTTTCTTATAACGTAAAGAAAAACTAACCCCGACCGTCCGCTTCCAGCCTCCCTTGTGAGCGGCGCAGTTTGCGCGGCTTGAACAGAGGGAGAGAGAAAGCTAGCCCCGTGACCGCCCGCTCCTGACATCCTCTGTGAGCGGCGCGGTGTGCGCGGCTCGAACAGAGGGAGAACAGGTATCGTCCCCCAAGCAGGCAAGGCAAGCGGGCGAACCGGCAAGCTTTGCGGGTTGGGGGGGGGGCGGAGGAGCAGTCTCGGAGAAGGATGCCAGGTGAGTCCTCAGAGTCACCATAGGCAGTACCTAACTCGCAGTGAGGGCAGTCGCCGTCAGCGAGTGCGAGAGCTGCGTGATCAGGAAAAGGGGCGTCTTGAAAAAGACGCCCAGCTCTTTTAGTGCAATGGGAGTGTGTGTCGCGGCGGCGAGCACACACACATACATAAACACAGTAGCAGAGAAAGGATATAATGCCGGAAAGCGCAGCAGGAAGGCAAGGAAGGCGGCGCGGCCAGCGACTTCAGTGACTCGTCCCGCTGAAGGTGCTCTCTCTCGACGGCGCGGCTTCTAATCCAGCTCCAGCGATGCGTGTGCTTCGCTTGAAGGATGAAAAATCAGATAATAGCTGCCTGCGAGCGATATTTATAGGCCTAGACCACGCCCATTTCGGCGGGACGTGACGCAGCGGGCGCGAAGTGCCCTGATTGGGTCTGACGTCACGCCAGGCCTCGCTCGATAGGCTGCTGCAGTTGCCGCAGAGCAGCCAATAGGCGCGCGAGCTGTCTCGCCTATGTCTGCATTGCTGCTGCAACGCGTTTTGCATTATTACAAAATTAAGGATAATTTTTGGCTTCAATATCTCGCGGAAAAGGATTTTCCCCTAGCGTAAGATATCTTACGCAGTACGAGAGACCTCTCGTAAGAGAACCATCTCTACGTAGTCTAACTGAAGTGAAAGGAGAGACAGCCTGTGTGTTTATGGCTGCGTTTATTTGTGTTCTGAACATCATGAAGGTGTGCATTTAAAGATGATGAAGAGTGTTTCAATTAATCTATAAGTAGATCTACGTGTCGGCAGGTTTGTGTTTGGATTTGTTATGTGAATTCCTGTCTTCTCCCAAGCCGCTGCCTGTAACTCTTTCCCACCTGCGATGCATTAAGTACCTCAGGCAGCATAATGAGCTGCAGGTGTGCGCGCTGGTCAGAGCTGAGTGGCGCGAGGGTCACCTGCTGTTTGGCGTCAGCGAGAGTGGGCAGCGCACAAGTTAAAATAGCGCCTGGCAACAGCTCAGCGCTTGACGCGCGTTTACTCCCTGTTCTCCAAAACATTAAGATCCCCATGGCAAAAAAATGAAATAAATAACAATAATGTCAGCCTAAACTTTTCTCTTTTCTTTCGCTGATTGGCGCACGCCCTGCTTATTGTTCATTATTATTCTGAATCTGCTTTAATTACCGTACTGGCGTTTCGCAGCAGGAAAATGACTAGGAGACGCACTTTTAGACGCAACACAAGTATGAGTAAAATGTGACAGTTGGTAAAGAGGAAATTGACGTTCACGTCCACCTAATTGCTTGATGAATAACTCGAGTTATAGACACTGTCACCCACATATTGCGTTTACCTCTGTTTGCCTCGATGGTGAAGAATCTGTTCAGTAAATATGGTTTATGTTAGGCGGCCAACTTCTGATTTAATACAATTAAGCCATTCAGAAGACAAAGTGTGGTGTTGCGTTATGGAAAATTATAATCGCTAAGTACTGGAGTTTAGACTGAAAATTGAAGTTTAAGCCTGTTTTCATCACCGTAAGAATTATTACAGATACTTGAGACACCATTTGGTTTTCTTTAAACAGCCTGAGAAACTCCAAATGGTGCCTCGAGTGTATTTCCTTCATGTTTATCATAATTGAAAAAAAGCCACCACTCCAAAAGTCTGATTTCATATACTATAACCGTTTTTAGTTGAAAATGGTGTGGTGTAAAGTAAACAGCCCCTAAATATTAACTGCTCATATGATGCTTGCTTTTCCAGTATATGCAATTGAGAAAATCTGAGTTTCTGAGATACAAGCTCCAGAAGTTGAATACATTTGAGAAAGGACTTACCTTAGAAAAAGGACCAGAATTGTTCATTAGATATTTATGACTATCACCATCATTATATATTCCAAAGCCATGTCTCCTTTTATGGCTGTGGGTGTGCAGCACCCTTTAAAGAACCACAATGGTTACCTTGATATGTAATAGGCCTGTAGGAATTTAAGAATACATTTGATGCTTGACATGAAAAACTAAATGAACCTCATGTATCTTCAGTAGTCAATAGTCCTTGTATATCTTTAGCAAAGTTACCCATTACCCATGTAGTTCTCCGAGTGTGAGCCAATATGGAGGCGGAAAGTTCAGGATGAATCTACTTTTGAATACTTGTTCCCGATTGGAAGCCATGTGTGAAAGCACTTGACAGTTTTCCAGTTCTCTGCCTTTCACCACACAAATCTCTGTGTCTGAAGAGAAGCTGACACATGATTGCTGCTCCGGTGTCCCTGACGCATGCACAGGTGCCTCCGGTTCTAATACTACAACCTTGTGCCAGATGTCAGACCCATTCAATTGAGGGGCAAAACACGCACCTGTGATCGATTTGTCTCTATCTGTCGACTGACATTGTCATGGTGCTGTGTGAAATAATTGAGGAGTAATTGTCGGTCTTGCCACAGATTAAGCAAATAAACCAATTAGTTAGCATCATTAATTATGTTTAGAGTTGGAATTAGTGATATTTTTAGTGGATCTCAAAGTGTTAAGAACGTGGTACATGCTGAGCTAACAAAAATATTGACATGCCTGTAATGCCATGAATGAAGACATCTTTAGTAAGTTCTACAGTGTAATAAACCTCCAGAGAGTATTTTAGTAATGTCATTTTACGTCTGTCATTTGAGCCTAAAATAACTATCCACATTAAGACACGCAGCAACCTAATAACTTTGGCCCTGTCCAATCATCTGTCCAATCAACCGTCAAATACCCGTAATCATTTCTATACCATGTAAATTGAAGCCCAGGTGTCCTTATGGCCATGCGTGAAGCAGAAAGTGGAAGAGGACCCTTTCTGGCGGGTTTAAAAAGCCATTTTTTGCAGCCGTTTATAAAGCTCAACAATACATCTGTGGTCAGAGCAGAAAGATGTGCACATACACATGTGTTCATCTCAGTGGAGTCACTGCTGCAGCTGAGGTATAGAGAGAAATTAATTAATATGGTGGTCAACATTTATTAGAGGTTTTAGAAACACCTCGTTTGGCTTTGGCACAACAATGTATCGATGAAAGCATCATTAACATCTTATGATGTCTCATGAATATGCTGTAAACCACACATAACTATTGATGTCATCACTGTGACATGTTATAATGCTTAAAAGAACTTCACTTATGTTGCACGCACTGCAACATTTTTCGTTGTGAATTTACAATAAATAATTGGATACATTTTGCATGACTTTCACTGTAAGGATTACAGCAATATACTGTGAAATATACTCACAGCAATTTACTGTAATTTTATATCTGTGATATTACAATGCATTGTTGTAAAAGCACAACTGTATACTGTAACTTCACAGCTTCAATGACAAAGCAATTACTGTGATATTACAGTACATTACTGGGGAATTACAATCTTTTGCTGTACATCATTACAACAAGGCCCTGTACTTTTACAGTGTGTACTGTGAAAGTAATGTACAAGTTGACAATAATTTACTGTGAATTTACAATCATTGTACAATTAACCCCCTCCCCCCAACAAACAACTCTGAGGTAAAGTCAATGTTAGCCCAATGGCATATTTATTAACAAATAAATATTTTTCAATGTACAGCAGATGCCAAGAACTTCAAGAGTTCAAGAAATTTAACTTTCTAGTCATAAAAGCCATCTTAAAATGCAGAAAATGCAGAGAAATTGTGCAAACTTGCAATTCAACTACCTGTCTCACAATTCAACTATTCAACTAGCTGTGTCACAATAACAGTAATGGACAGGATGGGAATGAGGCCTTCATGGCAAGATAAGAGAGCAAGGGAGAGAGCGATGAAGGAATGTCGTAAAGGGGTTAGGCGCTCCTCTCAGTCTCAAACATTATAATGAGTCCACACGCAACAGAATTGTGTACAAATCTTGTAGTGCAAAGTTGTCTTGAAAAATTACAAAAAGAACAAGGCTACTGAAAACTGAGCCTGACAACTACCGCTGCAAAAAAAACGATGATGCCCACTCAAAGTCAATAAGTTTCCTCAAAAGGGTGCTCACATGAGGGTTCATTGTTGTCCGCTTCTTGGTCTTTGAGCCTCTTTCAGGATTGATGCCCAGGAAGCACCTGTTAATAAGCAAAGATAGTTTCAGTTTTAAATAGACTTACAGTATACTGTATTGCAGACAGCATTTATCAAGGTGTGCTTTTTGCTGTGCTTTTTTCCCCACATCAAACCCTAATAGATTTATAATCTAAACTTGTTAGATCTTACTCTCACCATAATTTTTTTTTAGCCATTTTTAGCCAAGGTGCCTCAGGTTAGGTTTGCCTGAGGCAAAGTGGTTGATATTCTACTATGAGAGGCCATATCAACGTGCGCCACCACTGAAATGCATCTTCACACAATTGGCCAGTTGGTAAATTAAAACCAAACCCTGTTGATAGTATGACAAACACATCCTTTGCAATTAAGGGCCTGAGAGCATTTTGTTCTGCTTTTAAAGAAAATTTCATCTACTTTATTCAATACATTCACATTTCGCAATAGACGTTTCGAAATCATCATCACATAGCCTGCCCCAAAACAAAATAAATAGCTGTGATTGGACCGGCAGGTATTTGTCAGCATAACGTGTAGAAACCCAGACTGATCTGCAGAGCGAAATTGAATGACTTCGTGAGATCAGGATGGTCTCACCAGGCTAGCCTCAGGTACCTTGTTTGTCAGCATTTTAGACCTCAAGACAATCATTGAGTTGGAAGCCTGTACTATAATGTGAATTACAAGATTAAATGTGATCTTTATAACTCCAGCGTTGACGATCCAGCGGCAGGATACTCAAGGTTGAAGACGTAATAGCTGCTGAAGAAAGCAGCTACTCCGTGTAAAAAGAAAGGGTGTGGGCCCATCACAACATGTCCCTCGATGGATATAAGCCATCCAGAGGGCTTCATCATGTCACCTGAAATGAACAGATACAACATTATGTGTTATGAGCACTTTGCGATCTGCTTAAGATACAAAGGGCTATACAAATGTAATTCTTATTATAATTATAATTATTTATTGTGGTCATGTAGATTTCTAGAATGAAAACAAAATAACGAGTTAGAAATGTCGATACTAGATCAAAGTAACATTACCTTGAATGATCAAGCAGGGGGTGCTGGGGAGTTCTGCAGTATTGACGTCCACAGCAGTGGCACATGGCTGTAACATAGTTAACACACAATAGCATGGATTTAGGATAAAGGATAAATATTGTTCATTGGTCAGAGGTAGTAAATCATGCAAGGTAAATGTTGATAATGTAATAACTCATTTTCCACCTCCCCTCGAGTAAAACAATTGATTTTTACCTTTCTCCCGTTCATCCAGTCGTTCCCTGAGTCTGGCGATACCGTGGTATGATAGCTCCAGCCTATCATAGATCATTGGATCGGATAAGACCATTAGCATCTCGCCCTCAAAGTGACTAAGATTTCCGGAATTTTCCTATTTAAAAGTTGTCTCTTCTCAAGTTAGAACGTGCAATAAAACTAACTGAAAATGAAACGTGGCGATTTTCTAGGCTGATTTGACATGGAACTATACTCTCATTCTGGCGTAATAATCAAGGAACGTTGCGAACGTACTATGGGCGCAGTGATATCACGCAGCACGTGACAATACTAGTCCCCGTAGAATGCAACTTCTGATGACCTGGAAAGAAAAGAAAAGAAAAAGGAGAAATTACACAAACAATAAGAATTTCAGTTTGAAAGCAGATTATGATCATTGTAATTTAAATGATAGATTTTTGAATGATGTCAAAAATGATAGTGGTATAGTGTTTTTTTTTTGTTTTTTTTTGTAGCACTTTGAGATTGCTCACTCAATATAAAGTGCATTTACAACTTTTAGAATTATTATTCATTCATATCAGGACAAGTGGGAACCCTAGTGTTAAAACCCTCCCGTTGTCGAACACGACACGAGACTAACTTACTCCAGTTACCTCAGTCATGTTGTAACTAGGATATCCGCTGGAAAAAAAAATGTTCATGGACCGTTTGAATCACTAAGTTATTAAAGTTAAACAGCTAACGGTTAGCCCTGCTAATCTATGATAACCTTGACTAATTACAGAAATGTGCACACATAAATAGTAATGTTTGTCCCATCATTGGTTTTATAAACTTTACAAACACCAGATTTGTCTAAACGGTGATAGTGACATGAAAAATTATAGCGAAACTCTCGTCATTACTAACATTACTACTATTAGCAAATGCTGTGAGAGAACTTTCAACAATTCCGGGCACTTGCTAACAAAATGTGAACTCTGTCATGAATGCGATAAACGTTTATTTGAAAGTAAATATTATTATCATATTAAAATAACATGGGTGTAAGTGTTGCAAACATGCATGCTGCCAGAGCCCGTCTACGGAGAGCCTTGGCACTTCCTATTAGCCCCATTGTATCGATCTTGGTTGCAGTTCCATTAGAATTCCACTGGAGGTGATCGCGGGCGAGTGCAGACTGAATGGGAGTCAATGGGGCTAGACGGCTAAATGTGTCTCTTTCACCCGATTGCCGTTGATAAATCTCAGATTTTATTGTAGGTTTTGCAAGTTCAACATGGGTTATAGGTCGAAAGTTGAATGAACGAGTACTTATTTCTTTTCGATTTCTTACAGGTTGAGTTGTTGTTTCCCATAACACGCTAGCATTCTGCTAATGACGTCAGCATTCTGACGTCATTGACATTTTAAAAGACTTTTTAAACCAAATAAGTGACTCTAAAAAATCTAACACCAAGCAATGTGTAATTTCTTTGCATCTCCTTTCGAATACAACATTAAAATTACTAGACAAAAAATTATATCCTGAGAAAAGTGGATTTTGAGGGTTTTTCGCCATAGACCTCCATTCATTCTGCACTCGCCTGCGAGCGCCCCCGCATGGACAGAGACGTGTTACTGCAGCCAGTCCAGAAACCGGAAGTAAGCAGAGAGTGCCAATTCTCTTCCTATTAGACATTCTCTGATGCTGCTCACCTTCTCCATTCAGTCCGGAATAGAAGATGGACACGACGGCGCCTTCAGTTCAAAACAGTTCGGTTATGTCATGTGACTTCCCAGGGCATATTTCAATACAATATTTCACTGTAATAATACTGTTTAATGCTGTGAAATCCTTAATTTTTTTCACTGTGTTGCTGTGATATTACAGACCTTGTTGTGATATAACAGCAGGTTTTAGATTGCAATATTCTACTGTAAAATAAGAGTTAAATGCTGTAAAATCCAAGGATACTGTAGTTTTTACAGGTATTCATTGGGATATTACAGGGAAACTTAATTACAACAAGTTACTGTAAAATAATACTGTTAATTATTGTGAAATGCTGGTAATTTCTAACAGTGCGGGTTTTAGTATCTATGATATTTCGTTGATGTAAAAAGTAATAGTATGAAAAAGATGATGTTGAGGAGTGACAACGTGTATTATTAGAACTATCAATGTTAAAAAGTGGCATTTTGAAAATACACAAAAAAATATTTCTTTGGAAAAATACTTCCAAGGTCAAAGTTCAGACCAAGAAGAGGCTTTTCATATATACACATATATTAACATATATTTTATTATAGAATTATATTCATACAATATATATTCATTTTAGACTGTTTTATGTTTTATGATGATATTGACTGAATTTTATGATAACATTTTATGAAAATTTGTCATTGGTGTTATCGTGATTTGGTATCACCCCTTTCTTCATTCATGAAATAAAAAATAAAAAGAAGAACAAAAGTCAATATGTCCTTTACAAATAATGTCAAGATGGTAATAAATACTACAAGCTTTAATGGGGCAAAACTGAACTGAAGTAAATTCAAAACTTTGTATGTCATAAAATAATAAATAAAAAATCAGATGACCTTTGTATTTACAGTTTTTAAGACATTACCTTCACTTCAAAAATGCAAAACTATATGGAAAAATGTTTCACATATTAGGACACTTACCTGATGTAACTGCTGTAATGTTTACATTTTCATGCATATATGCTTTATCACCTTGTTTTTCATATTATTTTACCCTCATTTCATGTTTCCATATTTCATGCTTAACCATCCTGAACCACACTTGAACCAGTCCCTTTATAACCATTAGCATATCAAGATGTTCAGTACTGAAATAGAACAACAAACTCATACTGTACCATATGAACAAGGGTAAAAAAAAAAGACTGCCAGTGCTAAAAACTTCTGTTTTCGGTCTACCGTGAGAAATGACATTTGTTCCATGCTTGTTTTGTCTGTGTTGTAATTGAAAGCAGGGAGCAGAGAGTGAAACACATGGCACAAAGACAGTGAGTGTGGTAGCCAGCAGTCGGGCCTCTCTGGCTTGCCTCTAGTGTTGGCTGTCCGTTCCCATCACGGCCCTGCTGCGTGGTGTCATCCATCACTCTGCCCGTGTTACTGAAAAGATGTGGGTGTAAACACATATTGCTCTTATACGCACAAACTTCTGCTGTACTACCACGTCATCTCTTTGATTCCCCTCTCAAATGAAACAAAACAACCCAAGCACGAATAATAACATGATGGCTGTATTGAATTTTAAAGATCAGTTCTTTCATTTTATGGATGTGAAACACTATGTTACTGGATACCCTTTGGATTACAGTAAATTTGTGTAACAGCACAAGAGAGGCCATACACTTACATATCATGCATCTCTGGAGATGTGAAGCAGTAGACCAGAATGGAAACCATTCTTGTGTCTTATTCCCTACTTTCCTCTGGGGAACCTCAACAAATCCCATGCAGCTAAGCCTCACTTTGCCTCCCCCTATAGCGTAGGTTATTTCATAATGGTCTGCATCAATTCTGCATATAGGCGTAGGGAGAAAAGAGGAATGGAGAAGGGAAACGAAAAAGAGGGAATGGAGCACGCCTGCAAACATAGCCACATGTTGGACCTCGAAGGCCCCAGCATTGCGGCTGTCAGGTTGTGGGGTTCACAGGATGGCGTCTTGTCCCCACAGCGCGATAGAGGGTGAGAGATGCCTGCAGAGGTTCGTCCGGCCCGTGCATGTGATATTAATACTGAACCATGAGGGGTCGAGGCGTTAGGACGACTGCACACCCATGCCTAGAAAACCACAAATAGAAAACCACTGATTATATACTCTCCAAAAGAAACCTCTTGACAAAAGATAGGTATCACTGTGTTTAGTCTTCTTGGAAGTATTGGGGACTCTCTCTCAGCATGTCTTCTGTACTTATTTGTGCTGAGAACTTTTTCATATTCTTATATAATTTGCAGCATTCCTCTACTAAAGGAAGTCTTATCACCGCTTAGATCCACCTTAGACAACTCCCATCATTCTCTGTGCTGCAAAGTTATTCTTTTTACTTATCTATCACAGTTCACCTTAAACCAACTCTGACTCTCTCTTTCGTTCTCTCTTTCACATTGGCTCATAATTGGTTCCAGAAACCTGGAACGGTCTCCAGCGAGCTGTGCTGCATCATAACGTTGTGAAGGTCAGTGGTCCCTCCCTTCACATGGCTGACTTTAAATGACTCCATCATTTAAATACTCTTTGCAACCCCCCCAAAAAAGTTTTAGGAGGGGGACAGAGACAAGTTCAGCTACAGAGTGATGTGTGATGACCCATCTCTTGTCCTGTTCACTTAGCTATATCAGGCTTCTGTGATTCTGGAGAATATCCAGACTTTCCCTTTGAATTTAACTTAAACAGCCATCCAAATATACACACTTAAGCAACATATAGTATGCCTCGTAACAGCAATAACGCAAGCCATATTGTATATTACACTCATGTTTTTCATAACATTACGAGTCTACGTTCCATCCTCCTCGTGGACAGCTGAGTGTATATTACCCACTCAAGATGCAATCCCTAAAAAAAGATAAAGCAACACAGCAGTGCTCTGAGGCAGCTGTGGAGTGTAACCTTGGCTTTCATGAGCTCACGGCAGAACCGGAGCCAGACCAGTGGGATCTTGGCTCACTCCTGGGCTCTTGGACAGAGTGTTCAGAATGCGTTAGGAGCTTCCACACTCTCACCCACTCCCATATGGTGTGCGAATCTGGCCTAAGCGCATGTTTGAGAACTAAAAAAATGTCCCATATGTGTGTCTGTTTCTTTTCATTTGCTTCCAAACCCAACAGAAGCCCATCTTCTGTGAATTTAACGTCTTATGTTTCCCCCCTATGTATTGCCATAAAGAAAATATATATAAGATAAATTTAATCAAATAGATTACATGCCTTTTGTATCTTGTAGACACAATTAAAGGACATGCATGCAGTGTTTTACATAATAATATATTTGTATACAAAGTAGGATGAATTAAGGTAAGTGGCCTAA